>NC_142064.1:154134661-154463161 GCF_059756535.1 Pantherophis guttatus
TCATGTAGCAAAGGGACAATATTTCAAGAGGAATGTTCGTGTAGACTTCCTTCTGATTCAAAGCCATCAGCTATTCTGCAGGATACCATAAGCAATACAATTGTTTGATGATCATTATAACCCAATGGGCTTACAAATGATGTGAGATTTAGATAACCTAGCCCCAAATTCTTCAAGAATGTTTATGTTAATAGAGAATTTGAAGATGTTCCAATAGTATATGTGTCAGTACAATCTTTCTCTACAAATTCCTCTACAATGTAGAGAATATATTCTCTACAAATATAATATATGCAGGACACAACTTTCCAGTCATGACCTATGCCACCTCTGAATTAGCTATAAATTCATAACAGATGTCGCTTTTCATAGTGACTCCACAGACTTCAAAGATAATAAAGGGCATATTTGACTAAATATATGTTACAGAGGAGGTCCAGTAAACCCTCATCTAGAACAAACTAACAACCCCATGCTTGGGTCCTGTAACCACTCATCCACAGATATGTTTCTGTTTCATCATGATTCAGTCTCAGATCAGCCCAGGGGTGAAATCCAGTAGGTTATGACAGGTTCTGCAGAACCGGCAGCAGAAATTTTGAGCAGTGCGGAGAACCGGTAGCGGAAATTTTGAGTAGTTCAGAGAACCGGCAAATACCACCTCTGGCTGGCCCCAGAATGGGAAGGGAATGGGAATTTTGCAGTACCCCCCTTTTTTTTTTTTAATTTGATTTATATGCCGCCCTTCTCCGGAGACTCAGGGCAGCTTACAATCCGTTAAGCAATAGCCTTCATACTTTTGTATATTTATACAAAGTCAGCTTATTGCCCCCACAAACTGGGTCCTCATTTAACCTACCTTAGAAAGGATGGAAGGCTGAGTCAACCTTGAGCCTGGTGAGATTCGAACTTACAGTAATTGCAGACAGCTGGTGTTAATCACAATGCTTTTAGTCTGCTGAGCTACCAGACCCTTCCCCTGGAGTGAGGTGGGAATGGAGATTTTGCAGTATCCTTCCCCTGGAATGGGGTGGGAATGGAAATTTTGCAGTATCCTTCCCCTGCCATGCCCACCAAGCCACGCCCACCAAGCCATACCACACCCACCAAGCCATGCCCAAAGAACCGGTAGTAAAAAAATTGGATTTCACCACCTCTCATTCAACCCTCCAGGACATGACACTAGTGAACAGCAATCTTGGACCTTTCCTAATTCAAATATTTAAGAAAAAATAGAACTGGGTGATGTCTATATACTTGTGACTTCATAATTCAGAACTCCTAAAGACTGCTCCAAATAGCTTCATGTAGATACAATGGGGACAAAAATGTCTTCATTAGTATAAATGAAGAGGCATAAAAACGCAGTCACTCAATGCTACCTCTGCATTTGGATCTGCCCTCATAAATGTGTGTCCTTGTTGGAAAAGAATGCCACCAATTCCTAACTCATGGAGGCAGTTCAAAAGGATACCACAGTAAATGCTATCAAAGACACTGAAAGATGATGCAAGAGTTCATTTTCCCTCTCTCCTGAAGATCATCCATCAAGAAGGGAGTCTTGACAGGGAATTGAATCCTGTTGAGGTTGTTATTTGGTTTCTTCTTTTAACTATCGCTCCCATTGTATTAAGGAGACTGCCTGAGAATGTTAATTACATTTCTGTTTCCTCAATCACAGAGAAAAATCTTACTTTCTGACTTAATTTTCAATGCATTTTACAGCAGAAGTCTCATTATGAAGGATCGGTAGAATCTGAAAGGGAAACTGTCATTTGCTCTGTTTTGTCAATTCCTAAATTAAGAAGATTTCAATAAAACGAAGAAGCTGTAAGCTTCAAAAAGAAAGGATTCTGGTTTCATGCAGCTCCATTAATCCGTAAACCTCAGATATTCATTTGGTATTTCACAAGCCAGCAATATAATCAAACTATAACTTTGACAGATTAGCTTTCCTTCGCCAGTGCTTCCTACTTAGTTGTTCTTGTTTTGGAATACAAAAATGCTGCTGGAATAGACACTGTGCTGATATCAGATAACCCCACTTTCATGCTCTGCATCAGAGGGATTGATAACCATCAATGCAGGGGTGAAATGCTACCAGTTCAGACTGGTTCAGCCGAATTGGTAGCAATGGTGGCAGGTGGTTCGGAGAACTGGTAGCGACAGCAGCGAGAGGCTCCATCCAGTTTTAACCAGGAAGTAACCTGTTTTTTACCCTCTGTGCATATGCAGAAGGGTTTGCGTATGCCCAGAGGGTCTGCGTACGCATGTGACGCACACACGTGACACATGGCATATGCACTTCTGAACTGGTAGGGAAGGTAAGTAGATTTTTCCCCTCCATCAATGGTTATCACAACAATGACAACAATGGCATTGGACTGCCATTTGTCAGAAATGGTGTAGGGTCTCCTACTTGGGCAGGGGGGTTGGACTAGATGACCTACAAGGTCCCTTCAGACTCGGTTAATCTGAATCTGAATCCATCTAACTGCAGCCAAAATTGGCCCGGCCTTAGCCTGATCTGCTGTTACTGTACATTGAGATTTGCCTAGATATGTCATCTCTTTGCCCCAATTGTGCTCCATCCACTCGGGAAGAAAAATTATCCTCCAGTAGCCCAGGCAAGACTGGAGCAGGAGGCATCATCCAGAAGGAAGAAAAGTGTTAGTCTCTAGGAAGGGGCATCACTAATCCTGCTTTCTGATTGGTGCACAAGAGAAAAGAAGAAGTAGCCAGCAAACATGTTAAAAGAAATACCGGTACTTTCATTTCTATGAGATGCTAACACCGCAATCCAGGAGTTTGGGTAGTTTCGAAGCTACTTCGAGAGACGAAGATATCATATAAGCACTGGTTTAAGTGCAAAGCTTCAAAGAGGTGCTTCATTCTCAAAACATAGCATAAAATCACTCTTTTGAAGCAGCTCAGCGAATGAAAACAGCGATCCACTTCAAAGGGAATGAAATCTGAAATCAAATGCTTCTGAGCTATGTCATAAGTGTGATGGCTTTTCTGGGTTGTTATACATAGGATACAATTTTCCAGCTTGACTTGCAGCTTTATGTACACTGTAGATAGGGGGCTAGAGCGGTGTGCTGCTTTTAACAATAGGCGGTAGCAAGACTATGAATGTCATCTTCTTCCTCTACGGCCGGCCATTCTCTGTTGCACTGTAACTTACCATTTCTATCCTGCTTCTGTTTGTTAACAGCAAACTACAACCTAAACATAACTGAGTCTTGCAAGCAATGAAATGGTCCTTCCCAGGAGCAGCTGAATGTGCCAATCCGTTATGTCAGCCTTCACGGCACATCTGACAAAATCTAGACATCAGAAAGCACGACCCCGGCAAGAGCAATTCAGTGGTCCTGTCAGAAGTCAAGATGTGCTGAAATGCCCCATCTAGCATGGCACCTGCTGAAGTCAGTAATGAGTCAGTCCTTCCTGGAAAAGATCCAGTTTGCCAGTCAGCTGTACCACCTCTCTTGCTCCCACCCACCCACTCAATAAAATCCAGTAACCACAGATAAGCAACCTACAATGTGATCACTCTTCAGGTTTTTGTGTTGAAAAATATGTTTTAAATTATTTTTTGAAAGTCTGTTAAGCTAGAACAGAATACTTTCTGCATTGGTTCAATGCAGCTTCTCTTAGGATCTTGGGTGGACAAGTTGGAAGCTGCTGTGCCATGGCATCCACAGGGAGGGTAAAGGGTGGTCAGACTGAATAAAGCCCCTCCCCTTTTCTAAGTGCATCATAGCATCACATCTAAAAGGGGTGGAGCTTTTGTCCAATGCCACAAATGCTGCTATGTTTTCCTCATCCTTGCTATTTCTACCTTAAAATTATTGCAGGAAACCTGAAGATATCCAGTAAAACATGCAAAAGTTAATGTCCTCTAAAGGCTCTGTCATCTCATTTATTTTTCATCCCATTCGGTCAACAAACAAAACAGCAGGTGTTTAGATGCTTCCCCATTATAGACTATGGGGTTCCCCCCCCCCTCAAATCTCAAGTTAAATGAATTATAATTGAATCCATTCTGATCGCAAAGCTGAATCTAATCACACTCCTTTCACAACTTGAATCTCTAATTCAAATTGAACCAGGGTTGATTTGCACAGGTTTCATGATTTACAAGTGGTAGAAACTTATGATTTGAGCTTCAAGGCTCCAGGTCTAATGGCCAAAAGAAATCACCACTGATTTAAAGACCCACCTGCAGTTTTGGCGAGGTAAAGGGTCCCTGAACAGAAGAAAAGAATAAATTTTGCATAATGTGCTATTCACCGTACATTATATAAAGAAACGTCTTTCACTTCTGAAGACTGAAATATGGTCAACCTGCCAGAAGTGCTACCTGATATGCTTTAAGAGAGGGCAGCCATCCAACTTGGAATCTTCTCCATGACTATTCATTTTTAAAAGTGCCCATTCATAAGTATCTTCATCTACCGAGTCCAAAACTTTTAAGATGACCAACTCTTAATATCAAAGAGGTTCTCTAAAGATCTATAAAGGAAATTCAAGATTGTTATTGAGCTATGGTGGCGCAGTGGTTAGAATGCAGTACTGCAGGCTACTTCTGCTGACTGCCGGCTGACCGCAATTTGGCAATTTGAATCTCACCAGGCGCAAGATTGACTCAGCCTTCCATCCTTCCAAGCTGGGTAAAATGAGGGCCCAGATTGTTGGGGGCAACATGCTGACTCTGTAAACCATTTAGAGAGGGCTGTAAAGCATTAAGAAGTGGTATATAAGTCTGTTATTGTTATTGTTGGGAGGGGGGTCTCCTTATATATATTTCTGCAACAAGTGTAGGATCTTCAGGTACAATGAGAATGAAAGAAGTTTTCTATCTGTAACAGATCAGTGGTTTTATAAAGACATCATAATTACAAGCCTTCAAACAGGGGACATAGCGTGCTTTTGAACGGTGGCCTCTTTGCAAACAGAATTGGTTTATTTTTTAGATTTTCAGATTTGATAGCATCCTTTTTTTTCCGAAAACCTTTTATCCTGCCATATCTTCTTCATATGTGTGGGAGGCAGGCTCTTACACCAATTATTGTTGCCTCACAACCTACACCTATAGACCATTTTTGTGCATGCAGAGCATACTCTCTTCCCACTGTATGTATTTCAGTCTGATTTTATTCTGAATGAGTGTAAAATTATGTCTTGCTCTGGAGAAATCTGAACAAGCCATGATACCATCTCGATTGGAAGTTAAGAAAATCATGACAACATTTTGTATGATTGTTCAATCTTCTCAACAGCAGACTGGAATATAATCAGAGAGAAAGGGAAAGACCAATGATCTCTTATTTGGTATGCTATGAGAGAATGGAGGAAAGCTAAGATTTAATCTTCTGCGTGCTTATTTGGGAGTTAAGTACTCATTACCTTGCTAAGAATCATTTCTGCCTAAAGAGGCCCTGGATCTGAGATGGATGGACAAATGGACAGATGGATAGAGATAGACCATCAGACAGATAGACAGACAGACAAACAGACAGACATAGAAAATAGGGCACTCATCAACCTGTTGGAAATCCTGTTCTCTTGCACACCTGTTTATTATTCCATTCTCAAGCTGAAACAGCTGGTTAGTAGAGAGGCAAACAGACAGACAATGATAGTGTTCTGTCCTCACTACACGTTAGTCTTTTTGCACTTGGTTTGAGAGTGCGGGCTGATGGGTTGGGTCAGCTTTAAACAATATACTTGGTATTTTTCTCTCTGGCTACTAGATGAGGCTAGAGCGCAACAACAGTATATAAAAGTTATATGCTGGGGCATGACAGATAGGTAGCACCAACTATGGTGAGAATGGAAGACAGAATCCCAGTAGGAGGCCATGGAGAGATTTAGAGAGGAGGCATGAAAGCTAATGTTGTAGGAGTTGAGTTTCTAACTCAATGAAAAAGGAGGCAACACTCTTCAGGGGCAAAGTCAAGATGAATCTGGCTTCCAATACATCATTCTTGCGCTGAAGGAGGAAGAGGAGCGAATGCCCCAATCGTATTCAAATTGCAGCTTGGTTCATTAATGCACAGGCTAGGAACTCTTCCTGTCTGACAACAACTACACTCTAAGCAAACATATACTGCCAGTCCCTCTCCAAATTTTCAGAAAAGCTTTTCCCAATCCTGTCCAGAGATGGCAATAATTAAATTTGGCGTGATCTGCATGCAAAGCATATGCTCCAATTTGTACCATTAAATGAAAGTCCCTCCCTTTTAGAAGAAGATGGCCACAGATGGCTTATTAATCTGAATACTAATCAACAGCAAGAGAACCAGGTTTGGGCATTATTATTTTTTTCCTCACTGAGCAGAAGTAACTTGGCATTTGGTTGCCTTTCCACAGTTTACCAGATGAATACCTCAGTAGTGTAATTAGCTAGAAAACAGAAGGCCTTCTCTGCCGAAGGAGGTTTTTCCACAAGCATTAATCAGGATGTACAACTCTGAGGTGGCTGATGTCCAGGTAGTCTCCTACTATGACCACTATGAAGAATATAGTTAATTATGGTGTGAGAGTGAATGTTTGCCATACCGGCCTTGGCTATCAATTGATCTTATTTTGTTATTTTGTTTTTGCTTTAACTTTGATTTTAATTTGCATTAGTGCACTTGGCCTAGAATCCCAGATTGTATTAATCCAGTAAAATAAATAGGCCAGGGTCTTATTTATCTCCTGGACCTGTAGAAGAGAGAATCAATCAGCATTCATCCATGTCAAGCGTTATGTTCAAACACAACGATCCTGAAGTTTGTTTTTTTTTTTAAAAAAAAAGATGAGCTTCCCTTTTTTTTTCTTTCTTTTTTTTTTTTAGTCCTGGAGGGGGGGAAAAGGTTGAAGTGAAGTCTCTAGAGGAAATAAGTTTGACCCCCTCCCCACTTCTTGACAGTTTCTCCTCCATCTATGAAAACCAGTCTATAAATGATTCTGTCGAGCCTCAGGTAGCTGACAAGGCCACGGAGGCAAGAATGACAGGAATTTCAGACAGGGAGTGTTAATGCCAGCCTGGGGTAAACACAGAACCTTGGAAACTGTCAGAAGAATTTCCCAATATCAGTTATAGTGAGTGAACGGAGGCAGAGAATCTTTGAGGCACTTTTCCCCACCTGCCTCAACACCTGGACTGAGTCACCTTTGCTGAGATAATATTTCAACTGACTCTCTCTCCCTACTTTCCCTGCAGTCTCTCAGCCTTCACAGAAATGCAGCACAGGAGGGGGGAAAATGCTGTGGCTGAACCAATTCTGCACCCATTTTTAACCTACACAGGCAAAGTTGCACTGCAACTACCCCAAAGAGTCGCTGCCAATTAAAAGGAAAGAATCAATTTGTTCTCAAAAAAGGCTTTGAAAATAGAAAATATTCCAGTCTTATATTTTTATTTTAAAACTGAAGAATTTTGATCTTTGTTCAGTTTCTGATCCTTATCGGAGAAGAGCAAATTATGTCAGAGATGCGGGGATCAAAAAAAAGGAATATGGCAGCCACAATTGTGTGACTGAAGCTTCTCCCTTTTTGAACATCTATCTTGCATATACAGACATTAAGACTAGAGTGAGACCTGGATTGTTCAGGCACAGTCACCATCTTGGCTGCTTTTGACCCTTTTAGGATTCCTCTACACAAGAAACACAGTGAAGTCCAGACTTATGGAGGAAGAGCCTGTTTCTTATATACTTACATATCTGAGCTTTTTTCTTCACAAAGTAGTTATAGGAGGCCTTCAAGTGATGCTGTAATGTCAGAGGAAAGAGTGAGGCAGAAATATTTTGGCCCGTTTTTCAGCAGATGTAGGGTTAGATTATATGAAGATGTGGATTGAGGTAACTTTAATATGCAGAAGATATCCAGCTCTTCGTCTCCTTATTATCCTTATAGGTGAAACAGTTGGCATTCTGATCCAGGGCTTGGGCAAAGAATTGGACTGGATGAAGGCCAGACAAGATGGAGATGCTATTTGTAGTTGGTATATTTGTCCAGCTGAGTATTACCTGGCCAATATTAACATACCACTATTATGCTAGTTCTTCACTATATACAGTGGCTCTGAAGTTACCAGAAATAGTGCTTTCTCCCATACATATCTAATAAACCCTATGATCGAGGCTCTGGGTGTGTTTTTGTGCAGTCATTTCATTACCAATTACTAGGTAACATTATTAGTGCTAGCAGAGAGTGGGTTTTGTTCTCAGTTTTCTAGTGGCTTGCCCTGTTAGTATTGGTGGGAAATTCTTGGTGTTTCTTTGGTTGGGCTATTTACTGTTGGGAGTTCTTTGATTGGGGTATTATTTACTTCTTGTTGGTCTGATGTTAATCTGTGTTAATCTGTGCTCATCAGGGGGTTGATTGCTGGTGGGGAGATGTTTTGGTCCTTTTGTTCTCTTTTTGGCTTAATGAATGTCTCTTTTATATGGTGAAGGGACGTGGTGGCTCAGTGGCCAAGATGCTGAGCTTGTCGATCGAAAGATCAGCAGTTCAGTGGTTCGAATCCCTAGTGCCGCATAATGGGGTAAGCTCCTGTTACTTGTCCCAGCTTCTGCCAACCTAGCAGTTCGAAAGCACGTAAAAAATGCAAGTAGAAAAATAGGGACCACCTTTGGTGGGAAGGTAACAGTGTTCTGTGTGCCTTTGGCATTGAGTCATATCGGCCACATGACCACGGAGATGTCTTCAGACAGCACTGGCTCTTTGGCTTTGAAATGGAGATGAGCACCACCCCCTAGAATCGGGAATGACTAGCACATACATGGGAGGGAAACCTTTATCTTTACCTTTGTATGGTATGTTAAAGTTGTTTATGTCTATGTGCATTTGGATGGCCGATTTGTCTTAGTGCCAAGCCTCCAGAAATTCTCTAGTGTTTGGGGATGTGGCTTGGTCTAGAATGGTCACAGCTTCCCAGTTGAAATTATGGTTAAATCTGTCTATGTCTTATGAAATAAGAGAGTTTTCGTCATGTCTTCTGACTGTTAGTTGGTGTTCATGGATATATTCTGCTAGTCTTCTGCCTGTTTGTCCTACGTGGTGGCTGTTGCAGTCTTTACATTACATCAGTGGTGGGTTTCACATTCTTTTACTACTGGTTCAGTGGGTATGGCTTGGTGGGCGTGGCAGGGGAAGGATACTGTAAAATCTCCATTCCCACCCCACTCCAGGGGAAGTTACTGCAAAATCCCCATTTCCTCCTGATCAGCTGGAACTCGGGAGACAGAGAATAGATGGGGCGGAGCCAGTCAGAGGTGGTGTTTACCGGTTCTCCGAACTACTTAAAATTTCCGCTACCGGTTCTCCAGAACTGGTCAGAACCTGCTGAAACCCACCTCTGCATTATATGTTGTAAATGACTCCTGTTTTTTTCTTTGAGGCTACTGGGTCTTTTGGTTTACTTAGGATGTTGTGGAGGGCTGTAGTTGGTGTGTGTACTATGCTGATGCCATGTGGGTGAAATAATCTGTTGGTGGTTTCTGGGATGTATTTGATGTATGGCACTGTTATTCTTTTTACAACCCTTATGTTGGTTGTCCTATATTGGGTTGGTCAGGCACTTTTTGATGAAATTGCATGGATATCCATTTGATTGGAAAATGTTGCATCAATTATCTCTTTCCTTTTTCTGATGTTCAAGATTGCTGCAGTGTGTTAGTGCTTGTCTAAATAGTGTTCTTACACAGCTTCTCATGTGGGAGGTTGGGTTATGAAATGTCTGCAAGAAAATAACCAAGCTCAGAGAGTACCAAGGATCCCTCATTTCAACCTTGAGCTACAAATATTCTCCTCTATCAAGACCTTAAGATCATCCAATGAAGCCCTCCTTCAGATCCCCTCCCCTAAGGGGGAAATTTAACCTCTAAATTTCAGCAGCACTGTTTGAGATAGACTGCTTAGAAGCTCCTTATGGCTCTCTGGCTGAGTTCAGACCATCTGTTCTTGAAATGCTTTAAAAAGTAAAAGGAATCCAGAAATGAAAGCCCATGGAGCTGTTACAAAGATAATGGCCATACAGTCTGCATCTCTTCCTGCTTAGGCTGAGTTTTTCAAAGCTATTGATAGACAATTTGGCTGACACATGACTGTTAGATGTAAATGCCTTATTCTCTAATGTGTAAATAGTGTATATAAGAACATCAAGAGTTAATTCATTCTATGGTCTCTAATGTATTCATGACTCATAACCCATCTTCATGACTCCACCCCCTATGTATATAAGGAGCTCCTTTCCACAAGCTCCCTGCTTCTATCTATGAATATTCAGCGAATATAGAATGCCTTTGTGTAAATAAAAGGAGTTATATTTGAACTCTTAATTCTTTAATAATTTATTGAGTCTGATCCAGAAAATATCGCAACAATCTGGTAGCAGAGGATGGTTGGATTGACTCAATAAGAACATAAACATGTCTAAAAGAAATAGACCCAATACCAGGGCATACAGCAAAGAAATGGAAGAAGATCAAGAAATAATAAATGAATCCACAAACGCAATTTCGAGAGAACCTGAAGAATATACATCAGAAGATGAGGAAATAACAAATGAAGACGATGAACAAGAAGAAGACGAAATAGAAAACAACGAACTCAGGTCAGAAATACTAAAAATCTTAAAGAGCCAAAAGAGTGATGAGAATCTTGTCGCGGAACTCCAAAATGTTCTAAGAAACAACGGAGCAGCGAGAGAGGAGCACATCACTACTAAAAAATCAAAAGACTTAAAAATAGCAAGTGATATGCTTACAGAAAAGAATACAACGAAGAGGGAGAGCAGCGATCCCGCGCGAAATTTTGAATGGCAGCCATCTTGGTTCCAACTGACCCCCAAGATGAACGAAACTGAACCAATCAGAAAGCTAGATTCGAAATATTTGGCGCGAAAAGCCCTACTCGATATAGAAAATGAAAAAGAAAAAACACATACTTCAGAAGAATCAGAAACAGAGAATGAAGAAGACCCATTAGACGTACAAGTAAAATCAGCAATGAAAACGCTTTTCGCTGCATTTGGGCCAAAATTAAAAATCACCAGGGAATCGCCGAAGAAGCAAGCAAACAAATCGATGCCTCGAGACCTGCACGCCTCCACCCCAACTTCAAGAGCGACGACGCCAGAGCCCAGGGAACCTTGCCGATTCCTTCCTACTCCAAAAACAGAAGCAAGCGACATATCCAGAAAGAGAAAGAAAAGGACGATCGCAGTTACCAGGACACCAAAAACCGAGCCAGAGACCGACTCATCGGGAGAGGAGCCGAACGAGCAAGCGACAATGGAGAGAACCTTCCACGACGGAGTCAAGGGCAGAATGAGCAGTGCGCATGCGCGAAGTCAGGAAAACAATCCGGGAAGATTTGAATTCGTAAAGGAACCACACAGACTCGTTGCTGACATCCCTACACCATTCTGCGAATTTCTACACTTGCAAGACCACGAACTGCCTCAGATTGTAAGTAATGGTCAAAATAACACAGGAAACTTGCCTAGTGACTTCCCAAAGTTAAGAATTGATGGTACTAATCTACAAGAATGGTACCAGCAGCTTCAAGTTATTTTCATGAAAGAGAACTTATTATTTTTTATCACTAATCCTCCAAGAAGACCTTGGACTTTAAAAATAGATAGATTACACCATAGAGCCTTTTTTCTAATAATAGCCAGCATATCTCCTGCAATGTATTATAGCATCAAATCTAATCTGACTGTTTCAGAAATTGTTCAATATATGTTTAATTTATTCCACAGTGACAGTGTAGCCACTACAACAAGGATGTCCAAGGAATTCTTTTCATCTAGAGTAAAACCAGGGGTTTCTATAAGTGAGCATTTAATATGTTTAAACAAAATAAGGGCTGAACTGCATTTAAGGGGAGAAGTTATTTCAGACCAAACAATGAAAAGTGTTATTATTAACTCTCTTGACCCATCATGGGATAATTTCATGTCACATCTTGATACCATTAACTTAGGATATTTGTCAATAGAAAGTTTATCCAACAAATTGATAGCTGAAGACAATTCGAGAAAAAATCGATCTAACAATCACTCAGAACTTAGACCTGTTAGGAAAGTAGCTTTCCAAGAAAAATATAATGAAACATATAGATGCCATAATTGTGGGTCCAAAGAACATAACAGAAGAGATTGTCCCAGATTCTCAAAAGAAAGGCACAGACCAGAATACATGAACAAACACAATCATAGACAATCTTCTATAGAAAGGCATAGATATAGAAGCCCAACAAATTATAGAGAAAATAGAGGGGGCAGAGAAAACTTAAGAGATAAAAAATCTGGTTCACTAAATGGATTAAATAAACATGACAATACAAAATCCCAACAAAATGAAAATAATAATTGGCTCATCGATTCTGGGGCTACAAATCATACCACTAACAATAAAGATATACTGTCTTCTTTTACAGAAGATAAATTTGTAATAAAAGTAGCCAATCAAGAAAAGGTTCAAGTACTAGGCAGAGGAAATGTGATTTTATCTGGTTTAGGAAAAATAGAGGGGGTATTGTTAATACCCGAAATACCTCATAACATATTGAGTGCCATAAAACTAAGTAAAGACTCTGATATCAATATAACTTTCTCTAAGGGAGAAGCATTCCTAGAGAAAAATAAAAATAAAATAGGCACTGTGATAATTAAAGGGGGCTTGCCCTACCTCATAACAAAAGAAGAATGGTTACATAATATTGATTCAAATGTTAAAGAATGTATGGAAATAGATGATGAAAATGTTAACAATAGTGACAATGATGATTGTATGATACCACATGATCAGAATGACGTACCCAACATAAAGAAACCAAAGATAGGTAAACCAATCCATGATGAGTGTGCTCACATCTTACATAGGAAGTTAGGCCATGCCAGTTTTCCTGTAGTACAAAAAATGACTGAACACGCAGAAGGTGTCAAAATAAAAAATTGTGAAAATTATTTGGAATGCTCAGTATGTAAGTCTACAAAACTAAAAACTAGCCCTAGACCAAAAAAATCTGCCAGATCAACTAACAAAATTTTTGATTTAGTACACATGGACCTAGTAGGACCACTTACTCCATCAATCACATATAGGAAACGTTATTTTCTAACAATAGTGGATGATTATAGTCGTTATGGTTTTGTTTACACATTGAAACATAAAGATGAGACTTTTCAAAAATTTAAGGAATTTTATAAGCGCATAGAAACACAGCATAATATTAGAATAAAGCAAATTATGACAGATAGAGGATGTGAATTTATGTCTAGAGAATTCTCTCAATGGCTAAAGGATAGAGGAATGCTACATTACACTTCCAGTCCATTTTCTGCATTCCAGAACGGAATTGCAGAGAGGAAAAATTCCACACTACAAACTATGATTAGATGTACATTAGAGGATGCTGGCTTAAGTAAACAATTTTGGTCAGAGGCATTACACTATTCAAATTATACACAAAATAGAACCTGGTCCAGTATTATAAATAAAACACCATACGAAGTAATGTATAATAGAAAACCAAAATTAGCACATATGCATATTTTTGGGGTCACTGCAGACGTACACATACCCAAACAATTGAGAAGAAAGGGAGAAAATATATCCAGGAGACTTAGATTCATGGGATACGAAACTGGTACAAAAGGATATAGATTCATTGATGGCAATAATAAATTTATAGTTTCCAGAACAGCCGTGTTCCATGAACAGGCCAACTGGTCTAAATTACATTTAAATGAAATATTTCCTAATCAACACATAGAAACAAAATATCACAAGGAAGGAACGGTAGATAAACAAAGTACAAATAAACATGAAAATAAGACCAAAACCTGGACAAATAGCCAATACAAAATAAAAACTGATACACTAACAAAAAAGGAAGCAAGATACATGCATGACAACAATAGTAAACCAGAAAGAACAATTAGGAACAACAGGAACAAAATGCCAGACAAATATAAAGATTACGTAATGAATGTAAATAATGAACCAATAACACCCAATACATACGAAGAAGTACTAAAACTTCCTCGTGAAGAAAAAGAGAAATGGGAACTAGCCATGAAAAAGGAAATGGAAAGTTTAAAAGGATTAAATGTATTCACTCCCACAATCGCACCTAAAGACAAAACTGTTATTGGTACTAGGTGGATATATAAAATTAAAAATTTGGAAGGAGGCAATAATCTGTACAAAGCTAGATTAGTTGCCCAAGGCTACGCACAAAAATACCCAGAGGACTATACAGACACATATTCTCCTACTGTGAGGACAGAGAGTGTCAAAACAGCTTTGGTGGTAGCATCAGCACTTAACCTTGATGTATTTCAATATGATATACAAACTGCATACCTACATGCAGAGTTAGATAAAGAAATCTATGTAAGGGCCCCTCACAGCCAATACACAAATAAAAATGAAACTTGGTTGTTAAACAAAAGCTTATATGGATTGAAACAATCCGGTAAAAGATGGTATGATTGTTTGGTAAAGGTGCTCAAGACTATGGGTTTTAGCGCCACATCTGCTGATAATTGTTTTTTTGTCAAAAGGGATAATGACTGTATAGAATTTGTATTAATTTATGTAGACGATATTTTATATATTGGAAAACACAAAGAAAGTAGAGAAATCTTTGTGAACAAGTTGAATGAACACTTTTCCCTAAAGTCTTTGGGTAAGGTAAATAAATATCTTGGTGTACAGATCAGCAAAACAAAAAAGGGTTTCCAACTTACTCAAAAAGATAAAATTGTAGAACTTCTAAACAAATGTAATTTAAATAATGCTAAGACATGTGATACTCCCATGCAGACTGACTTCCTCAGAAATACTGATGAATCATCTCCTGAATTTAAGGACAACACATTTTATAGATCAATCATAGGTTCACTTCTTTACATATCTAATTGGACTAGGCCAGATATAGCTTTACCACTTAATTTACTGTCCAGATATGTCAGTAAACCAACAATGTATCATTGGGAAGCTGTCAAAAGGATTTTGAGATACCTGAAAGGCACTTTAGATTTTTGTCTTATGTTAGAACCAAATGATAACAAGGAACCAAAACTCATATGTTATGCAGATGCGGATTGGGCAGGAGACACATCTTGCAGAAAAAGTACATCAGGTTATATTTTCTTTTTAAATGATTGTCCAATTTATTGGTATACCGGCAAACAAGAACTGGTATCTACTTCAACTACAGAAGCAGAATATGTCTGTTTATCCAAATCTGCTAATAACCTTGTGTGGTTTAATGACTTAATTTCAGAAGTTTGGAAGAAACCTATTTTACCTTTTATCATAAATGAGGATAACAAAGCAGCTATTGAAATCTCCAGATCTGATGCTATTGGACAAAGGTCCAGACATATAGATATTAAGTTTAAACATGTAAGACAATTATCCCAAGACGGTTTTATAAAAGCTGTGCATTGTGATACTTCTGAACAGATAGCTGATATTTTAACAAAGCCTTTACCATCCAAACAACATAAATATTTAACTTCTAAATTGTATGTATTGTATTGTCCTGAATCTGAATGTAATTGATATTGTATAAATAATCGGCATTTAGAGGGGGATTTGTTAGATGTAAATGCCTTATTCTCTAATGTGTAAATAGTGTATATAAGAACATCAAGAGTTAATTCATTCTATGGTCTCTAATGTATTCATGACTCATAACCCATCTTCATGACTCCACCCCCTATGTATATAAGGAGCTCCTTTCCACAAGCTCCCTGCTTCTATCTATGAATATTCAGCGAATATAGAATGCCTTTGTGTAAATAAAAGGAGTTATATTTGAACTCTTAATTCTTTAATAATTTATTGAGTCTGATCCAGAAAATATCGCAACAATGACAACTCTCACAAAGTTTCAGAGGAACAGTGACTGCAGTTTTTCTTTCTCAACAAAATCGAGTTCTATATTAAGAAGCTGTGCTGCAGTACATTCCCAAACTGAAAACCCTTCTTATTTATGGTGCTTATGATTTTTAAATCAATCTTTTCCCCTCCCTATGTGGCAGTATAGTGTAATTGTCCTAATTAGATAGGCTTATTTTGATGAGAGTTTAAAAATAATAATCAAATTTCAAATGACATTTGCTGCACCCTGCCTCTTCCTACGGAAGCCTTGGTATAACTTAAATCTGAAAATTATGTATAAAGGAGAGAAATTACCATAATATTCCCCTTGCAAAACATCAACAAATCTGACTTGCTTGATATCTTATGCTTCTGTGGAATAAAAAGCCAGCAATAGTTTAGGAAATTTGGCGTTTCCTTAAGGATACCTACATTTATATCCCAGTTCAAGTAGAAATAACCTTGAGGAACAGAAATCGCTTCTCAAAGCCACACATTTATATAGGCTAAATGTACTAGTCACTGTTCACTCTAACAACATTCCCAGGTGATCAGCCTCTCCATCTCTCTAGCCTTCTAAATCCAGTTTAAGACATAGAAATTGATCAATTATTTCCAATCATTTTTTTTTAGGCTGTTTCAGTTAGATCAAGAATGAACAATGTGCGAACAGCTATTTGAGTCCAAACTCATGGAATCAGCCCTTAAAGAAATATTGCAAGACTCCATCATGGCTTACAGATGTACAAGTCTCTTTTCACATGCTGGGAGTGGGAGCAAATAGAGACTGAGCAGTGCTGGTAGAGTCAGAAGATCAAGGCTCAAAATTGTACACAGTACCTTCATCAGAAGATCATTTGCAACTGATACAGGACTAACAGGAAATTTTGCAATAGCAAGGACTTGCTTGCACTATCATCTTGTTAATGGGTAGCTCATTTTGCTTTATTGTCAGAACTGCACCTGTATGTGGAAGTGCACTGAGTGTCCTGATTTTTAAACTTTTATTTTCAGACCGGGCTAAACAGAACAAGCTTTAAAATAGCTTAGCTGTCGTTAAAATACATAGAGAAGTAAGTTATTGGTACTTGTAGAAATGGCGAAAATGACCTGCTTGGTCAGGGAACAAACTTTTTGGAAAGACTGGAAGCTTTATAAATACTTTTTTGCTGAAAAAAGAAAAAAATGGAGGATTTTAAAGACTAAGAAAGACGATGACTAAATGAGGGAATGGAGGGGCTTGTAAAATAGGTAAAAGGGACAATAAGAATGTAAATTATCTGTTGAAAAAAAATAGCAATAGCACTTAGACTTATATACTGCTTTACAGTGCTTTTACAGCCCTCTCTAAGCAGTTTACAGAGTCAGCATATTTCCCCCAACAATCTGGGTCCTCACTTTACCCAACTCGGAAGGATGGAAGGCTGAGTCAATCTTGAGCCTGGTGAGATTTGAACTGCCAAATTGTAGGCAACCGGCAGTCAGCAGAAGTAGCCTGCAGTACTGCACTTTAACCACTGCGCCATTGTCATCTATATGTTTCTTGTCTTTGGCTTTCTTTTTATTTTCTTGCACTTTTCTGTTTTGTTTTGTTTTTCTATTTCCTTTTGGTTTGTTATTATTTGAAAAAAGAAGCACATGGCTGGCTTGGTGCTATTATTTGGAGGCATTCCTAAAGTGACATCCATGGGCTTCATCCCAAGAAACAAATTTTAGGTTCCCCCAACAGTCCACCATCTTCTCCCTTCCTCAGAATTTAAAGCATACTTGCAAAGTGATTCAAGAGGAGAAATGGATGCAAATTTCTCACGGGTTTTTTTTGGGGGGGGGGGAAGAATTCTACAAACCTTTGTAACCCTTTTACTCTGAAGAGTATCCTTCAGCAATTGGGCAATCCAAGTTACCAATGTTTGCATTTTCTTTTCAGGAGCATCGGTACCATCAGCTTTTCTGAGAAAACATGAATAAACCATGCCTTACAAATATATCTTTGGATTTCAAATAATGGTCGTGCTTCTTGATTTGGCAGCTGGGGATTACTCAGAGAAGTGAGCATCTGTTTACTACGGTTCATCTCTTAATCTGCAATGTTTCTCAGAGTGCCAAGGACAAAACTTTGCATAGTCCTCCCACAAAGTATGAGCTCTTGGGGAAATGAACAACTGCCTTCCCTGATAATGCCATGGCCTAAGTCTGCATGGAAGTAGCCAACAGATATATAGTGGTATACATTAAAGCTCGTTTTCTGCCAACAGCCATGCTGAACATGAAACTGTTTGCAGAAAGTCAACATGGTTGGTTAACCAACAGGGGATAAGGCTTAACCATAGTGCTGATATCCTGGATTTTGAGCTACTGGCTTTTAAACTACTTCTCAAAACAGTCATGCAATTCCACAGAGCAGCATTCCAAATGGCATAGACGTGCTTTCCATTGCTCGGCGCGTATTCACTGGTAGTTTATCCTGCAACACCTGCAAAATCCTAATATCACACCTGCTTTGTTGCTGCATCAAGATCAGAATTTCTGAGATGGAGTTGGGAAGAGGAAGCGCTGCTGTTTCTTGGGCTGAATGATTATTTGAGTCCTTTGAGCTCCATGAACCAGCACTGAACTTTCTCAGACATGTGATCCTAGGAGTTCCCGAGGTTCTGGAGACATCTGTCTCCTGTTATGAAGGCCACTTGTTAAATCAGGCTTTTGTTTACACAGCCAATAAATATAAAAGGCTAATGTCTCTGAAGATAAATAGCCCAGGAGATTGTAATCCATTGAAGTCCAGCCTGGGTTATTAGTCAAAGATAAATGCAATAGCGAATTGTGGAAGGGCATGGGAAGCCTTGGTTCCTTCTAAGCAGAGTTTGAAGGACAATGAAGTGTGATATTGTGCTGCTCAGTGCAGCAATCAGCAGCAAAAGCACAGCATAAAGCATTTCAATCCTACTTTAGCCCATCAGCAACTAACGAAGATAAAGCTGTTCAATTTCCTAGCCCTGCTGCAGATGAGGAAACAGCTAAGATTGCTCCTAGGGCTACAGATCCTGGTTGGACTCTGCTGAATGGCAAAACACAGGTCATTGCTGGGTGACAAGCAGTAAGATTGATAAGGGAAGTCATGCGCATGCTGTGGGTATTTTGCAGTGGGAAGAAAATGACATAGCTCTCTGGCTATGCAGTCAGAGAGTCAGTTAATGCTGAAGCACACATTGAAATGCATGCCTATATTGTGCTTGTGTGACGTATTGCTCAAGCAGACATATACTTCCATGTTTACATGCACCTACTCTTCAACCTAAAGGAAACCAGGAGCAGCTAGAGAACAATAGCAATAGAAGACAATATTTAAATATACAACACTTAACTACCTTCTATCAAAACTGATTGTAATAAATATATTTGATAGTATTACATATCTATATACAATAATATGGCAGGTGAAGGGATGTAGAGCCAGGCAAGACTTTGATCCATGCCACATCTGGCATGGTAGCACATCTGGCTTCCTTTAGCGGGAAGAGTAGGTGCATGGTATTTATTCTTCTGCAGATACCTAGCATAGATTAATTTTTAAAAAAGGAAAATTATAAAGACTATGAAATCGATACACAAAATTGTTCATCAATCCAAGACTGAGAATGGGGTATATGTGGGATTTCTGCTTTCCATCCCTGGAATTGGAAATGATGTGAGGATTTCTGCACATGAGGGACTCTGTTGTTTGTAGACCAGGGCTGTCAAACTTGCGGCCCGTGGGCCAGATGTGTCACACACTGGCCATGCCCACACCTGGTTTGGCGAAGGGGAAAAAAGTCACGATACGTCACGTGATGACGCAAGTTTGACACCCCTGTTGTAGACAGTTGCATAGGTGTTGCATTCAAATGTCTGCAAATTTTAACATTCTGATTAGAGAGCCCTGAAACAGCAAAGCAGAGAACAGGAAGTTAGATTGATCCATCAGCAGGCAGGACATGCACCTCCATACAAAGTGCTGTTAGAATTTGGAAGTTGTCTGTATCGACCCATCTGTATCCCTCTGCAACTATGCTTACCCATCAACCCCTTTACAGAGTAGGTATGCAATGACGGCTACAGGCAGTTGCAAGCACCTCTAAATCAGCCTTGGATGGGATGCCTCTGTTCTCATTTCTGCATTTAAACAATACCCAATCCTTAATGCCAGCAGGTTCTATGGCAAGCTCTTCTGTTCCAGTTCCCACTCCTGCCCTGCCCTCCTAGTTCACTAATCTCCCCAAACTGAGAATCACAGGCTGTCATAGCAGCTGAATTTCCTTTTATCTTTTGGGATTCAAGAAGGAAATCCCACAACCAGGTTCAAAGCCCCATTCTCCGGAGGAAAAAATGAGCTAAAGAGCTTTTGCAGCTCAACATGCTAATGAAATGCAATTAAAAGAGAATTCTGTTAATCTTTCTTCGCTCTCTTCTCTTTTGCTCCCTTCTGAAGTTAATAAAAGCTTTGCTGATGATCACTGATGAAACCAGCTTTTGTTTCAGTCACTCCACATCTCAAGTGCCTGAAGTGTAGCTGCCTCAGATCTTGCTCTAAAGTTCCAGTCAGCGAAGACATTGGGGTACACACTGGGAAGGAATCCCTCTTAAAACCTGCTGGAAGACAGGCTACTTCTGCTGACTGCTGGCTGACTGCAATTTGGCAGTTCAAATCTCACCAGGCTGAAGGTTGACTCAGCCTTCCATCCTTCCGAGATGGGTAAAATGAGGACCCAGATTGTTGGAGGCAATATGCTGACTCTGTAAACTGCTTAGAGAGGGCTGTAAAGCACTGTAAAGTGGTCTATAAGTCTAAGTGCTATTGCTATTAAGCATGAAGCCAGCTTAAGACCTTAGGCCAGTCGCTTTCTCTCTGCCCTAAGAAGGGGGCAGTTGGAACCCCCTTCTGAAAAACCTTGCCAAGAAAACTGGAGGAAGTGGTGATCCAGGCAGGATCAACACTGAGTTCAAGGATACCAAACAAACAAACCCAAAGTATGTTTTAATGCAGGGGTGCCCAATCCCCAGGCCATGGACCAGCACCAGTCTGGGGCATGCCATCAACCAGGCAATGCAAACAAGCAAAGCCCCATCTGCAGGATGCAGGCAGCATGCAAAACCCTGCCCCCTCCAGTCTGTGGAAAAACATTTCTCTGTGGAACCGGTCCCTGGGGGCTGGGGGCTGCTGTTTTAATGCATACCTAAATTATTCACGAAAGTATGTTTAATAAGGGGAGATGGTTTATGTCATAGACTAGGAAAGGGGAAGAACTTATGCAATCTCTATGTGTAGCCAGAAATGAGCCTGTGTTGAGACTAGATATAAGGAAATTAAGAACAGACTGTTTGGGGTGGGAAATGGTATGCTGTTATGGAAATCACCATAAAAAGCTGATAGATGACATGTTCTTGTGAAAATACAATGAACTTGGATCTTAGCCTCAGACTTTTTTCCCCCTTCTGTTCAATCATGTTCAATTCTCAGAGACTACCTGGACCAGACCCTGCAGTTTACTTGGCATTTTTTTTTTCAGAAGTGGTTTGCCATTGCCTCCTTTCTAGGAATAAGAAAAAGTAACTCGTGCAAGGTCATCCAACTGGCTTTATCCTAAAGTGGGACTAGAACTCCCAGCCTCCCAGTCTCGAGTCTGATGCCTTAACTACTACACCAAAATTACTCTAGCTTTAGTCTATAAGTACATTTTATACTGTAGAAACCATTATCCAGTGAGCCACTACTAAGGAAAGTAAATCTATTTTTATAAAAACAAAATACCACTCACACATCATCACAAAATCTCCAGAACCGTAAAGCCCACAAACTTGAAATTTGTCACGTATGTTCCTCTTGGCTTCTAGGTGCTCGCTAAGAAAGGATTTTTCAAAATGACCATCAGATCATTAGTATTTCTAACATTATTATTAACACACTCTGATGCTAAGGAGTTCTATTCCCCCCTCCCCACCTGAAAAGAAATCTGTTCCAAATGCAAAACACAAGCAGAGGAGAGGAGTTTCAGTTTCAGTTTTACTTTCACAGCAGCAACCAGGGGATAGGATAGGGGAGGCTTCTGTGGGGCAAGGCTGAGGGAGAGTAGGGGATAGGATAGGGAAGGCTTCTGTGGGGCAAGGCTGAGGGAGAGTAGGGGATAGGATAGGGGAGGCTTCTGTGGGGCAAGGCTGAGGGAGAGAAGGGGATAGGATAGGAGAGGTTTATGTGGGGCAAGGCTGAGGGAGAGAAGGGGATAGAATAGGATAGGATAGGCTTCTGTGGGGCAAGGCTGAGGACAGAAGGGGAGAGGAGAGGCTGATTGTAAGTACTCATTAATTTTCAAGCTGTAAGTGTCAATTTATCAAGCCCGATCACATAGTTTCATAGCGGAGCATGGGTATTCAGCTAGTTCTGGATAAAACTGAGACCACAGATGTTTCCCAGTGGAGACCACCTATACCATTGTAAGAATGGAGGACTCGCTGCTTCCCTCCTCTATACCACCAGCCCTTGTGGGTCCCTTTTCAGTTCTGACCAGAATCAAATTGTGTTTCCACTGTTCCCCCCACTTCCCAATTGAGAAAGACGGCTTTACATTGTTAGATTTATCGTCTGATCTCCTTTTATGTACTGAATTCCTATCATCCCCATCTGCTCTTTTTATGACTTTCAGGGGGTTGGAAGTATGATACATACAGGGCATTAAATCCTTGCAATTTTAATCTCATTTCAGTTAAATATTCAGCCTAAATACTGAAAATGAAGCTTCAAAAGTAATATTAAAAGTGTGGGGTCTTCTTTTCCTTTAGGAGGGCTGTGTGTCAGAAAGTAGCAGCCAGTTTCACTGTCTTTTTGCAAGCTGCCAATTTTAACAGTTCAGGTTGACAACTTCACACCCCCACCCCCCCAACCGTCTTCTTCGGAGGAAACTCCTCCTGTTCTTACAGCTTTCCAGTTAACAATGAAGGTTACGGTTCTCAGCAGTTTGCCATGACAGCTCCCAAGTCTACAAACTCTCTGAGAGGAATACGTTCATCTGCCATTCCCTGGCTTTGAATTTGAAAAATGAAAGGTGAGGCTGCAGAAGAAGATGGCACCTGCCACATGCGTCCATGAAAGTCAAGAGAGTTGCCAATCACTGCCACTGAAAATCAGCTCTATAAGCCTCATAACCCTCTGCTCCTTGCCCAGCAGCAATCTTATCTGTGCCAGTCTGTGGCCTGCTGGATGGAAATGCTTCTATTGTGAACAAGATCTGTCATCAGCATTCGCTTACTTGGCAATGATCCCAAACTCTACTATTCAACCATTTCAATACGTCCCTTTAGGGGCAAAGCAATTCCTTTACTTCACTTTCTCTGAAATGACAGGTTTGTGTTGTTGTTGTTGTTGTTGTTGTTGTTATTATTATTATTATTATTATTATTATTATTATTATTATTATTATTATTTTACAGACATTTAATGCCAAGCAGCTTTCAAACAAACATCTCTAAAGAGTTTCACAGAAAACCGTTTACTTAAAAAAAAATACATTCATCCATCAGTAACTAATATACTAAATACAAAAAAAGAAAAAACTAAACTAACAACGTAAACTTTTTCAAGCATGGACGGAATATATTATTAGGATCATCCCAATTTATACTTTAGATTTTTGTTTGCCCAGGCCATTAGAGAATTGAGTGGTTCTTTTTATTATTTTAATGTAATACTTGTGAATGTAATATAAATGCATATACATAAGTAGGCATTTGGGTTTGGGAGAAACAGGCATGTATTCAAAATAAAAATCTAAAGATAGCTAGACCTGAAACAGAAGAAGCCTTGTCTTAGTTGTTTTAAAATACCTCTTGATTCCTGTTCTTCTAGGAGTTTGAGGAATTGCTACAGACATAAATGCTAATTGGGCCCAAAGAAACACCTCCTGTAGTCCATATAGTACTTCATCAGCTCAGCCAACTTCTGATAGTGATCAGTTTGTGAAATAGGATCAATGGTTTCACAGCCATCCCAAGCTAACATCTATAACTAGCATCATTGATTCTGTTTCCAGAGAATTATTTTATTCACCATCTTTATCTTCATCTCCAAATTTGTTTTTAAAGCTGGCCTGGGAGAAACAGAAGTAAAATTAACACAATGACCTGAGGAGTATTTGAGTGTGACATAAAGCAACATACAGGTAGTCCTCAACATACAATCACAATTGGGACCAGAATCTCAGTTGTGGAGTGAAATGGCCATTAAGCCCATGTGATTGCTTTGTTCAACAACTGCAATCTGGGACTCCCAATTGTGGTTGTTAAGTGATCTGTCAAGTTTTTTAGTGAATGGAGAGAAAGAGGTGCCTGCTGAGTTCAGCTCCCTTCTGTGTGCAGAAGAGAATTCCACTGAAGAGATGCAAGAACGGAATTCAGATTGGGGTATGATCTTCAGTTCTACCAGAGAAGTTCCCTTCCCCTTTTTGCTCTTGAAGGGTTGCCTATGAATGTCAGCCATGGCTGAGATTTCCTCCTGGCTGAGATTCCTTCCTAGCAAGTAGCCCCTTTTGCTTTCAAAGAGCTACAAGGAGGGAATCTCAACTCTGCGGCCAGCAGCAGCCGTACCAAGTTTCCTATTGACAGTCTGGGGCAGGGGTTGGCAAACTTAAACACTCAAAGAGCCACAAAGGTCCTAACCGGAAGCCCCGATTCAATTCTGGAGCCGACCAGAAGTTCAGTTCCCCCATCATAGTCTCCTCCTAGCGCGGCGTCATTTTTCCTCTGCTGACCAGAAGTCTGGTTCCCCCACCATAAAGTCTCCTCCTAGTGCAGCATCCTTTTTCCTCTACCTGTCCTAACTGAAAGCCCTAACAATTGTGGAGGCGACCAGCAACAGGGAGCTGCAGCAGAGGGATGAAAGAGCCACATGCGGCTCCAGAGCCGCAGGTTGGTGACCCCTAGTCTGGGGAAACTAGCAAAGAAGATTGTAAATGGCAATCATATGATTGAAGGACACCTAGCAATTGGTTGTAAGTGTGAGCAGGTTGCTAAGCGCTCAGATCATGATCATGTGACTGCAATAGTGGTGGTGCAACATATTGTGAGAGGAAAAAGTGCTTTATGTGGCCATCATAATTTTAGACCATTGTTAAATGAAGTCACAGTTTGCAAATCCTTAACAACAAAACAAGATTTGCAAACTGTTTCACTTCTTCTATTAAGACAAAATGACATTGTCCTTCTTATAAGAGGTACAAATGTGACAACAACATATGTTTTGAAAGCAAAAGTGCCATGCAGAACAAATTTAGATTTATGGAAGCAGAAGTGTAAGCCATTTTTAAAGAAGTATAATTCCCTTTTTTTAAAATGGAGATAAATACACATTGATATACACTTATAAACATAGGTTTCTTATATAAAACAGGTAAGGCATGCTTCCATTGTGAATAGCATGAAATACACACTCATAGGTTTTGGCTTCATTCTTCTACTCCCTCTCCTTCCCATTCATGGATGAATAATGTCCAGCCTATCAGATATTACAGAACTACATTTCCCAGCATCCCTAATAGCAATAGCACTTAGACTTATATACCACTTCATAGTGCTTTTACAGCCCTCTTTAAGCGGTTTTACAGAGTTAGCATATTGCCCCCAACAATCTGGGTCCTCCTTTTACCCACCTCGGAAGGATGGAAGGCTGAGTCAACCTTCAGCCTGGTGAGATTTGAAACCTAAAAAGGTTAACCAGTGATAGATGTAAATATAGAGCAGCAACATATGGAAAACCACATGCTGTGCATTCAGGTAGAAAGTATAGAAATGGCCAAATGCCAAATATTCACTAGAAGATGAGAAGGGGTTTTTGTTTTTTCCTTCACTGGAAGCAGTGCAAGATTGGATATCAACTGATGAGGAGCATGAGGTATGTTATCTTCTCTGCCTACTGAGTTGATTTAGGATCCCCTGAGAAGTATGAATGTTTAGCTTTTCCCAGGAAACACTTCTGACTTACAGCTGTTCTAGGGCAAGCATTACTTCTAGTGAAGAAGTTGAAAAGCCATCTCTTACTTAGTGAACCTTCCCCACTGTTCCTGTTCTCAAAAAGGAGAAAAACGGATAGAGAGAGTGAGCTGATGAACAATACCACAAGGACAAAGCCAGGGGTGGGCTTCAAAAATTTTAGCAAAGGGTTCTCTGCCTGGTTGCTGGGTGGGTGTGGCCATGGTAGGCGTGGCCTAGTCAGCCTCCTGCACCATGGTGGTGTGTGTGTTTTTGCCCTCCCCAGGCTCCGGGGGTTTTTTTCGAGCCTCCAGGAGGGCAAAAATGGCATCCCCATGTTCCTGAGGTCCTCTGGAGGCCAGAAACAAGTCCGTTTCTGGCTTTCCCAAACTTTCAGTAGGCCTGTTTTTCACCGTCTCAAAGCTCTATGCATGCCCTGCACTTACTTGCATCCAAAACAGACCATGTGGGGATTCCTGGGAAGGGAGGGGAGGGATGAGCAGGGCCAGCCAGGAGTGGGATTTAGGGGTTCTCCGAACTGCACAGAATCTTAGCTAGAGGTTCTCCCAAACCCCTGCGAACCCCCAGAAGCCCACCCCTGGACAAAGCACAAAATGGATCTAAACCCTGTTTTACAAGGGTCTGGGTGTAAAAAAAGAAAGAAAGAAAGATGCTTTTTCCTGTTTCACACATTGTAAAATTTTCCTCACTGCTAATATATAGTTTCTTTACAGAATCAGACATATATATTGTACACTTTCATTCATACACACATGCTCCCATATACACCCACACACTTCAGTGACCATCTAATGGCTTCTTCAGAGGTGAATCAAATTCTTATTTTCTGGTAATTGTTTCTGCATAATGCCATTGCCTTTTTTCCTTCTGAGAAGATAATTGGAAATAATTTTTAGAAGTACTGAGTCAGTTGAGTGAAGTTGCGCATTATTTTTCCACATGTCTGTATCCTCCTTGTCTAGGAGCTTAAATCTCTGAATTAGGAAGATAACTTATGTCTCCAGTGCAAGGTATAATTGCTCTTCCAAGTATGTTTTCAAGTGGGTACCCTACTTTGAGAACACGGTTAGGGTTAGAACTTAGAAAAAGAATTCAGATATGGACATCCTCTATAACAGGAGTGTCAAACTCGTGGCTGGATGCATCACGTGTTGGCCATGCCCACCCCCAGTTTAGCAAAGGGGGAAAAGTTGTGATTTGTCACGTGACGACAACGTGTCATCGCAAGTTGACATCCCTGCTCTAGAAAAATTTTCTGGTAAATGTTATTTACTGTCTTGTTTGTTGGATACTGAATGTAGTAAATGCCTTATGTAGATTAAGGAGACATAATGAATTATTGTGGGTTTGTCAACACCATTGTTCCTTGTCCCTGGTGTTTCCTCCAAGAAAGGATTGGAGATGTTCATCAGGTTAGATCTACAAAACAGATGTGCATGGCAGAGGCTCAGAGAAGTGTAAAACTGATCCATTTCCCTGATTGGACTGGCAATATTTGTTTGGATGAACAAATTCAATGTGTTTTTTGTTCTCATTTCTTTCCAGTTTTAACATCGGATGTGCTGGAACACAAATAGTAGATATCAGTTGCATACCAATGAATGCAAAGTTGGATTCTTCATGACTCCATAGACCTGGAGTTATTTTCTATGCTCTGGGATTAAAAAAAACCTGACAGATACAAATGTGGCAGAAATAAAACAAAGTAATAACCAAATTTAAACAAAGTAGTAACCAAAAGCCAACATGGGTTTGTCAAACACAGATCATGCCAGACTAATCTTATTGCATTCTTTGACAAAGTGACAAAATTAGTGGACCAGAGGAATGCTGTCGATATAATTTATTTGGACTTCAGTAAGGCATTTGATAAAATAGACCATAACCTACTACTTGATAAAATAGAAAAATGTGGGTTAGACAGCATCACCACCAGATAGATTTGTAACTGGTTGACCAACCGCACTCAACGTGTAGTCCTCAATGGAACTGCATCTACACGGAGGGAAGTATGCAGTGAGATACCCCAAGGCTCTATTTTAGGCCCAGTACTCTTCAACATCTTCATCAATGATTTGGACAAGGGGATAGATGGGGAACTAATCAAAGTTGCAGATGACACCAAGCTAGCAGGAATAGCCAACAGTCCAGAAGATAGGCTTAAGAAACATTGAACATTGGACACTATCTAACAAAATGAAATTCAATGGTGAAAAAAGTAAGGTTCTACATTTAGGCAAGAAAAACAAAATGCACAGATACAGTATATGTGGTACCTTGCTCAACAGTAATAATTGTGAGAGGGATCTTGTGAGTCCTAGTGGACAGCTATTTATATATGAGCCAGCAGTGTGCAGCAGCTGCCAAAGAAGCCAACACAATTCTAGGCTGCATAAACAGAGGGATAGAATCAAGATCACATGAAGTGTTAATACCATTTTATAATGCCTTAGTAAGACCACACTTGGAATACTGCATCCAGTTTTAGTCGCCACGGTGTAAAAAAGATGTGGATACTCTAGAAAAAGTGCAGGGAAGAGCAACAAAGATGATTAGGGGACTGGAGACTAAAACATATGAAGAATGGTTGCAGGAACTGGGTATGTCTAGTTTAATGAAAAGAAGGACTCGGGGTGATATGATAGCAGTGTTCTAATATCTCAGGGGCTGCCACAAAGAAGAGGGAGTCAAGCTATTCTCCAAAGCACCTGAGGGCAGGACAAGAAGCAATGGGTGGAAGCTAATCAAGGAGAGAAGCAACTTAGAATTTAGGAGAAATTTCCTGAAGTTAGAATAATTAATAAGTGGAACAACTTGCCTGCAGAAGTTGCGAGTGCTCCAGCACTGGAAGTTTTTAAGAAGAGATTAGATAACCATTTGTCTGAAGTGGTGTAGGGTTTCCTGCCTAAGCAGGGGTTGGACTAGAAGACCTCCAAGGTCCCTTCCAACTCTGTTATTCTACTCTATTCTAAATGCACAGAACTAACCCTAGTCATTCCATGTCAATTTCGCTTCCTTGTAATTGTCAAGATTAGGGATGGGGAAGACACATGGTTAACCATATCTGAATTTAATTTAATTTAATTTAATTTATCGCATTTCTATGCCACCCAACTCCCAAGGGACTCTGGGCGGCTTATAGCAAAAATAATGCAAACAATGCTAACTTACCTAAATTTGTATCTTTTATCCGAGACAAGAATTGAAATTCAGTTATTTCTTGAAAATGGCCATTCTTTTACAGTTTCAGTGTGATTTTCACTAATCATTTTGCAATGTATATTCTGAAAAAGGCTGTACAGAAATGTATACAATTAAAAACAATACACGTACTATCTTAGGGAGAGTTCTTTGCAAGAAATATATGTTTATTAAACAAAATTGCAAAGAAACGGATAAATTTGGGGAAATACAGACCAAAATGCATATAATCTATTGAAAAATAAAGCTAAAATGCCAAAATTGATAGACTTGTAAAAATTAAAACTGAGAGATCTAAATCCACCTATCCCTAGCCCCAATGAGATTCCTCTGTCTAAGCAATGGTCAATTGTGGACAATGTCTGCAGGAGGAAAGAGATCCCTCATTAATTTGCTTAGCTTGACTGAATATTCTTTAGTACTTTTTTGGTTGATGTCATGATAACCTGATGTTCAGAATTCCCTCCCATATTGGCAGCAGCAAATAGTGCAGGATGCTATAAATTTCCCCCAGCAGATCTGAAAGGAACTAGGTTAGCGAACTAAAATATGATTGAACAACTATCTGATGAGATGTGATTCTAGTTAACTGGCATTCACTGTCTGGTACTTTTTTCCTTGAGTCCTTACAATTGATACATCCTAATGCATATAATCTCTTATATTTCACTTAATGACCCAAAGCCTGCAGCAAAACTGAGCCTTTCTTTGGCTCACTCTTCCCAGCCTCTGTCTCTAACAAGGCAGTTGTGACTTTTTTTCCCTAACTGTGGGCCTTGCAAAGATATGTGCAATGCTCTGAAGAAAATTGCCCAGTTGATGTGGCAAGCTGTTGCATGGAGACAGCCACCATGTGGTGTGTTTTGAAATTGCCTCTATGTTTGCACCAGCTGTAATAATGCTAATAGTATAGAGATGAAAGTTTGCAATAGCCTTCAAAAAGAGCTACCTTAATAGACATCTTTAATAGACAACGACTGTTGTCCTATTTTCTTTTCAGTTGCTGTAATCTGCAGCAGAAGAAATGAATGTTTTACAAAATGTAATTTTTTGTCTTCCCACCTCCCATTTTTGTAAGAGATGAATTATCCATTATCTGGGTTTTGTTGATGCACTTTTCCCCCTGCCTGCTTCACTTTCATGCTTAAAGGGATGTTGTTCTATTGATTTCTGTTGGAAGCTTCCAGCACACATATTGAAGCATATTAAGTGCCACAATGGTGGCTTTTCAATGTTTTGGGGCAATTTAACTGTTTTGGAAGATGCAGAAACATTAGGAGGAAATGAAATGCTTGGCAGGTGACTCTCCACCCCACCCAACCTGACTTTTCTTCTCCTATTCTTCAAAATGTAGCCAGTCCTTTCACATTTTTACTTTGACAATTTTCAGCAGAAAATCAAGGAAGATGGCTGCTGAACATAAGAGCATAGAACAAAGAAAACTAAAGAACAAAAGACAGCAGCAAGACCACTATCTATGGGAGACAAAATCCAGTGCATCTTTGCCAGAGAAAAGCAAATAACTGATTGCATCAAACAATTACTGGGCATTGTGGTCCAAATCTTCAGATGACATCGGTACAGAGGTACACTGCCTTTAAGAAAGTCTTTTCTTTCTCCATATTATGGCTGTTTATTCTGCCAAACTCAAAGAAAGGCAGGAAAGAACAAAGTTAATGCTTGTAGAGAGAATAGTGAATGACCTTGAAGGACAGGACCATGCTACCAAAGCAAGGTTCAGAGGGGCATGAGCCTGGGTCAAGAAAATAACTTTAACAGATCAACAGATTAACAGAGTTGGAAGGGACTTTATAGGTCATCTAGTCCAACCCCCTGCCCAAGCAGGAGACCCTACATGATTTCTGACAGATGGCAGTCCAGTCTCTTCTTGAAAGCTTCCAGTGATGAAGCTCCCACAACTTCCGAAGGCAGCTTCAGTTCCATTGGTTGATAGTTCTCACTGTCAGAAAATTCCTCCTTATTTCTAGGCTGAACCTCTCCTTGTTCAGTTTCCATCCATTATTCCTTGTCTGGCCTTCAGGTGCTTTGGAAAAGAGGTTGACCCCCTCCTCTCTGTGGCAGCCTCTCAAATATTGGAACACTGCTATCATGTCTCCCCTGGTCCTTCTCTTCACTAGACTAGCCATGCCCAGTTCCTGCAGCCCAGTTCATCATATGTTTTAGCCTCCAGCCCCCTAATCATCTTGGTTGCTCTTCTCTGCACTCTTTCTAGAGTCTCAACATCTTTTTTATAGTGTGGTGACCAACTTGAAAGAACGTATCAGACAAGCCTAGTTCACACAATGAGGGAGGAAAAAAAAACATTTAGACCTGCAAGATTCTGTTACTGGAGTTCTACAAATACAATAGTACCTTGGTACTCAATGTTAATTGGTTCTGGGAGGCACAATGGTTCTAAAACCTACTAGTGCCAAACAAACCATGTGATCCTTTTAGACAAGAAAAACTTTGTCTGTCCTTTTTCCTATGTCTGTGACCTTCCCAACTTCCTGTCCGCTCTCAACAGCCATCCCCCTGACTAGGTGACTCAGTGGCTAAGGCACTGAGCTTGTCGATCAGAAAGGTTGGCAGTTCAGCAGTTCGAATCCCTAGTACAGGTCTCCTGCGTGAGCAGGGGGTTGGACTTGATGACCTCCAAGGTCCCTTCCAACTTTGTTACTGTTACTGTAACCCCTCTTCTTTTTCCAGCATGCTGACTATCAAAGAACTACGAATACCAGGACAAGATTTTCACCTCAAAATGCACTGGGTATCAAATTTGATGAGTTTTGAAGCCGTTGAATACTGAGTTACCACTGTAAAAATAGTCCTGACCAATATGGCATTGATTCCTTGTAGTGTCCCTGACAGCGTCCCTTTTTTTTGAAGATCAGATGTGTGAAACAAAATCAGAAAATTATGAAAAGTGTTATTTTAATACTTTAGCCCCCTAATAAATGTGGAGTCCATAAGTTCCGGGAACTGGGTTATCAAAGAATCACGCAGAAGTTCATCTTACCTCCCATTGTTATTATTTATTTAACAACTTTGCCTCTATTTATTTATTTAAAAGATTTATATGGCTGTCCATCTTAAGCAAAAGCAACTCTTGAGGTTGTTGCCAATGGGATGCCTCTACCTAGGTTCAAGCGGTAGAGAAATCATCTGCCAATCCCTTTTGTGGGAGCTCAAACAAAAATAAAATGATTGTTTCATGATTATAGTCAGAATCAGATAATGATGGTGGTGATTCAACTGCTTTGCAAAATCAAATACTTAAAACAGAAAACCCCCAACATAATTTTCTTCATGTTCTTTTACACTGGAGTAAATCTTAAATTCTGTATGGTGGACCTGTTCGTGTCTCCGTAGCAGGGACTGGTGTTGGCACACTCACATGTACTCCATGTCAGCTTCCTTTCTCCATGATACCTTTGATGCTGGCCTCTTGGTGATGGCTTCCAGTCTTAAAGCAATAGGGCTGTAATGTTAAACAGGCTGACCATCTTCCCTCCTGAAAAATCAATCCAAATTCCTCCCATCTCTCTGGCCTAGCATCCCCAATCTTCTCCCTGATTTCTGCTGCCATGGCCCATGTGCTTCACCACTGCCAAATCTATCTGCCACTTCAACTCCATTCCTCCTTTCGCCATTCTTTCTACTCCTCTCAGCTCCTTCGTCCACATTCTTTACTGATAGCTAGATGTTTCTGTAGATGACTGCCAATGCTTGGGTTTTATTCCTTTTTTGCCCGCATTGAGTTTTGCTTACCAATTAATTATGTCTGCTTATTTCAGCTGTCTAACGCTCCTTTTCCTGCCAAATGGGTTAAGGTTAGGGTTATTGATCAACTGGATGACAGTTACCTCTGTATACATTATGCCATACTTACAACAAAGATATTGTACCAATCTGTTATCTTTCTGGACATGAGGTATTAATACTAGTGGCAGGCAAAAAATCCTTGCTGAGCATACAGATAGTTCTCGACTTACAATCACAATGCAGTCCAAAATCCCCATTGCTAAGCAACACAGTTCTTAAGCGTGTGACCTTTCTTGCCACGGTTGCTAAGTGAATCATTGCAGTTGTTAAGTTAGTAACACAGTTGTTAAATAAATCTGGCTTCCCCATTGACTTTGTTTGTCAGAAGGTCACAAAAGGGAATCACATGACCCTGGGACACTGCAACCATCATAAATATAAACCAGTTGCCAAAGGTCCAAATTTTGATTATCCAATGCTCCACAGTCATAAGTATGAAAAATGATCATAAGTCACTCTTTTTTCTTTTCATTGTAACCAGGGGTGGGTTCTAAAAATTTTTAGTACTGGTTCTGTGGGTGTGGCTTATTTTGTGGGCGTGTCTTGATGGTCATGTGACAATTATTTAGGATTTAGCAGAGGTACTGGTCTACCAGGCTTTTAACTGCTTGCAGAGCTCTACCGATCTACCCATTTATTTTTGCAGGCACTGATGTACTCATGTATTTCACCGCTACCGGCTTGGCAGAACTGGGCGGAACTGGGAGGAACCCACCACTATTGTAACTTTAAATGGTCACTAAACAAAGGGTTGCAAATTGAGACTACTTGTATACACTTGCTGTACATGGGAAAAGCCTTTCATTCTTTTTCTAAAATCTTTTTCTTTATACTGTTTTTCTTCCTTCCCTCTTTTTCTAAACACTTTGTTTTTGAGGGGAGGGCAATCCACTCTGCCTCCTATTTTCCTCCTATCTTCTGCTCGAAATAAAATTCCCTATCCCACTAGGCTTGAAATTTTTGGTCTGGATGGCCTCAAACTACACCATCTACGTTCTGACCTATGCTTAGTTCATAAGATTATTTACCAAAACGTTCTACCTGTAAATGAGTACTTTAATTTCAACCACAAGGGCTATCAACAGATTCAAACTCAATGTAAATCGCTCTAATCTTGATTGTAGGAAATATGACTTCTGTAATACAGTAATAAATGTCTGGAACACTCTACCTGATCCTGTTGTTAGTCTCTCTAATCTTTATACCTTTTACATTAAACTGTCTACCATGGACCTTTCATGTTTCTTAAGGGGTCCCTAAGGGGGCATGCATAAGCACACCAGTGTGCCTTCTGTCCCTGTCCTACTGTCCCCATTTATATGTAATCATTCTATGTGTTTATGGCTATGTTTTGCCTATTTATAGCCTTTTATTTGTGCCATTTTTTTTTTGTCGTGTGTCTATACTGTTACTTATTTCCTTATACTTGTTGACAAATTAAATAAATAAATAAATAAATATTTGACCTTTTGGTCCAACTGCTGTTCATAGCTCACTTCCTTTCCTGTTCCCCATTCCTTTTAGCCCAGGGATGACGAACATTTGGGGTTTGGTGTTCAGTAAATGCCTAATTTGACTCTGCTGGCATGTCACGTATGCACCTACCCACACACAATTCTCTATCTCCCACAAGCCCCTATCTAGGCCACCCTGGCACTTTGTAAACACTGGCAGCACCGTGGCTGGGCCTGGAATAAAGACCTGGACCTCAACTTTAGCCCTAAAGTTGCTACCACTGCTACCACTCAAAAAGACTGCCTCACACCAATTTCCAAAATGGACAAACTTTGGGAACAGCCCAATTGTCCCCCACAACCCAGCTTCCCCAGGATCTGCCATGCACTGCTTACCTTCAGATATTCTGTTTTACTGACAGGCCCCTGCAGCCTACCTGAGGCTAATCTGGGTTTCACGAGACCTTCATTCTTGAATCAGAGAATGCTCTTCCACGGCCTCTGCAGCCTCCAAAAAAACGCACAAAAGCACACCCCATTCTCCTACATTTTTTGGGAGGCTGCAGAGGCCACGCTAGAGTGTGACCCTCTCACATAATTTCCAGAGGCCACGTAAGAGCACATTCCACTTTCACACAGCCTCTTCAGCTTTCAAAAATCCTGCAAACACATGCCACATTCTCACATGGCTTCTGGAGGTTCCAGAGACTGTGTGTGAGCACACCCCATTCTTGCATGGCCTCTACAATCTCCAAAAATCACACAAGAATAGATTGTGCTTTCTAAAATAGTTGTTGTCAGGTGTCGGTGAACACTCATGTGTCACCTAAAATGTGGGTGGACCACCCCAGTTTTAGCCTTTCCACTCAGTTTCCATTTCAATTTTCCATGTAAGTTTCATTAAATGAGATCTACTGTTTTACTTCTTGGGAAAAGGCCCACTTGTCCTTTTTAATTTTTGTTTCACTTCTTTCTTAATCCTTTGCCACAAATTCCATTGGCACCAACCTTTTATTCTGTTTGTTAGCTCCAAATTCAAATCACAACCAGAGGACTATGCTAAGATGCATTGATACTCCATTGCCAGCTTTTTTTCTCTCCATTAATAGACATATTGCTTATTTAAGGTGTGTTTGTGTGTGTGTTTTATGTTCAATCCGAGACTGAAAATAATGGCTAGCATTTTGTGGGAATCTGGTCTGTAAAAAGATAGGTCACTTAACAAAAAAGGAGTTCAAGTTGGTTCGTTGTCATTTATTCTTGATAAATGTATGCTGGTTTCTACAAAGCAATGCATTGTTTTCTAAATTGTCATATACTGGCTGCTCAATAATTAATTTCATATTTTTCCTGGTATAAATGACAGGTTGATCAGACACTTGTTTTCTTATCCCCCCCCCTTTAAAAAAAAAAAAAGATTAGAGCAACATTTGCTCTTGTCAGGCCTACAAAATAAAACAGGCTAAGAAACCAATGCCATATAGATCAGTACTGCTTTTATTGTAACAGTTTTAGTCACTACGACGTAAAAAAGATGTTGAGACTCTAGAAAGAGTGCAGAGAAGAGCAACAAAGATGATTAGGGGACTGGAGGCTAAAACCTATAAAGAACAGTTGCAGGGAATGGGTATGTCTAGTTTAATGAAAAGAAGGACTAGGGGAGACATGATAGCAGTGTTCCAATATCTGAGGGGTTGCCACAAAGAAGAGGGAGTCAAGCTATTCTCCAAAGCACCTGAGGGTATGGCAAGAAGCAATGGGTGAAAACTAATCAAGGAGAGAAGCAACCTAGAATAAGGAGAAATTTTCTGACAGTTAGAACAATTAATCAGTGGAACAACTTGCCTCCAGAAGTTGTGAATGCTGCAACACTGGAGGTTTTTAAGAAGATGTTGGATAACCATTTCTCTGAAATGGTAGGGTTTCCTGCCTGAGCAGAGGGTTAGACTAGAAGACCCCCAAGGTCCCTTCCAACTCTGTTATAATTATAGTTATAGTAAAAGAACCTTGTGAAACTGAATGTGCTTCCCCCTGCCTCTCTTTTTGTCTTAACAAGAAAAAAGTCTGAGTTACTTTCTTGGCCCAGACTCAGCCCCCTTTTATCTGTCCATTGTCTTGATAGCATCACTTCCTCTTGTCCTTCTATTCCTTCTGCCCTCTGTAGCCTTTATCTCAGGTACTATGCCTATAACTTCTCAAAAATAACAAAAAGGAGCTCTAAGATGACATCCATAATCTTTTTCAGAAGTCTAGGATATAATTGATCTTGGAAAGTTCAGCTCATTCATGTTGCCAGGTGCTTCCTAAGCATCTCTTTACTATCAAGGATGGTCAGTCCCTCCATTTCTCACTTGTTCTGCTTAAGTCCATTTGAATATAGTATATGTCCCCTTTGGGGAGGGAACCAAAGCAAAGTAAGACCTGGAGCTCTGCTCTTTTTCTATCACTTGTGATGATTCTATTACACTTACTAGCAGCAGCTCCACTTGAAAAATCTAAATTTCTTTTGCATTTTAATCTGCCTCATTTTTTTTTCCTGTAGATATTTGTTATTAACTGGTTAACCTTCTTGATGATTGGGTGGTGCCCACCTTCCATCTTCTATATGTCCCCTTTTAACTCAAAATCAGGTGAAAGCTCTCTATGAATTCATATCAGTTCTCCAAGCTCTGCTGAAATGTACACGTAGTATTTTTTTTCTTGAGAAGTTTTTAACTTTCCTGCATTCTATGTGAATCTCTGGCAGCAGTGGGTTTCACATTTTGTTACTACTGGTTCGCTGCGCATGCATGCTCGCTTCATGCACACGCATACCTGGTTTGCGCATGCACCTGCCTTCTGCACATGCGCCCAGCCTTCCGCGCATGTGCTCAGCCTCAAGAACATGCCTAAATATGACGGCATAGAGCTGAGGCAGGTGGGCAGACCCACCTGCGATTTCCACTACCGGTTCACCTGAACCAGTCCAAACCAGATGAATACCACTTCTGATCTCTGACCATGAAATCCCAGATAGTACATTAAATGTTTTGCATTTGCTGCTCCTGAAATATAGAGTGCATGTACAATAAGAACCCAATTTCACTTTCTGTATTACCCTGAATCCCAAACTGACATTATTCCTTCCTCCCAAATTTCCCACTCATTTCTTTAATTTTTCCAATCTTAGGATCTTATCTAGGAGAACCAAACCTCTGGTCTCTACTTCAACCTTCAGTCAACAAGACCAGTGAGGACTTTTGAAGACCTTGGAGTCTTGACCCAGTTGGTTTTCCAACAGATGTCTGGGCAGTTAAAATCTCCCATTATTATATTATTACTATGAACTGCTTTTATGAGCCTGAGCTAAGCTTTAAGCTCATGGGCTTTCCTCTCCTCTATCTTCCTTCTGCACTTCTAGAAGGACTTTGGCAAGTGTAATTTGACTCTTAAAAGAATCTTAGCTTTCATGAAAAAAGAAAATTAAATTCTGCTGAGGTCTTCTAAGCTGCAGGAGTGTGAATGAAGCTATCTGTTTAAATTGGTGACGGTTTTAAGCAGTGGTGGAATTCAAACATTTTTACTACCGGTTCTGTGGGCATGGCTTGATGGGCTTGGCGTGGCTTGGTGGGCGTGGCAGGGGAAGGATACTGCAAAAATCTCCATTCCCACCCCACTCTGGGGCCAGCCAGCGGTGGTATTTGCCGGTTCTCTGAACTACTCAAAATGTCTGCTACCGGTTCTCCAGAACCTGTCAGAACCTGCTGAATTTCACCCCTCATTTTAAGACATTTTACACCAAGTTTTGACAAAGGATGACAAATACCTTTAAGGAAACCACAGAATATTTCAGATTTTCACATTTTTTAAAGCAGCCTAAAAGATTAATGGATGTATCAAATCTCCATCAGATTTTTGGGTTCTCAGTGCTATTTTGCAAAGCAGTAAATGAATATTTGCTGCCATGCAAATGACAGAAATAAATGTTTTTTTTAAAAAAGACTCATATTGGAAGATTGCTAAACCTTGCAAACTTTCTGCAATCTGATCATTAAGATTATCTACAATTTCATTCAAGAATGCCAAAACTAATCTGTCAGATTTTGTCATTCTCATCTAACTCTCATATTATCTCATGTAGAAACACAATTTTAGGTGGTTTTACATTTTTTGCCATATTATCTTAAATATTCGACTTGAATAAGTTAATGCTGGAGCTCTGCGGATACTACCTAAGTGAAACATAGATAATTTTGCCTTCTTCTAATTTATATGAATAATATTGTGTGTGGTAGAATATACAGAGTTGCAGGAAAGAGGGGTCTTTCCCATGTAGATAAAAGACAAATCAGTCCGAAATGTTTGGTATGCATGAAGAGACCCAAAGTGGACCCTCCCTAACCTTCCACGGGGCATATCTAATTGTTATGCAGATTGTGCTTTAGTCTGGCAAGATTCCTGTCTATGGAATCTTGCAACAATAAAGAAATTTCTCTGAGTAAATTACTGTGTCATTCTTGCTTCCTTGCACTTAACAATGTGTGTGGAATGGCATGACTTAACAAAGACTTAAGCAAAAGGAAAGTTTGCTTTTAAGAATTTGTTAAAGCATTTATCTGGTTTCTACAGAACAGTTCAATTTCTTTCTAAACTTTTCCATTCCTTTTACCTCTTCAGCCAACATTCATATCTAGAATAGCTAATCCCCTTATTTCTTCTTCAGTCTTCAGAAATATGAATCAATCAGTAAAACCACTGAGGAATTTTGGGGGACTTTGCAGTCTTGGCTGAGTTGGCTGATGTCCAGATAGTGGAACTTTTCCATCACTACCATGTCACCCTCCTCTCTAAAAGTTCTGTAATCATGTGGATAACATCTGTCTAGCCAATTGTTCATTCCCAGCATTTTTCTTTCTCTATCTGGGCCATATCTTTTGAGAGGAAAGATTGAAGAAAACCTCACCTTTGCCTTCAGTCTTTTACCTTCCTGCCCAATACTTCATAGCACTTTATAGTGTCTTCAAGGTAGCACAGCTGTGTCATGTCTTCCCAAGTGGATCAATAGAAAGGGTAATTGTCAGTGGACTTAAAGTTTCTTTAGAGACTTTCTACCATATCCTGGATATGAGTCCTAGTGAAGCATCATATACTCCACTTAACAGTCTAGGCAGCAGATTGTCACTCGGGTATTTCTTAGAAGGTAGTCTGGGATCACCTCTACCCATTTCTTTTCTTTTCTGCTCTGCAAAGCAAGGCAGGAATGTTTCCCATTGCAAATCTCTAAAGTTCTTCTCCTTAAACCCTGAGGTTTTTGTCCACTTGTCCAGCTGTTCTTTGTACGGTGGTCCAAAAACACCAACATCAAGGAGGCCTAGAATTCATCCTGAAGGCTCTGGAGAATAAAACTCTGTGTCAACCCAGAAGCAGACCTAGCTGAGGCTATCTTTGTGGCTTCAGGGTTGCCACAAGGCAGAAAAGGGGACAGGGAGTGGGGAATAGTTAGCTGGGGTTTTGCAGTCAAAACAAAACGTTTTTCCTGTGGGAACCAAGGTCATTCCAACAGGTGGCTGGGAGAGGAGGAGTGAAGTAACCAAGCAACTGGCCAGCATCTCTATTGGACAATGTGACTGATGACTTGGGGAAAGGCGAAGAACTTTCACTTTTAATCAGGTGAAAACTGCAGGAACTTTCAGAGTCGGTTTCCACCAGTTGTGCCAATATGATGTATCCAATAAATTGTTCTTTGAGGAATCTACCTGCCTCCGATTTCTGCTTTCAATGGGTGCATTATTTGGAGCGCTGACATTCTTCTTGCAAAGCTTCAGCCTTAATGCAACATGGTTTCATTTCTCTCTGTCGATTCCTCCTGGCTTCTTGCCACTATTGTCCCTTCATAAATGCTTCTTATATCTGATTTAAGAATTCCTAGTCTTCTTTGGTAAGCTGTGAGTGTAGGCAGTGTTGCTTTTAGACCTTTCATCTTCTCTTCCAGGGAACAAAAATAATATCCTTGCAGCGTATGTGGTTTTTGTCCTCCTTGGAGAGGAAAACAAATATTTCATATCCTCTCTAGGTCACAAGAGAAGACCCCTCCATCTTTTTGCTCCTGTAATGAACAAAAAAATAAATAAAAATAAGTCTCCCCCCCCCCCCACACACACTTCTTGACCTCCTCTCAATTAATCTACCAAGTCCTACTTGCTGTCCTTGTTTGTTCACTCAGTAAATTTGCTGTTTGGAAGCAGGCTTCCTTAGATGTCTCTTGAAGCTGCTTCAGCTGAGGGAGCAGGGCATAGTCAGCAGCTCTCAGTCAGCACCCGTTCCCCTCGTTTGCACTGTTTCTCTCTATAGCAGCGGTCCCCAACCTCTGGGGCACCAGGGACTGGTTCCGTGGAGAGAGGTTTTCCCATGGACTGGAGGGGGCGTGGTTTCAGATGTTGCCTGCATCCTGCAAGTGGGGCTTCACTTATTTGTGTCACCTGGTTGTTAGCATGCCTCGGCCCGGTGCCAGTCCATAGACCAGGGGCATAGACCCTGCTCTATATCCTCTTCTCTTTCTCCCCTGTTAAACTCTCCTTTGTTGTTCCTTTTTGATTACTCAGAAGAGATAGCTTACTGTTCTTATTGTTAAAAAACTGAGACCTTCTCAGAGGGATTTTATCTTCAACTTGTCAAGGAACTCTTGAGTCATTAAAAGCATATGTGTAGGCCCTCAAAGTAGGGCCTCAAAGGGCCTGGTGGCTCAGCAGACTGATAACATTGTGATTAACACCAGCTGTCTGCAATTATTGTAAGTTCAAATCTCACCAGGCTCAAGGTTGACTCAGCCTTCCATCCTTTCTAAGGTAGGTAAATTGAGGACCCAGTTGGGGCAATAAGCTGACTTTGTATAAATATACAAAAGTATGAAGGCTATTGCTTAACACATTGTAAGCCACCCTGAGTCTCCGGAGAAGGGCGGCATATAAATCAAATTTTAAAAAAAATGTAGACTTAACTGGGAAACAAAAGACTTGAAGGTTAATCCTAATTTTATTATAGGGTCATAGTAATAGAATCTTGAAAGTCTGAAAGTACTTCCTCTCTTCCCTGCCATTACTTTCCCCAAAACTAGGAGGGTCCCTTCTAAGATGCTTTCTCCACCCTTAGATTTTGTTTTCTCAGACTGTTGTTGGGCAACATCTCTTCCTCCTGTCTCCCACTGTTATTCTCACGGTCCAAGTTCCTAATAAGGAAAAGTTACTGCATAATAGAATGTTTATTTGCTTTCATTTGGATTTTATACTCTGTCTTTCTTCCTGCAGCTCATTACTTGCATATGTAGTACTTCCTCCTCCAAATTTTATCTCCACACTCACAACCAAATCATGTAGGTTGTGCTGAATGATCACTACTGGACCAAAGTCTCTAAGTGATGGATAAATGTGGATTTGGGTCTCTCCGGTCCAGGTCTAGCTACAGTAGCCAGGACATCAGACTGGCTCTTACATGTATTGTAAAAATGGTTCTTTAAAAATAGCAATCTGATTTGCAAATTATTGAATGCTTGTTGTAAAGCAATAAACTGAGATCTATTAGTAAACTGCAACCCATTGTTTGATATCATGTTGATTTGCAAACAGTGTGCAAAGTTGTCCCATTTCTAACCATAGCAACTATTCAAAACTATTAGCTAAAATGAAAAAATGGGGGTAGGATGATATACAATACCAATAAAGAATATTTATTTGAAAGAAAGTGAATAGAATAGAACAGAACAGAACAGAACAGAACAGAACAGGAGTCGAGTTGAGTCAAGTAGGAATAGGAATAGAATAGGATAGGATAGGATAGGATAGGATAGGATAGGATAGGATAGGATAGGATAGAATAGAATAGAATAGAATAGAATAGAATAGAATAGAATAGAATAGAATAGAATAGAATAGAATAGAATAGAATAGAATAGAATAGAATAGAATAGAATAAGCAAAACTATGAAAATGCTCTTTAGCTGAGAATGTGGTCAGAATTTCCATAATTTAACTTGCATGTTTTCTCTAAAACCCAATTATGCATAGAGCTTTAAACAAGCTGATTGTGGATTGCACAAACCTCTCTTGACCTGTGAATTAAACAAATAAGAAAGTTTCAGAAAGCAAAGTGGTGTATGGGAAGGTAAAGGCTGCACTTCGAAACAAATTGAATTACTTGGCCTAGGTGAAAAGTTATATACTATAAAAGGCACTAAGTAGTTGTGCAGTTCATTGTGTCACTTGTGTTAAAAACAAAACAGACTAAATGCAATTAATAAATTACTCTATTAAGTGTGTATTACAAATTAACACTGATGAAGTACCATATGAAGGCAGGATGAGTGGCTCCATGGCATCTATTTGTAAATATAAGGATTAGTGTATGTTTCGTGCCCTGGGATTATTATTAGCCACTGTCCAGAATTTTTAATAGGAGCTCTAAGATATAGAAAAACAATGTCCCAGAAGATATCTTCTTTGTATTCATAATATCTCTGTTTCATCCACAAATTTACAAAATTGAGAGACACCCAGTAGTGGAATTCTGCCAGTTCGCACCACTTCGGGAGAACCGGTTGGTAACTTTCTGAGCAGTTTGGCAAACTGGTTGTTGGAAGAAATCATTAGGGCAGAGAACCGGTTGTTAAATTACTTGACACCTCCCCTTTCTGAAAACATCCACATTTGTCTCAAACTGACAAATCAAGAGGACAAGCGTCACCAGGTTAGACTTCCAATAGCAGTCTTCCAATATCTTCCAAGAAGAGAGAGTCAACCTATTCCCCAGAGCACTTGAGGGCAAGAAGTAATAGATGGAAGCGTATCAAGGAGAGATGCAACCTAGCATTAAGGAGAAATTTCTTGACAGTGAGAATGACTTGCCTCCAGAAGTTATAGGTGTCCATCGCTGGAGATTTTTAAGAAGAGGTTTGGCAGTCATTTGTGCAGAATGGTATGGGGTCTCCTGCTTGAGTATGTGGTTGACTAGAAGACCTCCAAGGTCCCTTCTAATGCTGTTATTCTGTAATTTTGTAGGTCATACTTAAGTTGTTCCACAGGTTAATCTTTCACAGCCTGCTAACCATCAATAATCTTTAAATCAATGCCTTGTATAAACTGTACTTAGTGATACTTTCAAATAAGAAGGAATTACCACATAAGAACATTTGTTCTTTCTTTGTCATTTTTTACTGAAACAATATTAAATTAAGCCATTCTTTACCTGGAAATATCTTAGCCTAGAAGTAAGTTCTCAAGCCTAATGGAGTGTTATTTATCTTTTCTGTTGCATATACATAATCAAATTTGGTAAAATCAATATCCAATTAAATTTTTAAAAAACTATTCCAATTGTTAATGCACATATTTTATATATGAATATTTCTACCATGCTTCTCCAAAAAGAAGGTCGTGTCTTATTTTCTTTTGACACCCCCCCCCCCGAAAAACGGCTAGGCCTTCTTTTTAGAAGGTTCTAATTATTGACTCACCTTACGGGGGTGGCACCGACAGGAGCCCGCTGCTGGCCAACTTCTTCTGCGGCCGCTTGCCGCCACTTGCACACATCACCCCGGGCTCTGTTTCGCCTTCAGATCCCTTCTGGCAGGCATCTGAAGGCGAAACAGAGATCAGGGCGATGCGTGCGAATGGCAGCAAGCAGCCGCAGAAGGAGGCAAGGCAGGTGTCAGGGTGCGCGAGGCCTGGTAAGTAGGGCAGCTCTATCCCACCATCCCCACCCTAGCTTATTTTTTACCTGTGTGCCTCGCCCCACCCCCTGCAACCCAGGATGGGTGGGGTGTTAATTAGGGCTAATTTTGTGGGTGGGGCTTAATTTGATTGCATGAGCTCAAAAACATGATAGAGCTTCTTTTCAAGATGGGTCATCTTTTTGGAGAAACACAGTACTAGCTAATTTTTTTCTCCATATACCATATACCTTTATTTAATCTTTTACTATTTAACCTTCAGAATTTTTTATATCTACAGTATGCTTCCCAATTTTGATTTCTTCTAATGGAGGAAGTTAAATTCTCCAACAATTTAATTTCCTGCACACCGTTTTATTTGGCCCAGAATTAGCATTGCTACAATATTTGAAAATTCACATTCTGGTTGTGATACCAATAATCAATGTATTTGCTTTTTCTTCTTTTTTACCCAAATGATGATCAAAGCAAATATTCCAAAGAGTGAAGAAGTGGTTGCTTTGAAAAGGATTGTTGGGGTTATAAAATATATATAGTACTGGCAATTCTGATTTGATGTTTATCCATTGGGATGGGTACATATTGGGAAAGGTTAACATAAGCAGTAAGTGATGTACAACGTAAGAGATATTTGTGAAGTCTTTCCTACCAGCCAGAAAAGGAAGAATGTTTTCTGCTAGGCAGAGAAATTCCCCCTTCCCTCCACTCCATTAATGATTCAATTTGATGAAATAGAACAATTTGCTTTAGAAATTATTTCAAAGGAAAGAATTTCAGAGAAATTCCTCAGGAGTAGAATGTGACTTTTTGAGAAGGTGACCAAAGGGCATGGTTGAAAGTCCTGTCTTACATTGAACAATGGTTTCTCTAGTGGTCAATGGCATCCCATATTGTGATGCAACCCCTAAACTTTAGTACATGTGTTCCAATGGTGAGTTTTAAATTTTTTTACTACCGGTTCTGTGGGTGTGGCTTGGTGGGCATGGTTTGGTGGGTGTGGCAGGGGAAGGATACTGTAAAATCTCCATTCCCACCCCACTCCAGGGGAAGGATACTGTAAAATCTCCATTCCCACCCCACTCCAGGGAAAGGTTACTGCAAAATCCCCATTTCCTCCCAATCAGCTGGGAATTGTGAGACAGAGAATAGATGGGGGTGGGGCCAGTCAGAATTTTTACTACCGGTTCTCCGAACTATTCAAAATTTCTGCAACCGGTTCTCCAGAACTAGTAAGAACCTGCTGGAACCCACCTCTGATGTGTTCCAGACTAGAAGCATTTGTGTTATCAGATTTGTGAATTGGCCAGCTCTCGCAGATATCCACAACTGCATCTCGGAGCTCCCAGGCTTCTATTAAGTCCCAAGAGAAGACATCCTCAGGGTATTCTTCCTTCCATTGGCCCTTCTCAGTAGCAGAGCTTCTACTGTCAAAAGGAAGGAAAAAATGTGGAAGAAATTCTTCTTCCCCCCGAGATTTCAGCCACCCATTTTCTCTTCTCACAAATTAAGTGGAGAATTTCAAAAGGCTATTTGTACTCTGTTATTAGAATTTCTACCAGAAAATATTTGCAGTGAACAATCCCTTCTCCAGATCAATTTCCAGACCAATGTCAACCAACTAAAGTGAGGAAAGACAGAAGTTCCCTCAAACAATCCATGGGCCCATTCCCAGAATACCTCCAATGTTAGAAATGTATGACTTTGGGTAGCTATCTAAAATATAATAAGCCAAATGCCTTTTCCCACAGAAACATGGATATTTGAACCTATGTTCCTCTTTCCCTTCCTTCAAATGAGGATCCTTACTATGTATCTGCAGCAAGGAGAATTATTTAGTAAAATGAAAACTATTGCCTACAGTTGATTTCTACTTGCAAACCATCTTGCCTTTCTTTGGATCCTGAGATCCAGTTAGCTGTTCATGAAGGTGAGGAAAGGTTTATCCTGAAAGACACCGTGGCGTAATGATCAATCTGTTGGATTAGGACTGGAAAATCCCACAATCTATCTAGACCATTGCCTGCGTATCCAAGTATCATTGTGATACTTGGATTAATTCACCCACTCAACCAAGCCTATCTCACAGAATTGTTTTTATGGGGATAACATGAAGAAAGATCTTCGTGTAAGCCTCTTCGGACTTCTGGAAAAAAGATAGGATATTAATCTGGCAAAGCATCATAATCCCCATCATCCTCACAATTTTGCCAGATTATAAATCGTGATCGCATGTGCCATAAGTAATAAATAAAATACAATTTTATTTATAAATAAATAAAAATTACAGCAAGGTCATTTGACTTTTCATAGATTCCTTCATATCTGTAGTCCTGCCTCTAACCAAAAAATCAATGTTCACCTCCATCTGACCAGTAGAAGAATGACAAAAAAAAATCTAACCAGTGTTCTATCTCTGAGCTACTACAGTTTCTGGGACAATAGCATACTCTAAATCCTTACTTCAAGTTAAATCAAAACAATGAATTCCTAGTACCTGCCTATGAGCCATGGTGCTGAGAATGCAGTATTGCAGGCTAATTTTACTAATTCTGCCAACTGCCAGCAGTTCAATTCTGACCAGCTCAAGGTTGATAGCCTTTCATCCTTCTGAGATTGTAAAATGAAGATTCAGATTGTTGGGGGCAATATACTGACTCTGTAACCACTTAGGGAGGGCTGTAAAGCACTATGAAGTAGTATATAAATCTAAGTGCTATTACTAGTGGTAGTGCTATCCATATTTTCATGTAGGGTGCATCAATTTTGATACACACCCACACAAATATTACATGTGGATCCTATGAGAGCAAGCGTCCTGACTGCAAAGATGCCATTCTGTGTTTTAGTTAAAACCCCCTTTCAGTTATGGTGAAAGGATAATATGATAGCATTTGTTATTATGTGGAGAGAGGGAGAACGAGAAACGAGATGCTGAAGGGGATTGGAGGGAAGAGAGACATTGATATGGAAGAGATATGGAAACATCCTAACAGTATCTTTATTTCTTTTTTATTTATCTGTTTGTCTTAACTTGTAGTTAGTAGTGTGTATATGTATTTAAGCCTAAAGAGAAACACAAACAATTGTTCTGGACCAGGACTCTGCAGAAAACAATAATATCATGGTCTATAATAATATTATATTGTATATATTAGGAGACCCAATTTGGTCTAGTAGTTAAGGCATCAGGCTAGAAACCAAGAGACTATGAGTTCTATTCATACTTTAGGCATAAAAGTTGGTTGGGTAATTTTGGGTCAGTCACTCTCTCTCAGCCCATTACTTCAAGCAGAGGTTACAAGCTGGTTGGTCAATTTCTGTTGCAACCAGTGGATCAACATTTAGATGCTTCAAATAAAGCAGATCTGCACAAATGCCAGGAAGAAAAAAAAGATGTATATATTAACACTAGTAGCTGGATACCCATGCTTCTCTACGAAACTATGTGATTGGGCTTGATAAATTGACAATTAAAGCTTGAACATTAATGAGTAGTTACGATCAGCCACTCCTCTCCCCTTCTCTCCCTCAGGTTTGCCCCACAGAGATCTCTCCTATCTTATTTCCTTCCCCCCCCTCAGGCTAGCCCCACAGAGGCCTCTCCTATCTTATCCCCTTCTCTCCCTCAGGCTGCCAGCCCACAGGCCGGATGAGTCAACGCTGGCCACACTCTGGCCATGTCCATACCCAAGTGGCAGTTGGAACAGAGTTCTTTTCAGGTGGGGAGGGAGGTAGAACGTCTAACTCCTTAGCATCAGAGTGTGTTAATAATAATGTTAGAAATACTAATGATCTGATGGTCATTTCAAAAAATCCTTTCTTAGTGAAGCCAAGAGGAACATATATGCAAATTTCAAGTTTGTAGGCATAACGGTTCTGGAGATTTCATGATGATGCGTGAGTGGTATTTCACTTTTATATATATAGATATAAACTTATGTAATTGACACACAGGGAAGATTTTCCTGTGTCGCTTTGAACCTATGGGACAAATTTTCTTGGGTGATGCATTTAGTCCTTCGGTTTTCTGCTTTGACAAAAGGAGCTGAAACCTTCCTATTTAGACAGGCCTTTAGAATTGGACTAATAAGTATTATAGCTTCATCTAGTGTTTGTTTGTTACTTGAATGCCCTAGGAATAGGCAGAATATAAAGGAAAATAAATACATGATTGTATCATATAACAAAACTTCAATTTTTAGGATCCCAACTGAATAGACTTTGCATGCTGGGGGGGGGGGATTCTATTGTAATTGTAATGATGTGATTATGCCTGAGATGAACGTTTCATTGTTTTGTGCCTGCTATTTTGCGTCAATTTTTGTCATCACGCAAATGATGTTAATGAAGCCATTTACATCATCTGTGTCATTTGCCTCACCAGAATGATGCGCTGATCCATTCAATGGACTTGGGGGGATAACAGATATCCTTTCCCTCTAATTAATGAGGTGGGCAGCAAACAAGTCAAACAAACAAAAAACAAACAAACAAATAAAATTAGTCTGTTAAAACTAAAGTTTCAGATTAACTGGCAAGAATTAAAAATAAGGTTGCTAAATATAATTCACTCATTATGGAAATATTTCAGATTGGTAAATAAATATTATATCATAAAATAACAGAGTTGGAAGGGACCTTGGAGGTCTTCTAGTCCAACCCCCTGTTCAGTCAGGAAACCCAATACCATCTCAGACAAATGGTTGTCCTATCTCTTCTTAAAAACTTCCAATGTTGGAGCATTCACAACTTCTGGAGGCAAGTTGTTCCACTGGTTAATCGTTGTGTCAGGAAATTTCTCCGTAGTTCTAAATTGCTACTCTCCTTGATCAGTTTCCATCCATTGCTTCTTGTCCTGCCCCCAAGTGCTTTGGAGAATAGATTGACCTCCTCTTCTTTATGGCAACCCCTTAGATATAAACCCTTTAAATAAATACTTTAAATAAAATACATATTAAATAATAGAACAACAATAAAACAACATTAATCTCCCAATCGGATGCCTCCACTCCCAAAACACATCAATAGTAAGCAATTTTTAGCTGGGTTATTTTTTTTTTAAAAAAAATGTTGATTTCTATAAATGAAGCCAACTGTACCCATGGGAAGGAAGTTTATAAAGATTAGGATTATTTAATGAGACATTTCTACCTTTGGTACCCATCAAGCTATTCAATAAACAGGGCAGATCCAACAAACAGGATCCCCAGTGCTAATTTTGAAGTGTGAGCAGATTGAAAAAGAATCGGGAGGGTAATCATACATTAGTTCCTAATACTCTTCAAGAGTATTGAAGAGGCCTGGTGGCTCAGCAGACTAAAAGCATTGTGATTAACACAGCTGCCTGCAATTACTGCAGGGTTCGAATCTCGCCAAGGCTCAAGGTTGACTCAGCCTTCCATCCTTTCTAAGGTAGGTAAATTGAGGACCCAATTTGTGGGGGCAATAAGCTGACTTTGTATAAATATACAAAAGTATGAAGGCTATTGCTTAACGCATTGTAAGCCGCCCTGAGTGTCCAGAGAAGGGCGGCATATAAATCAAATTTTTTAAAAAAGAGTGACTATGTTTGCTCAGCTGCTGTTACCCAGCAGCATTTCAGGATTCACAAGTTCCCCATTTCCCAGTTCAGGATTTTGAAAGTCAAACTATCACCGAAAGTGAAGAATCGATGTGCTTTCTGCTTTGAGACCCCTGCAGCATCCTTCTTGCTGCAACCCCAAAACACGGCCTACTAAATTGTTGTCTGCACCAAGGCTGTAGTTACGAAGGCAACAGCAAAGGAAGGGAAAAAAGAGAAAGCAACAGCAGGGAGACTAAAGTGACAGATTTCCTCAGGTTTTCTTCTCTCCAGGAAAGTTCCTTGCCTACTGAAATGAGAAAGGTCAAACAGCAGAGGTGAGTGCAAGGAACAGCAACCTCGTTGAATTCCTTCCAGGAGGCTACTTCTCCTACTTGATCTGAGAGAGAAAGAAAGAAAAAAGAAAACTTTGATCATCTCTTCTGTTCTGTAGCCAAAACAGAAACAGGCACAGAGGCACAGACTCTATTGCCCAGATAGGGAGGGACAGCACTGTAGATGCCACCTGGAGCCCTACAGGTCATTGACTTCCCTCAGAGTCCCCTTCCACAGGAATTAGAATGTTTGTAGAAGAGAACTTGTTCCGTGAAAAACTGCAAGGTCACTTTGATCCAGCTTCAGCCTGCTCAGCAGCAGGCCGGCACCAAGCAGGAAACATCATTGTGAGGACATGCCGTGAACATGCTATTAGAGGGCCATCTTGCCACCAGGGCTGAGCTGGGGTTATGGGAGGGTGAATGAGACTCCTCTAATTAGCGTAATTGATACAGAATATTTTTATTTTATTTTTTTCCTATCTGAATCTAATGAGCAAACCTTGGGCCTTGCATTCTGTATCAGCCGAAACGAAGAAGATACTTCGCAAATGTAGATAGATGAAACGCCCAGTTCCAACAATCAAGCAGGCAAATGGCGGAATATTGAGGTGATCAGACCGTGCAACATTTACAAATTATACAGAGATCTAAAACAGCCATTCCTCTGCCTTCTCACTGCTGCAAATTCCTCACGCTGGCAGTCGAACGCCAAGCTATTGATGTGAGGTAGCGTATTTCCAGTCCAAATAGAAAATGATGCAAAAATTCAGGATGAAAAGGCATGTCAGAAAGTATAATCATCCAAAGAGAACAGCCTTTAAGATTTAATTCTTAAAAAAACAATTCCTCGGGGACTGTTAAAGAAAAGCAAGCCCAATGACACAGACTCTAACTCTTCATTTTATCCCACAAAAGGAATAAAAAAGAAAGAGGAACAGCTTCACTCTGCTGGTTTCCAGAAAGCATCTCAGGACTCTTGGTTGCTGGAAGAGATCAGAATCCAACTTTAATTTCAAAATAAAATATGAGTTCTTCAAACAGCTTCCAGTGCCTGAGGGAAAACTTTGAACAAGATTTTATGCTCCTTTTATCCTGTAAGAAACTTCTGTGAAATTTAGCATGGATGCATAGGCAAATAGAACAGGGGGCCCTTTTCATCCTTTCTGCTTTCTTCACCACGTGTCACCCCATTTCCTCATTCAATTCTCATTTTCCAACTGTCTGCACATGTATTTTAATCTGAGCGCTCTCTACTAATTTCAGCAGAATGAAGAACAAGAGGCAAAGAGGCAAGAGAGAGAGGGAGAGAGAGAGAGGAGAATTTTGTCTCAAAATAATTTTATAGAGCTTTATTATTTTGGCTTTGCTTCCTATTTCACCAGTTTGTCTTTGAGAACTTGAGCTCAGCTACTCTGTGGGATTTGGCTAAATGAAGGACAGGGCATCTTGAATTACATTAGTTCTAGTTGGGTTAACTTCAACTCCAGCCACCCCCAGTTTAAAAGGGCAGGTTTAATCCCTTCCTTCCTTCCTTCCTTCCTTCCTTCCTTCCTTCCTTCCTTCCTTCCTTCCTTCCTTCCTTCCTTCCTTCCTCTCCTCTCCTCTCCTCTCCTCTCCTCTTGTTTTAATTTTCTAAACTATAATCATAAAAGAAAGTACAGTACAATTGCAAACAGATTTCACTTGCTAGTAATAATAACAAATGCATTCCACAATTTGTACTCAGTCTTTAGAGGAACTCATTTCAGTGCAAAGCTTTTCTTCCTGGCACCACAGTGGAAAAAGCAATCGTATCAACAAGAGGTGATAGAGGAAGAGAAATCAATTTCTAATGCACTTTGTTCATTGAATAAGGGAAGTTCAATCCTAACCTGTATTTTTATATCTTCTATTAACTCTGTCAATTTCCCACTGTGACTCTAGTGTTTTGAATGAACACAACACAACATACTGAGATGATGATGATGATAATATAGATGATAAATAGATAGATAGATAGATAGATAGATAGATAGATAGATAGATAGATAGATAGATAGATGATAGATGAGAGTGAGAAAGATAAAGAAGTTATAAGAGGAAATCTCATGCAGATCCTCCTTCCCAGGAACTTCTTATACATTTCTAGCATATCACTTGAATAGCAGAGGGCAGCAGATGAATACTAATTTTCTTGTACAGAATATTTTCACCAATAATTCATTCTTCCTGGACGCCTATCCAGGAAGAGACAGACACAGAAACAGAGACATCTTCAACAGAGAATAAATATATATTTAGACAGTCACTCATGCCCTAGGTACCTCACAGCCTCACTACATGTGGTTTACGTGGGGCTGCCCATGAAGACCACTTCAGTTGGTTCACAATGCAATGGCGTGAGGAGTAATTTTTTTAAAAAAATTGATTTATATGCCGCCCGTCTCCGGAGACTCAGGGCGGCTTACAATGCGTTAAGCAATAGCCTTCGTACTTTTGTATATTTATACAAAGTCAGTTTATTGCCCCCACAAACTGGGTCCTCATTTAACCTACCTTAGAAAGGATGGAAGGCTGAGTAATGGACATTCCTCAAAATGCCTATTTAATACCTTTGCTCTGTGAGCTTCATTAGTTGCTACTTTGCTTCCAGGTGCAATTCAAGGTGATGATCATTACCTATATGGCATAAGGCCTGGATACTTAACCACCTGTCTCCCATAGCATCTGCATGACCAATTACATTTTGCAGGGTTTGTGTATACCATGTTCCTTCAATTGAACAATGTTCATCTATCAGGTCCCCATTAACAGAGGGATACAATCAAGATCTATAAAGCCCTAGTAAAACCACACCTAGAGTACTGCATCCAGTTTTGGTCACCACAGTATAAAAAAGATGTGGAGACTCTAGAAAAAGTGCAGAGGAGAGCAACCAGGATGATTAGGGGACTGGAGGCCAAAACATATGAAGAACGGTTACATGAACTGGGCATGGCTAGTCTAGTGAAGAGAAGGACCAGGGGAGACATGATAGCCATCTCCAATACTTGAGGGGCTGCCACAGAGAGGAGAGGGTCAAGCTGTTTTCCAAAGCACCTGAAGGCCAGACAAGGAATAATGGATGGAAACTGACCAAGGAGAGATTCAACCTAGAAATAAGGAGGAACTTTCTGACAATTTAACTAAGTTAACTAAGTTAGTTAACTTAACTAAGTTGGCTTAGACAACTTAGAACTACGCCGACTTCAGTCTGACCTAAGCATAATATATAAAATTATCTGCCACAATGTCCTTCCTGTCAATGACTACTTCAGCTTCAACCACAACAATACATGAGCAAATAATAGATAGAAACTCGAGGTAAACCATTCCAAACCTGAATGCAGAAAATATGACTTCATTAACAGAGTGGTCAATGCCTGGAATGTACTACCTGACTCTGTAGTTTCTTCCCCAAACCCCCAAAACTTTAACCTTAAACTGTCTACTGTTGACCTCACCCCATTCCTAAGAGGTCTGTAAGGGGCGTTGTTCTGTCCCCCCACCTCACATAGGCAGACACAAGAGCAAAAGATGTCTACAGTAATTTATTTTTAGAAGCTGACTTGAATCCCTTTGGCAGATAAAAATTCTGGCAGCTACTTTCCGAATGCCTGCCAAGTTTCTTATCACCTCTAGAAACAGGAGTCAGCGTATCTGTAGTCCATTGCTGGGGCAACCAAGAGTTCAAAGAGTAGTCAGAAGTCATTCACAAAGTCCAAGCCTTAATTCCAAAAAATATCCCATCTGAAACTCATGATATGCAGTTTTTGCCCGTCACAGAACCTGCAGAGCAACCCCGCCCACTTTTATCCCCTGTGGGGCATGGCTCAGTGACTCAGCAATCTCTGGCCCTTCCCCACCTCTTCCTTTGCTGTGCACGCCTCTCTCTCCGATGCTGCCTGGGATCAATCCAAGATTGATCTTCATCACTCCCTATTAGTGGGTGCCCGGACATGCTTTCCTCCTGGCCTTCAGCTGGAACCTGAGGCGTTGCCAGAAAGGAGGGTCCTGGAGAGGGAGGCCTTGTCAGTTCCTCCCCATCACTTTCAGAGTCATCTTCCTCTGTGAGGGCAGGCTCGGGAGCCGGAGTCACAACAGGCGTGCATAAGTGCACTAGCGTGCCTACCGTCCCTGTCCTAATATTCCTTTTTACTTACTCTTTTCATGTATTCAAATTATGTTTATACTTTTACCTGTTATCTTATATATGCTTGACAAATAAACTTACGATTATGATTATGATTACAGTGAGAACAATCAACCAATGGAACAGCTTGCCTTCGGAAGTTGTGGGAGCTTCATCACTTGAGACTTTTGAGAAAAGATTGGACTGCCATTTGTCAGAAATGATATAGGGTAGTGTTGGCTAACCTTTTTGCCATCACGTTCCAAAAGCGTGGGAAGCGCGAGGGGGTCGTGTGCACATGTGCCCACACCCATAATTCTATGTGCCCCCCCCCCACGCTCCCCACGCTTTTAGCACATGATGGCATGGTGGACCTTTAAGCCCATTTTTCACTCTCTGCAGGCTCTAGAGCCTTTCTAGGAGTCTGGGGAGGGCAAAAACGGCCTTTCCCACCCCCCTGGAGGCCCTCTGGAGGCCGGAAATGGCCCTTTGGTGACTTCCAGTGGGCCCAGAAGGCCTGAAAATCAGCTAGTCAGCACACACATGCGCACCAGAGGTGAGCTCGCATGCCACCTGTGGCACGCGTGCCATAGGTTCGCCATCAAGGGTATAGGGTCTCCTGCTTGAGTGGGGGGTTGGACTAGATAACCTATAAGGTCCCTTCCAGCTCTGTTAATCTGTTAATCTGTTAAGAGTGCTTTCTTTGTAGCTGTGCCTACCATCTGGAATAAGGTTGCCCCTAAGATTTAGATGGTCCCCAGTTTTCTGTTGTTTTAGAATGGAGAATGAAACCCCTAGCTTCATCATGCTTGCCATATTTTCCTTATCTTTTAAATTTTATTGTAATTTTTTTTTAATTGTTGTGGGTCACCAGAGTCTCTTCTGAGTGAGGCGTTATGGTTGCTTACCTGTCTCGGCAAGCACCTCTGCCAGCAGAGACAGCACTGCATTAGAATAACAGAGTTCTGGAAGACAGAAATTTCTCAAGAGGAAGGAGAAATCAGAGGTTCACTTGACCCTTATGCTCTGGAAGAGTTGCTCCTTGCAAGGAGATCTCAGGAATTTAGTTTCCTGTGGTTGATCATGGGTGAAGCAGATTGGGAACATAACCTTAACTGCTACAGGGCCTTCATAGACATTTGACTGGCACAAGCTTTGCCTTCTTAAACACTTTACAATTTAATTACTTTACAATCTTAGACAGATACTCCAAATGGCAATGAAGATCAAAGCCACACAGTGAGTTCCTTCTTTTTTGAAATTAAGTGTGGTGGGGAAAGCCATTTTAAAGGATTTCATCTTAAAAGCAAAAGGCTTAACAAGACCATGATCTAAGCAAATTTCAAATGGACAAAGGGGAAAGTAATTAAAATATACATATATTGGCGGGGGGGGTGTGTGCCTGTGAAACTAGTAAAATGAATTTGACTAATAGGACAGAGCTTCATAGGAATGTTGATTGTTTATTTTTAAAGACATAGTGTAGCAAGATTACTATATGCACAGAGAATGAAAGATCTGACACTACTCACAACAGAGGAATGGTTAGTGAAGTTGGCATGTTTTGCTAAAATGAATGGATTGAGGGTTTTTTTATTCCAGAAAAGACATTTATATTTATTGGTGACTGGAAGCCTCTTCTGGACTTTTTCCATAAAAATGAAAAATAAATTAACTTGTGATCTATGTAACTTTCCTTATAGAACCTTTGAGAATATATCCCTGTCATCAACTTTCAGCCTTGACTCCCAGGAGATCAAACCTTAACCCTAAATGTAATCAAACCTAACCCTAAACGTAATCCTACTTTCATTTTCAGTGCTATTTTCTCATAATTTTACCCTGGTCCACAACCAAGTCTGAAAGAAAAGCTGTCACCTGACCTTTCTTAGAGAACCTATAACAATCTATCTCAAACATCACTTTTCATCCGGGACTTCAAGGAGACCTAACCCAACTCCGAACCCTAACCCTAACCCTAACCATATCTTTATTTTCATTGGCAATAGGATTTTCCCATGTATTTTGTCCTGGTCCACAATCAAATCTGAAAGAAAAGCTGTCAACGTAGCTCTCCTTACAGAACCACTGAGAATCCACCCCAACATTTGTTTTTAGACCTGACTCAAAGGATACCTATCCGTAACACTACTTTTATTTGCATTGGCAATGGGATTTTCCCATTCATGTTACCCTTGTCTACAATTAAGTTCAAAAGAAAAGCTGTCACCATCACTTTCCTTAGAGAACATATAACAATCTATCCTTGATGTAACTTTCACCTAACTTCAAGGAGACTTAACCCTAACCCTAACCCTGCCCCAAATCCGAACCCTAGTTTCTTTTTCATTTCATTTTGTTGATATCCTGGTCTACAATCAAGTCCTAACAAAAAGCTTTCATGTTTGCTTTCTTAGAAAACCAACAAGAATGTATCCCTAACATCTGTTTTTGACCCTGATTCCAAGGACACTTAATCCTAACCCTAACCATAGTTTCATTTTCATTGGCAATGCATTTTTCCCACATATTTTATCCAAGTCCACAATCAAATCTGAAAGAAAAGGTATAAATTCCTAACGAAAAGCTGTTACTGTCACTTTCCTTCAAGACCCATAGCAATATATGTCTAATCTGTTTTCACCCCTGACTTCAAGGAGACCTCTAATCCTAAGGATAACCCTTTCCCTAACCCTAATCCTAGTTTATTTTGTTGGCTATGGGATTTTCCCATGTATTTTATTGTGGCCGAATAAGAAGTCCGAACGAAAAGCTGTCAAGTTCTCTTTCATCAGAGAACCTATAAGAAAAAATACTATTAGTTTTTGGCCCTGGCAACAAAGAGATCTAACCCTAACCCAAACCCTAACCTTAGTTTCATTTTCATTGTCAATGGTATTTTCATCTGTTCTATATCCTGGTCCACAATCAAGTTTGAATGAAAAGTTGTCACCATCACTTTCCTTAGACAACTACTAAGAATCTTACCCTAACATCTGTTTTTGGCCCTGACTCCAAGGAAACCTAACCCTAATCCTAACTCTAGTTTAATTTTCTTTGTCAAAGGGTTTTTCCCTTTTATTTGCTCTCCTCAAAAAACAAATCTGAAAGAAAACCTGTCACTGTCCCTTTCCATAGTGAACTTCTGAGATCAGTTTCTGGCCCAGAATCAAAGTAGGCCAAACCATAACCTAACCCTAACCTTAATCCTAATGCAAAGCCTAACCCTCATTTCATTTTCACTGGCAATGGGATTTTCCCATGTATTTTATTCTGCTCCAAAAGCAAATCCAAAGTAAAAGCTGTCACCAATGTTTTCCTTAGAAAACCTCTAAGAATCTAACACTAACCTCAGTTTTTTGTCTTGATTCCATGGCACCTAACCCTAACAATAAACCTAACCCTAACAGTAACTCTAGTTTAATTTTCATTGGCAATGGTATTTTCCCTTGTATTTTACTGTGGTTCACAATTAAGCTCTAACAAAAAGCTGTCATGTTCTCTTTATTTTGTGACCCTCTCAGAGTTTACTCCTATCATCAGTTTTAGACCCTGACTGAAAGAACACCTAACTCTAATCCTATCCCTAAACCCATTATCGATCTTTTCGAAAGGTATTTTCCTGTTTATTTTATCCTGGTTCATGTTCAAATCCTAACAAAAAATTGTCACTGTTGCTTTCCTTAGCAAATCTATCATAATCTAGCTCTAACATCAGTTTTCAGCCCTAACTTCAAGGACACTTAACCCCAACTCTCACACTATCCCTAATCCAAACCCTAGTTTCATTTTGTTGGCAATAGGATTTTCCCATGTATTTTACTGTGGTCCAATAAGAACCTAACCCTTGCTGGCCCCCCAAGCTGAGTTCTGGGAACGCCAATGCCCCTTACCTCTAAAGCCAGGAAGGGACTCTGGCTTTCCAGCAGAGGGAGGCAGCATTCCCCACCCAACTTTCTCTCCCTGTCTGGGGCTGAGGAACAAGGTCGTCAGTGGGGATGTCCCGCTACCCTGATGGGAACCAGGGGGACAGGCAGGGGGCGGGCAGGGAGGTGCGAGGACCCCCAAAAGGCAAGGTGGAGCTGGCACATGCATGTTGGACAGCTGGTCCTCATGTGTGCATGTGCACCAGAAACCGGAAGATCATCTGCTTTTCTGGTTTCCAGTGCACGCACGCTCCCATTTTGGCACTTGGTGCCGAAAAGATTCGTGCATGCTCCCATTTCAGCACTCGGTGCCGAAAAGATTTGCCAACACTGCCCTAACCCAATCCCTAACCTTATGTTTAATTTCATTGGCAATGGGATTTTCCCATATATATTTCAGTGCTCCACAAAGAATTCCTAATGAAAAGCTATCATGTTCTATTTCCTTTGAGAACCTCTAAGAATCAATCCCTAATATCAGTTTTTAGCCCTGACTCCAAGGAGACCTAACTCTAATCCTAACTCTAGATCTAATCCTAAATGTAATTTCATTTTCTTTGTCAATGGGATTTTACCTTTTATTTTACCTCCTCCAAAAACATGTCTTGAAGAAAACCTATCACCGCCCTTTTCCTTAGAGAACCTCTGAGAATCTAACCCCTGACATTAGTTTCCAGCCCAGAATCAAAGTAGACCAAACCCTAACCTGAACCTAACCTTAATGCAAACTCTAACCTTCATTTATTTTCACTGGCAATGGGATCATTTACTCCACTCCAAAAACAAGGCCAAAGAAAAGCTGTCACCGAAGCTTTCATTAGAGAAACTCTAGAGTACCTAAGCCTATCCATAATCCTATCGCTTATTCAAACCTTAGTTTCATTCGGTTGGGAGGGTGGGAAACAGATTGTTAATTTTATTCCATTAAGACACTAGAAATATTCCTAAAGTTAAGGTAAAGGTAAAGGTTCCCCTCGCACATATGTGCTAGTCGTTCCCGACTCTAAGGGGCTGTGCTCATCTCTGTTTCTAAGCCGAAGAGCCAGCGCTGTCTGAAGATGTCTCCATGGTCATATGGCCAGCATGACTAAACGCCAAAGGCGCACGGAACGCTGTTACCTTCCCACCAAAGATGGTTCCTATTTTTCTACTTGCATTTTTACATGCTTTCAAACTGCTAGGTTGGCAGAAGTTGGGACAAGTAACGGGAGTTCACCCCATTACGCGGCACTAAGGATTTGAACTGCTGAACTGCCAACCTTTCGATCGACAAGCTCAGTGTTTTAGCCATTGAGCCATTGCGTCTTTCAGAAATATTCCTACAATTTTGCTAATACGAAGAAAAGTTTCACTTTTTCCTGATGTTCTTTTTCATGAAATCTCTATATTTTATTTAAAGACCCGGGGGGGGGGGGACTGTGTAGGAGCTAATTGTTATCCTTTTTAACATGGACCCAGGGAAGGAAGAAGGGTGATTGTCCAGCCACAGTTTCTTTATCCCTGAAGGTTGACTAGATCTTTTGGAATTAAATGCACTTAGCATGCAGCACACTGCTTTCAACAGCTTTCTGAATGTCTAGGTTTATTACCCGTTATGTGACTGTGAATAAAACCTGGGCTACTACAAATTTAAGTCAGTCCTGTATAAATAGCCTTCCAAAGAATGAATGCATTGGGCTGAAACATCGGTCACCCTGAACTTAGATAATTGAATCACAAGGTCAAAAGAAGCCACTGAAGCCATCAGGTGCAAGAATTCAGAAATATCCACTGTTTGTTTACTTATTTATTTGTATCCTGCTTTTATTATTTTTACAAATAATTCAAGGCAGCAAACATATTCAATACACCACCTTCCCCTTATTTTGCACATAACAACAACCATGTGAGGTGAGGTGAGCTACTGAGAGAGAAGGGCTGGTAAAACAATTAGTAAAACAATTAGTTTTACTGTTAGGTTGTTTCTCCAGAAATTCAGCTTTAAACTTTGTGGTAATTTGGAATATTAGTTCATGTTCTGCATATTAGGATACTAGAAAAGAGCTTGTTGTGACCCCCGACTCCCGAGCCTGCCCTAACAGAGGAAGAGGACTCAGAAGGTGATGGGGAGGAACTGACAAGGCCTCCCTCTCCAGGACCCTCCTCTCTGGCAATGCCTCAGGTTCCATTCGAAGGCCAGAAGGAACAGCCTGGGATGTGCCAGGAGGAAGGCATATCGGAGCACCAATTTATAGGGAGCGAGGATGATGAATCCTGTCTTGATCCCAGGCAGCGTCAAAGGGAGAAGCGTGCGCAACAACGGAAGAGGTGTGGGAGGGCCAGAGTTTGAGCTGAGTCACCCCACGCCCCACCAGGAATAAAAGTGGGTGGGATTGCTCTTCAGGCTTTGTGATGACAAAGTTAAACCCTGAAAGTCTCATCGTGATCTCTGAAATTCGGCTTGGATATATTTTGGACTGAACATTGACCAAACTCTTGTCTCGTGGATAATTTGTTGCTCCTGGAACGGACTGAAGATAAGTCCTCTTCTGCTTTATGGGAGTGAAAATGGTCTTGGCAGGCATTCGGCAGTTTGCTGCCAAAACTTGGTCTGCCAAGAATTCTAATCTGTTTACCTAATAAAATATTGGCAGGCGTGCTTGGTATTATGTTTGCCTGTGTGAGGAAGGGGGACAGAACAGAGCTCTTGATTATCTTCTGTGTGATATCTGTGTGATATTTCTCCAGATACATGAAACAGTTCCTCTCAAGACACATTATTCAGACTATTCCCTCTCTCTGCAAAAGTATTAATTGTAATTCCTGATCATCCCTATTCTGAACCAGTTCCTATTTATCTAAATTCTTCTTAAAATGTGACTTTTATAACTAGACATACCCCTGTTTCCCCAAAATAAGACATCCCCTGATAATAAGCCCAATCAGGCTTTTGAGCGCATACGCTAAAATAAGCCTCCCCAAAAAAATAAGCCCTCTCTGAAAATATTTAAACCCAGAGCTAGAAATCAGGTAAGATGGCAAGAGGAGCCCCATCTTGCTCCATGCGTCCCAAAATAATAAGACCTCCCCGAAAATAAGACCAAGCGCTTATTTCAGGGGTTCAAAAAAATATAAGACAGGGTCTTATTTTGGGGGAAACACGGTAGTATTCAAGATGGGAATCTCCCATATAAATAAAAGTAGTGAGACACTATGCCAAAGTCACTCATTCAAAAGCTATTAATTCTGAAGGAAGATGTGCTATGGATTGCTTTCATGGTACGTGGCTTAGGACAGGGCCAGCCCTATTATTAAAGAAAAGAAACTAGCAGCTCAGGTGGCAGAAGCTGAATAGGAATCGTGAGATACCTCCACCCCCTTATTATTGCTTCTGAATTTCCAAAATATTCCTCTCTCTCCATAAGCAGAACAGGATGTAGCACGTGGCTTGTCCTGAGCCATCTCAACAGACCTGCTCTTTAGCTATAAAGGATGTTGTGCTGCCAAGCAGTCTAGTCCATTTCTGCTCAAGGAATGCAACTTAGTGTCCTGAGACAAGCCTGGTAGGATAATTGTGAATTGTTGTTGCTTTTTCATATGAAAGAGCGATCAAAGAAAGGGGGGCTTGACAGCTGCTTCTCAGCAATGATGGATGTTCTCTGTCAACTGAAGGCACAAAGAAGGCAACGGCCTCAAGGCCTGAGTTCTGAATACTCACTCTTCAGCAACAGTGGCCTCTAATGCAGTTGGTCTTGCCTTGCCATCTCAAAAAACAAAAACAGAAATGAGAAAAAAATACAGGTATGCCAAACCGACAACTAGAAAAAAAGGGTCTTCCTTAACTGCTGGTATTGGTAGCAAGCTCCATGCATATAAATGGGACAGGACTTTTCCTCATGCAAACTCTCTATATGGCACCAGTTTGTAAAATAGTACTCTCACTGAATTTTGGGGGAACCTACATTTAGATCAAGGGTGAAATCTACTTACCTTTCCTACTGGTTTGGAAGTATGCACATTGCACATACGTATGTGCTCCACTCAAACACGCACATGCGTCACATGTGCATGTGGACCCTCTGCACATGTGCAAACCCTTCTGCGCATGCGCAGATGGTAAGAAACAGGTTACTTCCTGGTTAAAACCAGAAAGTAACGATGACTGGGCGGGTGGGCGGAGCCTCGCGCTGCCGTCGCTACCGGTTCTCCAAACCACCCACCGCCATTGCTACCAGTTCAGCTGAACCGGTCTGAACCGGTAGCATTTCACCCCTAATTTAGATGCTTACAAGTAAGTAATGGGTACAAATAGCTTCTCCATTGCACGAGGGATACTATCTTTAAGTCCCCACCAACATTGTATGATAAAGTTGCCTGGATGTAATAAAACCCTAATCATTCATATTGGTGGCTCTCAACTTGTGGTCTGCAGAACCACCACCACCCCGGGGGGGAGCGATGTCATCACAGGGGAGTCTGCGAAGGCTTGAAGAAATGTTTTGATTTAAATCTTAGGGCATGGTCTGTAGCAACAAAAGATATTTAAAGGGGCTCCATGGTGAAGAAAAAGTTGAGAACCACTGCTCTAGAGCACGGGTGTCAAACTCACAGCATCATGGTGGCATCACGTGATGTATTGTGACTTTTTTCCCCTTTGCTAAACTGGGTGTGGGGGTAGCCAGTACATGACACATCTGGCCCATGGGCCACGAGTTTGACACTCCTGCTCTAGAGTATTCTTGTTTAATGGTACTTTATCTAAGCAGAATTTAGTCTTTACTGGTTGAGGTTCTTACAGTGGTACGTAGGTATATATTTATTAAATGAATGAATGGGTGGGTGGGTGGGTGGGTGGACTTTGAGCCTCTATACAAACATAGTTATAAATATTAAACAGCTAATATTAATGCATGGCTAAATGGTATTTTTCTCCCCTCCACACCATGCCTCTCTCCTGGCATTAAAAGAAAAGAAAAGAAAGTATGTATGCCTGAGGAGAATTTAATTGTGCATAATACAAATATGTCTGCCCTCATATATGTAAACACAGATATGAGTGAATACCCTTTCCACAAACAACGCTTCTGGCTTCCACAGTTGGACAATAAACTGTGTTAAACATATGGCTTGTTTCCAGCAGCTGAGGGTGACTCTTTCATTTGTAAGTGGCTGGCCGCTGAATGACCCACTGTCTGGGAAGGAAAAACTATGTGGGTTCATACAGCAAAATGTCACTGAAAGAATATATTTCATCTAGCCCCAGACTAAGATTGAGGGACTATTTTGAAAAGTTGAATTGGAAAAAGCAGCACCAAGATCTTGATACCACTTTGCTTGTCCATGTCTATCTCTCCTTAGCCACCCAGAGTTTTTTTGAATGGCTGTGGTGTAGTTGCAGCCAGATAAAGAAATGCTTGCAACCTTTCAGGTGCAGGTGTATGTGAGAGAGGGTGGGGGGGAGGGGCATGTGTGTAATAAAATACAGTGGCTGAATCTCCTGCCCAAGCACAATATTGCAGAAAGTTTGGGAGATGGGCTCCTTTCTTTGGATTTTGCCCTGAAAAGCTATCAGATTCTGCATCTACAGCTTCTGGCATTAAGCTATGACGTGGCTATTTCCTTCCTTGATAGTACTGGCTTTATTTTGGCCAAACCTGGAATTATGGGGGGTGCTCTGCCCAGCATGAAGTATTCTGTTGAATCAATACTGCCATCCACAACCCTCTCTGGCTTATATTCACCATTTGCTCTCCTTCCTATTTTGCTAGCACATTCCATAGACTCTTTAACCCACCCCACTGGCTCCCACTTGCCATCCTTCTCTCTGCTGGCTTGCACACTCACTCCTTCCTTGCCTACCACCCATTTGTCCCAATTACTCATTCTGGGGGACTTCTGTCACATCATGGACTCCAGGAATTATGACACTACCCTTATTTCAGGCTTTCCCAGGCTTATTTCAGGAACTCAACACGTTCCCTGGCTCAGGTTTGTAGTATAATCAAGACTGCTGTTCTGCAATGAATATGCAATAGATTTATTTATTAAATGTATGAGTTCACTTGACTCCATTGTGAATCTGAGCAGCATATGATATCAAAACAATGGAATATTAAAACAATGGAATATTAAAACAATGGAAAGCTCTTTTCAATAAGATCAGGGTGGGTGCTGAGGTATTACGACAGAGAATAATAATCAGATGACATTACTTCATGGATAGGAACTGAAGTGTACCAACTCTGCTTGGTTATATAGCACAAGCAGAAGCTACAAGTGACAGTCTTTCAGATAGCCATGTCCTATTCCATGAAGGACTTAATAAGTAATAACCAGCACCTTGGACTGTAAACAGAAAATAAATGTGGCAACCAGTTCAACTCATTAAGCATAATGATCCATAGCAGGCATAATATCCATAGTGATCCAGTGATCCATAGGCATAATATGGTATATTGCTGACTTCTGGCGCAATTGCAAGTCAGTCCAGAATTATATTCAAAGGCAGATCCATATATAGCTCATCGCAATAATCCAGAGGTAAGGTGACCAAGTCATGAATGACTGTCCAAAGAGTCCCTAAGAGGGAACATCTAGAACACCAGATGAATTTGTGCAATGGCTTTCCTAATAACAGTTCCCACCTGCTCCTCAAGCTGAAGCTATGAGTCTAAGAGGTTCTCCCGATGGCTCACTAGTCCCAAAGAGGAAAGTACAATCCATTGAAGATGAAAGATGAAACATTTCTGGTCTGGGTGATCCAAATACCCAAGGTCAGGGAGAGAAGATACATACAGTCAATTTGCATCTAGTGATTAAGAGTCAGTTTAGTCTAGTGTTTGAGGCATTAGGCTGGAAGAGGAGACTGTGAGTTCAAGGCCCACCTTAGCCATGAAAGCCAGCTGGGTGACTTTGGGCCAGTCACTCTCTCTCTCAGCCCAACCCACCTCACAAGGTTGTTGTTGTGGGAAAATAGGAGGAAGGGATTTGTTCACCACCTTGACTTGTTTGCAAAAGTATTAAAGGCAGGATACAAATAAATAAATAAATATTGATATAGTTGCAGGCTCATTCAGAGTTAGGCCTTCTCAATGTTGTGTCCCCTTCTGTGGAGCAGTTTGCCCTCATACATAAAGGCGACAACCTTTTTCATGGGTTTCTGCACAGCTGTGAAAACACAATTCTTAAGTATGCCCTGGTGGCTGATGACACAATCTGATGTTGTTTGTGTTTTCTGCTGTTAAGTATGTAGTGCTCAGAGCCAGTTGGAATGGAGTAGCATAGAAATGCTAGTAACAAATAAATAATTTCATCGCTAGATATCATTCCACACATTTAAGCATATTCTTGTCACCACATTGGCAGGCAAGCAAACAAATGAATTCAGCTTTACAATATTGTGGCCCTGTGGGCAAGACCATAAAATATCCTTTAAGGAAAGGATTACCTAGAAACAAATTCTCATTGAATTCTGGGATATTTTTTCCATAACTCACATCACAAATTTCTAGTAGTACAAGGGAAGTAGGGGGACAAGTCAAAGATTGTGTAAGAACCAAATCTTTGTGCAGTTCAAGGCACCTTTACATTTTTAATATCTGGTTCTTTCAACATCAGACAGTATCTACAGGGAGGGGCCAGGGCTAATAATGATTGGGATCATAGGAAGTAATTGGAAAAGAGGTTTGTAAAATTTCTTGGCTTGCTAAAGTGTTAAGGAAAATCCTTCCCCCGAAGCTAATATTTGCTTTGAAGGGAAGAATCTTCCATTGAGGTCAGCATGGACTTTTCTTCCAAAAGGAAATATCAGCCAATTGATTTTTCACATGCCAACAATATGCAAGGGAATGGCCAAGAGCTGCTGCAAGGAAAAACACCCAATGGATCTTATGGGATATACTATAGCATGCTTATATTCACCAAGAGAGGCAGACATCTCACAATATATATAACACATGCTCCAAACTGCCCTCAGGACAATATTCTTCTTACAAATCTGACTTTTCTTCCCTCTTATTGCATTTATGCTGGTTCCTTCAGGCAAGTGTGACTTCCATGCACTCCAGGTACACTGCGTTTCAAAAAACAAGTATAATAAAGATTGTGGAATAATGCTCAGGGAAGATGCATTAGGTTAATACAAGCAAAAAAAATGAAGCAGGGAGTTTTCTATCCCACTGTCAAAGTGACTAGAAGGGGTGGTTGACCAGTCTAGTTTGTGAAATTGACTAGAATGTGGATAACCTGCCAAGGGGAAGAAAGCATCCATATCTTTCTATTCCCGTGGCAAATTATTTAGCAGGCCAAATTAATTTCATATTTTTTTTAAAAAAGTGCAACAAATACATAGGAATGATGCCTCAAACTCATGCATCCTCATAAACAGAAAACTACACATACATAGCTTACAAATTTCTATAGCAACTGAAATCTACAAGTGGAGTCTAATGAACCCTCAAAGCAAGGAATCTTTCTATAAAGGTATAAACTCCAGCCCATATAGCTGTTTTGTCTCTATTGGTCACGTGCCTAACTCAGGAACAACTGAATTTCAAAACTTCTGTTATTGTTGCAGGGCTTCAGCATGGAAGGGACTCTGTTACAGATCTTGTTCTCCTCCAAATTAGGATTTCATTAATTACTCTTTAATAGCTGGTATTTGCATTTGGAAACCTGTGCAAATAGATACATCCCGGGGATAAATAGGTCTCTGTCTGACTAAGGATGTTTTGTTCTGCATTTGCAATAGAATTTTTGATGCAAAAAGACAATACGAGATAGCAACAGCACTTAGACTTATATACCGCTTCACAGTGCTTTACAGCCCTCTCTAAGCAGTTTACAGAGTCAGCATATTGCCCCCAACAATCTGGGTCCTCATTTTACCCACCTCGGAAGGATGGAAAGCTGAGTTCAATCTTGAGCCCCATGATATTCCAACTGCCAAACTGCAGGCAGCTGGCAGTCAGCAGAATTAGCCTGCAATGCTGCATTCTAACCACTACATCACCATAGCTCAATACCTCATATAGGCAAAGAAATGATGGGGGACATACGTCTTCGGCATATCACTTCTTGCTGGTTCCCAATATTCCCAGAAGGAGCCTCAGAATAGCCTGAAGTGCAGCTACATGGCTGCTTTGCTTTTAAAAGAGAGGAGGCCATGTTGTGCACATGGTTATTAAAAGAGTTGTCTTTATTGCAACTCTGGGTAGAAATATTTAGATTCTAAGTATATCTCTGTTAAACACCATTTGATCTGGTGAAGCTCTGAATTCTATAACAAAAGGAAGTCAGTCCCGGTACCTGGAACCCACCAGTTTTATTGTATTAGCTACCTAGAGGTGCAATGTAGCATGTGAACTTGTAGGCTACAGACATTTCTCTAGATGCTTCAAAGGACTTTCTTTAAAAAGGGAGTTTCAAGGGACTTTCTTAAAAGAAGCATTTAAGGGGAAGATTATTAGCTGTTTTTGACTAAGATGCTATTAAGCTCTGCTTATCTTTTTCGGCAGATAGCTTTACTCTTTAAAGGACTGGAAGAAGACCCTGCTGATTTAATTCAGGGTAAGTTTTCATATGTGAAACTCCCAGAGGCATGCTGGGATGAAGAAACCACCAGAGGCCCACAGGAAATAGGAAAATTAGTAGTACGCCATACCTATCTTTAGCACAGTTTATAACACCCAGGGGCTTTCGTAAGGCAGAGAAGAGAAGGGAAGGAAATACAGTCCTCCCTTTATTAGTAAAGCTGGAGAGTGATATTTAGAAAGAATGTTAAGAAGTCAAGAAAGCCAAATTGGGTAGTAAAATTTAAATGCTAAGAGAGATGAATGGTGTGTTCCCTTGTCCTAGGAGTGTGAAACTTCTGTTGGCTTAAGGGAAGCATCAGATAATTTCATGGCCTCTCAACGGCTGCATTTCAAAAGTGGCTGTTCCCGTAATACTTTGGGGGTGGGGATGCAAGTTTTAAGGGATAAAAATAGGGGGTTTTTTTCTCTTCAAGAGTTGATCTTGCCGATACCGAAACCCTTCTCCCCACCAGTGCAAGAAAAAATTATAGGATTTTTTGGCCTCTCTGATTCTAAGAAGGGCTCTAGAGGCCACAAAAAAAGTGCTTGTGAATCCAAGACAGTCTTTGGGGGGGTGGGGGGATAATAATAATAATTAAATAATTATTACACAGGGCCAATATCTAGACATGCTTCTGACAATCTTGCTCCTGTCAGGTATGTACCATGGAAGGAAACTCAAAAGAAAAGACTCACAGTTAGGATCTATCAGTTGTCAAGCTCACAACGATGATGAGGGAGGACACCAACGAGACAGTGTCATAGCAGGGAAACAAAGCTTTGTTGGTTTTATACAAAAGGTTGCATTGTAGGAGAGGACTACAAACATTTCCCCATAACTTTGCATGCCCTGGTTTAGAATGGAAAAGTTACCTTTCAAGTTGTATTTAGAGATTACTTGTGTGGTCCTGCAAGATCTAATAAGTTAATGCAATGAAGGCCCACTGAATGAGCCTGATGTGCAGGGAGGGCCTGAGAAAGAGAGCTTCTTACCAACCCTAAACCTTTACATTGTGCCCCCAAATCGTACTTCAGGAGCCCCTACCTTAGGCAATTCTCAGGACCTAAAAACAAAATTTTGGGTACTTCAAGAATATAAAAAGGGGGCTCATCTATAGCTTCTACATGACCTAACTGCTCATATCTGAATTTTCCTCCCTCTTTCCTTCCAAAAATACAATGTTCAAATTGCAGAACAGGACAAAAAACTACCATATTTGTGATTCATCAAGTATGCAATATTTTTATCTTCCTCATGGCAAGAAGATGTTGCTGAAGAGCAATGCTTTCTGTTGTCATTCCTGACAACTCTCTCTGTCTCTTGCATGATTCGGGAGTCTTGGGCTGGATCCATAATTGTAAGCTAGGACTAGACTCCTTGTACTCAGAGCCTATGTCTTATGGGCCACTTTTAGTCTATAAAGTTTCTGTCATTAAGACTCCATTTCCCAAGGGCAGAGGGAGGTTGCCCTTTAAGGGCACTTGAACTATTTTCAATTGAAATTGAGCCAAGGAAAGATTCTATCTTATGAGGAGAAAAAGATTTAAACTTCCCCATTTGGAGAAATAGAGACGCAGTGGAGACCTATGGGTGGCAAAGCAAATCATATTTTTCCAGTCCAGTCCTTTGAGGTAATCTGGATAAGAAGCACAAACCACTACCATTATTACAAGGTTACAGTAACCCGAATCTTGCAAGTCTGAAAGCATTTGCCCCTCCTTTACTTTTACTTTCTTAAAAACTAGGGAGGGTCCCTTCTAAGATGTTTCCCATGCCCATTTTCCTTCCATAGACTGGGTACCTTTTGCATGATGGTTGTATAGTCTGATGCTCTTCCTTCTGTCTTCTAGGGCCATTCCCGCAGAACTTTTCATCCAGTCAGCTTCCCCACAGCTACATCTGTATGTGTAACAACTAGCAATAGTGCTTAGACTTATATATCATTTCACAGTGCTTTACTGCCCGCTCTAAGTGGTTTTCAGAGTCAGCCTATTGCCCCCAACAACCTGGATCCTCATTTTACCGACCTCGGAAGGATGGAAGGCTGAGTCAACCTTGAGCTGGTGAGAATCGAACTGCCGAACTGCTGGCAGTCAGCAGAAGTAGCTTGCAGTATTGCATTATAACCACTGCACCACCACAGCTCTTACCTAGGAAGATTTTGTTAGCTCTTAGGCTTCTATTCCCTGAGATGCTGGAGAGAAAGAAAGAACTCGGTCTCAAGTTAATCTCAGAACATTTTAGTGAAAGACAGGACATTCCTACACCCAAACTTCAGCCACCTTGTAAGGAAGGAAGGAAGTGTCAAAAATTTGTACCACTGCTGTTAGTGTTGCACACACAGTTGACATGAGCTTGTCCACTCAGAGTGTGGGCCCTCCTCACTTTGATTTTGGCTATGGGTTTGCCTACATTGTTCTTTTTCTTTTTTTGTAATAATTTTTATTAAGAAGTATATTAGGCAGATAAAACTAATGCAAACTACAAAAAGTAGGAAGTATAAAAATATATAAAAAATAAAAAGCACAGAAGGAAAAAAGCAAAAGAGAAAAGAAGACCTCTCCTTCTTCATCCCCAGCAAGTATAATTAACATTAATTGTTTATCACCCTCTCTTAAAGTACAACCAACCACCTCCTCATCCCATATACCACCCCATTTTCTATAAGCAAATCTTTAAAGTCTCATCATGCCATCTTAATTAGAAAAATCCCATTAAGGGTTAGAACTAACAACATAACTATGGTAAACTATATCGAATACGTAATAAGCCCACTTATGAATCCTTCTTTTTGCATTTATTTCACATTTTCTATTTAAACAAATCCTCCTTCAAATAAACAAATATTCTTTATTTGTTCTTTATTTGAAGAACAAATATTTGTTCTTCAAATAAAGCAAACTTTTAAAACATTGTCATCCAGTCCTAGTCCTCATAGGTCCATTGAACTTTACCAGAAATAGCAAACCATCTACTCTAAACTTGATCAAGTAACTAGCTCTGTAATCTTTCCCCTTTCTCATAACAAACTTTAGTTTCCTCAAAAAATATTCAAATGTCTCTTTTGTTTTTATGCTCCCTTTGTCTCTTCTCACAAAATTTTTGGCAACTTTTACAAACCCCTTTTTGTAGATCCAATATAAGGAGGTTATCCATATCACTCTTCATATTCTCACTGCCTCTTCTCACAAAATCATTGACAACTTTAAAAATCCATTTTGTAAATCACATATAAAAATCATTCTTCTGGTTTAGTATTTGTATGGCTTTTTTAATTGTTAAAACATCAGCCAGTTTCACTTGCATAGCCAACAACTCATCTTTTTGTGTATCTACCATTTTCTTTTTCCATCTGCTTACATATTTTTAAGTCTCCAGTTACATTGTTTTAACTTTATTTAATAAAACTTGTTCCAATTCCATAACACAGTTTATCTATCATGGGTAACTTTAAAATTATTTTTTGCACCTAAAAGTTCTATATCTCTCTCACAGATCCATTGATACATTCATTTTCATTTGGTACCCTCTAGTGACCAATCTTCAAAGTTATCTTATCAGTTATTTGTTTTTAAATGTAACCATATAATTTTTGGGGGGAGGATCATTTAATTAATCTCAAAGTTTTAATTCAAGTCCTTCTAAACCCTTAATCCATTGAAAACTTTCTAAAATCATACTCTAATCCCCCTTTTGGTTTATATTCCAGAAAAAATATTTTTTACAAAACCTTAAACTCATAATTTTGTTTCATGAAGGATTGAAGGGGAGGGGGGAGAAATCACCTAGTAAATATATTAGCCTGTGCAATTCTGAAGGTTCCCAATGTTTAAAAAGCAATTTAAAAAGAAAAAAGAAATAAAGTAAAACCAAAAGTAATTAAGAAGAGAAAGTTGGTCAAACCTTAAATGAGGTTTGAGCTATCAGCTAGGTAGATGTAGTGGAGTACTGAAGGATAATAATGGGAAGAGGAAACAATCAAACAAGAGATTCAGGATTCTCAATGGGTTAATGACCAGAAGAAGACATTTAGAAAGGACTCACCCTAATTGTTCAGACAGTTAAAAGTAGTGATGGTAAGTTTGTCCCTTTAGACTTGCAAGATTCTCTTAATGTAGCCTTATAATAAAGTAGACTTAGCTCACCTAGTCATGATTCTTGTCTGGTTTACCCAGGAGAACCAACAGTAATTCTAAAATATTTGAATGTATGAAAATGCATATTCAGACGGGATGGTAAACACAAACATAGGGGAAGGAAAGAAAAAATTACCTTGGATACTACCCCACAAAATCTGTTATTATCTCTGGGTTGGAGTTCCCAATATTAAATATGGTCTAGATTAGATTAGATTAGACCAAAGAGAGCTAGCAAATAAATAAGATATTTGTTCTTCAGCCAAGAATAAATTGTGGGACTCTTTGATGAACAACATCTTGATATACAGTATAATCACAAAATGGGGGAAGAATCCTCAGGGTTTTAACTAGCTAAAATAATAATCTTATGGTGACGGGTTCGTGTTGCCAGATACGCTTTTGATCAATAACTTTTGGCTCCTTCAAACAAGATCTGCACCAAGAAAAACTTTCTTCCAGTGATCCATTAAATCAATGGCAGCCTTCCACAATGAGGCTACCCAGATGCATTAGACTACTTCCATATCAAGATGGTAGAAGAACCTGCCATACTGGATGGAAAATAATAGTGTTGTACACCTCTACTTTCACTAATTGCACTTCCACCTTTCCCATTGGAGCAATTTTCTGACTGATTTTTAATTATTCATTTCCTAATGAGATTTTTAGCACATTTCCCTCCTTTCCCTGGTAATTAGAAAAATCTTCTGTCATTGCTATTCCCCTCCTCCTTTTCTAGGCTCCCAGCAGGTTGGATTTTGAATCTAATCAAGGAGTTGAATCTTTCATACTAGTGTCAAGCCCCTTGTTTGTGCTTTCCAGTCACCTAGAAAAGCTCATGCATCAAATCTCAAAGCAACCATCTTAATATTCTGGGCGTCTCGGCTGCTCTGTTTACTAGACAAGTGAGGCACACCAGCGTGGTTTTACAGGAGATCACTGGTAGGATTAGCTCCTAGCCCTGATAGGGATCATGGATGCTCTGCTTCTAGAACTGGAATTGCTGGTTTCAACAGTTGGCTCATCAGATGTCTCTTAGAAAAGACAGCTCCACTTTTCTGTCACCTAAGAGCCTCCTTCTGTGACCTTCTGTGAGATCGGTTAGATAAATCCGTGTTTTCAATTCGTTCAGCTCTGCAAGATCATTCTTGTTCACCCTTCATTTTTTAATACTTTTTTTTTATCTTGCCTTTATTAATTTTTACAAATAACTCAAGATGGGAAACATACCTAATACTCCTTCTTTCCTCCTATTTTCCCCACAACAACCTCTCTGTGAAGTGAGTTGGGCTGAAAAAGAGTCACTTGTTTAAATCACCCAATTGGTTTTCATGGCTAAGGTGCACAGGTGGGCTGCTGGGGGTTCGCAGGGGTTTGGGAGAACCTCTAGCTAAGATTCTGTGCAGTTTGGAGAACCCCCAAATCCTACTCCTGGCTGGCCCCGCCCCACCCACCCCTCCCAGGAGTCCCCATGCAGCCCGTTTTGGATGCAGGCAAGTGCAGGGTGTGCATGGAGGCTCATGGAGGGCGAAAAATGGGCCTACTGGAAGTTCGGGAAGGCCAGAAACGGACCCATTTCCAGCCTCCACAGGGCCTCCAGAATCTGAGTTTTTGTCCTCCCGGAGGCTCAAGAAAAGCCTCCAGAGCCTGGGGAGGGCAAAAACACCACCACACCCCCATGGTGCAGGAGGCTAACTAGGCCACGCCCACTATGGCCACATCCAGCCAGCAACCAGGCCAAGAACCCCTTGCTAAAATTTTTGAAGCCCACCTCTGCTAAGGTGGGACTAGAACTCATAGTTTCCTGGTTCCTAAACCACTAGACCAAACTGTCTCTCATTTACAACCCAGACCGCACAGGAGTTATTTCTCTGGAGTCAAAGGAATGTTGATCCAAGAACTAGGGCAGACCCAAGGGCTGATTGAGCTGTTAACAGCTTGGCCAGTGAAAGGATACAGATGTACTGCTGGTGTTATCTTGAAGATGTTCGAGGGTGATTAAGTACAGTGGAGCACACTGGCCCTGCCCATTTAATCATGCTGATAAAGAACTCCTTTCCGAAGATGCTACTTGCATTTCAGAGGACATTCCTTTTAGTATTACTGGAGACTTGCCTTGAGATGCTATCCATGATGCCATGGGAAAATTTGTTCATTTATGAGAACGTTTTTCCATTACTATCAGCCTAAAGCTACCCAGGTTTCTTCTTTGCTATTGTAGGAAAAACTAAAATAGCATGAGGTGCTAAGGATTTGACTTCTTAGTTCTTCCTTAGACTCCCAAGACAAACTAGTGTGTGACAATTATTTATGGACAGACTCAAATGTTTCCCAAAAACATTTAACGAAGAAGTTATTTGAAAATTATTCTAAAATGAAATGAGTTAATAAGAGAATAGGGAAAAGAAAAAAGCACCATAAAATGATGCTTAGAATGATGGTCCATAAAGCAGCCAAAACTCACCCAGCACCTAAGAAAGAAGAATTGTTTTTTAAAAATGAATAATAGTAAAACAAGTTCTACTTAATATGCTTGGGGAATAAGATCTGCAAATGGATATTGGGCAACAACAGCTGTTGTTCTCTTCTTCCCTGTAGGAAGATTCAAAGACAGAAAAAGGCAAGAAAATATTTGAAACTTCTTAAAAATAATTAAACTTCAAAAGGTTAGCCAGCTGGAGAGATTTTGGGTCAGTCACTCTCTTTCAGCCCAACCCACCTTACAGAGTTGTTGTGGAGACAATAGGAAGAGGAAGATGCACTGAGTTTACTCACCAAAGTATTAAAGGGGGGATACAAATAAATAAATTATAGCAATCTATCCCATCCCATTCATATAGTGTTGTTCTAACGGTGATTTTTAGAGTGAGATCAGAGAGAAATAAAAAGTTACAACTACATCCAATTTGGTCTTTCCTATTTACATATTGGTAGAGCCAGTGGTGGGATTCAGCCAGTTCGCACCACTTCGGGAGAACCGGTTGTTAACTTTCCGAGCAGTTTGACAAACTGGTTGTTGGAAGAAATCTTAGGGCAGAGAACCGGTTGTTAAATTACTTGAATCCCACCACTGGGTAGAGCCACTATTGAGCCATGCACAATGTGCCAATGGCTCAATATGTTATGCAAAGTAGTAGCTCATATATCTGATTAAATTATTTCACAATCATGAGAGCTTATGCCAGTCTTCTCTGCCAAGGGTCACTCAAGTATGTTGAGCTATTCTATCATCCACCTGAACACTTGGGCTATTGGTTGGAAATATGAGAGCATTAGGAGGGCCCAAGGTTGGAGAAGGCTATACATTTCCTCTGCCTGTAATAAAATGGTAGGCAGGTCTGCTTGTGCCATCAGTGTTCACTCTACCCTCTGCCGCAGTGAGTCAGTAATGGCTCTTGTGATCATTTATTCCTTCCGTCCTTCCCCTCTCCTTACTCGTATATTTATATTGTTCTCTCTGCAGCTTAAAAGCTATATCTGTCCGCGCAGGAAGAATCAAGTTACAGAAAGGTTTTCAGTGAAACACTATTCTAAATATAACATGGACATTCAAGGAGATGATAATTGAATATCCATCATTTAGATCCCATAAAAAGTAGACAAAAGACAAGATAGCCATCTGTAAAGGATAATATAGAAGGGCACTAAAAATAGTTTGATAGTCCCACTCAACATTTCTCCCAAGTCTCAGGCTTTGTGAAAGCATCTGTCTCTACAGCTTCCATGAATATCTGACCTTCCCATTATCTTACTTTCCACTCACCCTAACCTCACCCCCCTGCAGTAGTTTAAGAGACATCATAATGTCATCTGCCCTCCATCAGTTGCTGACCTGCCCCATCTTTGGTGCTGTTCTTATAGAACTTCACTGGTCATCTTCTACACTGGGATAACACAGCATAAAAGAACTACAAGAAGAAGACATATGAGATGTTTTCTAAGCCTTTGATTCCATGAGAACATTTCCTAAGGAAGCCATTGAAATACTACCAGCAAACAATAGGTGAGGAGGGGGAAAAATGCACTGCAGTAATTATGTCCTGTGGTTCCCATATTCCAAAATTAAAGGTTACAATCTTTCATCCAAGAATGGATAGAAGTAGAAAGACGGAATCTAACTTTGTAACTTGCTAGGTTGTCCTGATGTCCTGCCATAGGAGAGAGTCATCCTTTCCCTGGCTCAGAATTGCAGGTGCTTGGTCCAAGGTTCATATTGATATTACAAAAGTGCTTTCTTGCTTTTTTGCTGGCAGAACCTTTGCCTGAGCAAATTGAGATTCTGCAGCTTGCTCTATATTTATCATCATCACTGAAAAAGACATCCAGGGGTGACCAGGAACTCTGGAAGGCATTCAGAAAGTTACTAACAAACAAAGAGGGGGAGGAGGCAAGGCCACTAGGATTCTTTAAAATGGTAGCTGCATTGCTCATACAGCCTTTTAGATACCGAACCCAAATCCTTCCTGAGAGAGGCAGCTCTACAGTCTGAATTAGGCTGAGTACACAAACAAAGAGGTTTTTTGGCCTCATCAGTGCCTTAGAAATTCTTTTGGTCTCAAAAGCGAATGAAGTGCAGAGCCTCCCTCAGCTTCTATACATCTCCAGTTTCTAGTAAAAGAAGCCTGCAATAGCAACACATTTAGCCATATGCCTTTAGACAGACCATTGATTTGGTATGGTATAAAACTGCTTTCTGTGTCTCGGTGGTGGTCCTCCATTGCATTTACATCACTTTTCTGACACAGGTTTTTTTTTTAAAGCATACCTTCTGCATGCAAGGAAACACAAGAATACTGATGAAGCTTTGTTTGGGGAGGCAATACAGAAGCTGATTGTACTTTCCAATCAGTGGCTTCCTCGTGCAACCTTATCCTTATTCATATTTATTGGGAAACAATAAAAGTCCAATAAATATCCTTTTCAATAAAACACCCGGATAAATGTTAAAGAGCTGAAGCTGTCACCCATTAATCAACTAGATTAATCAATCAAGGCGTATTTTAATCAACTAAAAATACATCTCCAATGAAGAGCATGGAGCATTTTTCTAATGTTCATTGTAGCTGCCATTTGAAATACAAAAACAATCATTTTAAAAATGGCAATTAAAAGAAGCCTGTAATTTAAAAGCACAATATCTTATGATTCTTGATGAACGTATCTTTTATTTTATGTACCATAAAATATGTACCACTGGTGCATATGCACCAGTGGTGGGTTTCAAATTTTTTTACTACCAGTTCTGTGGGCGTGGCTTTGTGGGCGTGGCAGAGGAAGGATACTGTAAAATCTCCATTTCCTCCCGATCAGCTGGGACTTGGGAAGTAGAGAATTGATGGGAGTGGCGCCAGTCAGAATTTTTACTACCGGTTCTTCAAACTACTCAAAATTTCTGCTTCCAGTTCTCCAGAACTGGTCAGAACCTGCTGAAACCCATGTCTGATATGCACCAAGACAAATTCCTTGTGTGTCCAATCACACTTGACCAATAAAAAATTCTATTCTATTCTATTCTATTCTATTCTATTCTATTCTATTCTATTCTATTCTATTCCAATGAAGTTTTACGTTGTTAGGTTCACACAGGAGGGGTTTACCTGTCCTAAAGTAGAATTTGGTGTTACTTTGGTATGTAACTTCCAAATATAAAGAAAGTATGCTTTTCTCACTTAAAAGTAGTGTTATAATTATCTGTAAATGAATGCAGATAACAGGAATCGTGTGATAGACTAATTGAGTTTCAAGACTACTGCACAAATTATCCATTTGATTTTAAAGAGTGAATTAGGTTGACTACTTGTGGAGCTAACCATATAGAAATCACAGAAATGGGGAACTTCTGGTCCTCCCAAATGTTGGGCAACAATTTCCAACCAATATGATCCTGGTGATGGACATTATAAATTGTAGTTGTTAAAATGGGCAGGAACTATGTGTGGGGTAGGAGGACTTTAAACCTATGTCCCTCTCCATGGAATGGAATGGAATGGAATGGAATGGAATGGAATGGAATGGAATGGAATGGAATGGAATGGAATGCATTGGAAGGGAACGGAACGGAACGGAACAGAACAGAACAGAACAGAACAGACTTTATTGGCCAAGTGTGATTTGACACACTAGGAATTCTTTGTTTAGGACAATGGTCTCCAGTCTTTCTGGCTTTGCAGACTGGCAGGGGGAGAGGAGAGGGGATGGTTCTGCACGAGGGGCAGGCATCCATGTGCATGTGCAGTTCCATTTGCACAAGCAGTGGGCACATACACCCGCCACTGGCACAAATGGAGCTGTGCACAAGCACTCTCACCTACTGCTTCCGCAGCTTGGTTCCAAATGGGCCACGAACAGGTACTGGAATGCAGCCCAGGGATTGGGGACCCCTGGTTTAGGGTTAGGGTGCAGCCTTTGTTTAGCTGTTTCCAGTTATGAGAATGATGAAAAAGTAATTTCTGCAACCAATTCTCACATGTATGACCTTTGCAGATCTGTAAAGCAAAAGAAAGATGAAGTAACATCATAAAGACAGGAACAGTTTCACTTAGCAGTCACTTTTCTTAACAACTAAGTTGCTGGTTCCAATTATGTCGCTAAATGAAAGCTATATTCTGTAGTGGATTTTTGAATTAAGAATTGGAATAAGATTGCTTTAAGGCAGCCCCCACTGAAGCAGCTACATCATATACTCACACAAAATATATTCCTTACCTAGTTTCCTCTCCTCGTATTACTATTTAAAAAATAGTGTACACCATGCCATCAATACAGTTTGTTCCTCAAAAAAGTCTGTAATTTTTCATAAATCAAGAGATTCAGATGCAGACATGGACTGCTCAAAGCCTAATTTTTAATTCTGTTCTAAACCAGCAACTATTGCCCAGATTTTTACTAAGCCTATCTACTCAGGATTAAATGCTACTGAACCCAATGGGACATTGTTCCAAGTAGAAAAGCTTAGGATTTACATTGATAACTAGACAATTATTTTTAAAGTTTCAGAAAGTTTTGTCTGTCTTTTTGTACTACTAGGATTAAAGCTTCTTCTGTAAATTAATTAATTTATCCAATACAATTTCAAGATCTCTTTGATACCATTAATGGGCACCCAGAAGATAAAGTAAGTCAATAAAAATAGATCAACCTGATGGTCGGTTACAGTTGGTCCTCTAATGAAAATGAGTCCAATTTAATGCTGTCATGATACTTCAAATAAAGTTAGAGTTTTAATGTTCACCAAGTTGATACATTAGGGATTAAAGTTAGCAAAATTTTATTTTGGCCAAGACAGGGACAATGTGAGAATGAACTCCTCTATACCAGGATGAGAGCCACTATTCTTATTTCCATGACTGAAGTTCATGGGCAATCTTCTCCAATATGGCATTGTCTAAATATATTGGAATTAAGATTCCATCATAATATCTTGGAATTCTGAGATTTAAAGTCTGACTACATCTGGAGGACATTAAATTGGAGAAGGCTATCCCACCACTAACAGCTCAAGGTGGTTAAAAATAAATCTCTCCAAACAGGAGTTACTCAATCTAGCTCCTAGTTTTCATGTGCAAAAGAACAAAAAATGTTCATCTCAGTGTATCCAAGCAAGAAAATATAGAACCATCAAGTGTTTTTGTCTTCCCTGGAGAAATGTTGCAACTTCCCTATTTCATACACAGATAGAGAGAGTAGTCAAAAGAGTGAAACTAAACATCCCAAGCTCTTCCACAAGCATTTTGCCACTTGAAAGCACAGCCTCAAAAAGAGTTCAGGTCCCAGGGCACTGTTGAACACATTATGATCCTAGCATGAAGTGGAATTGAAAAATGTTTTTAAAATATTAAACTACTAGTGGAGGGTAATTTAAAACTGCTGTTTATTAGATCCACAGATTGATGAGGAGGAGGAGGCAGAAAATGCATTTGATATATGTTAAAAATTGTAATTCTATGCTGTGCATCTTATTTATCTCATTAGTTTAGCCAAGGCCCTCTCTGTTTTAAAAACTACTGATTTTGATGAGTTAATGACACTCATGAATTATTTTCATAGAATTGTACAATCACTCTGACTTTAAACAACATTAACACAGAAAAAAGCACATTCATTTCCCAAGTGGAGCTAGAGCTGCTTTATTAACCAGGCTAGGTATTCATTTGCAATATTCATAGTTTTAAAATGGAACAAACTTTCTTGACTTATTACGGCTAATAACTCTACCCTCTACAAAATTGAAAGAAAAATTAATGAAATTTGACTTTGCCAACTTAGCACTTCCAAAACTGCCTCTGAATAACTGAAAGCATAAAAACATATAAAAATCTATTACGTTTTCAACATTTGTTCCAATTTGCTTCAATTAAACTGGGAAAATTAAACTGTTGTTGTGTTTACATAGACTGAGATACTCTATATGCCATCTCTAAAAATTAGCCCAGACAACCTTCGATTGTCTATATCCATAGCTAGTCACTACATAAAGCCTCTGATGTACGTTTTTCTTAAGATAATGGGAATTAAACTCATTTAAACATTGCCAAAAATTAGGAAATTTATCGATAAAATAAAGGCACAGAATTGGATATGATGTTTCCATATGCTCAATTGCATGGAAATAAATATTAATAATGACGAGATAGTAACAGACATTCAAAAAGAAGGCATATGGAAGTTTCTAAACCTACCTAAAATAAAACCCCAGAAGTTAAGAACAAGCCTAACGGGACTCTGGATGCTTTCAGCCAAGGTCTTGGAATTGCTTCAGAATCAGCTCTGAAACTGTGCATCTTTATTTCTAGCTTATCTGTTATGCATTTGAAATTGCTTCAAATAACTCTTCCCATTTGAAATATTATTGCTGTACAAAATTAGCGAGCAGGCAATTTCCCCATCAATACAAAACCTTGCCTAACTGGCTCTTGTGTTTAAGCCAGCCTCTCCCTCCTAAAAGTTCAGTTACAATACCATTATTTCAAAGTGTTATTATTACAAAGTGTCATAAATGTGATAATGCAGTGATGTCTTGGCAGCCTTGATTTTTTTAAAAAAAATCATCAAATTTATAAATCACCAGTTCATTTCTTTCTGTTTTCAACAAAAAGTTCATAAAGGATTTCTAGTCATTAATAAATGTACCGGTAATTGTTGTCTTTTCCCTAATAAAACAAGTCAACGTTGCCATTTTTGCAAGTTCAATCATTTTCATCAAATACATATCTCCCAGTAGTTCCAACCACGCATTGGCCAAGTGGTAATTTTTAGGGATTTGTAATCTTATCAATAAGACACCAGGTTGGAGAAGCCTGTCCCAAACTAAAATGTACTAAACATTAGAAGATTAAAGATTAGCAAATTTTACAGTTCTATCCCCCCTGTTGTGTTTGCATTCAAGGCCCTTCCATCATCCCTGATCAGACAGAAGACAATTTTGTACTAAAGTGCCATCACAGGTCTGCCCCATAAAATATGCAATTTAGGACGTGCAGAGGTGGGTTTCAGCAGGTTCTGACCAGTTCTGGAGAACCGGTAGTGGAAATTTTGAGTAGTTCGGAGAACTGGTAGTAAAAATTCTGACTGGCCCCACCCCCATCTATTCTCTGCCTCCTGAGTCCCAGTTGATTGGGAGGAAATGGGGATTTTACACTAAGCTTCCCTTGGATTGGGGTGGGAATGGACATTTTACAGTATCCTTCCCCTGCCATGCCCACCAAACCATGCCATGCCCACCAAGCCACACCCACAGAACCAGTAGTAAAAAATTTTGAAACCCACCACTGAGGACGTGGTACTTAAAGTAACAAGGTATCTCCCTCCACTCCCCTTTTGGGGTTTCAAAAATTCAACCCAGTGTCTCTATGGATATGATGAAATGCATACTTGACAAAAGCAAGCTGCATTCAAATCTGCCCAATGTTATTAACTCCAACTTACATCCTCCTCTAGCATACTTCTAAAGCACCATGAATTCAGCAAACAGGATTTAGCTTGCTTTTCACAGAGGTAGGACAGAGGAATAGCAAGATTATGTGATCTTCCCAGTCAGATAAAAGTCTTTCTGTTGAAGCGTCTAACTACCCAAACACAGCACATATTAAAATATGCACAGCTATTTAGGCAGACCTGATTAGAAGATCTTCCATACTGAGAAAGCATTTCTGCAAAAGAAAAACCAGATTAGGAGTATGCAGTTCAGTTTCTAATACAATTGAGGGCAGTAGGAGAGAAGGAGGGAGGGAGGGAGGGAAGGACTGAGTCTTTCAAATGATCCATATCATTTAATTTCAGATTTATGTACCAGCAATTTATCCATAAAGGAACCACTAAAGAGCTTATATTTGGATTCTTAAAAACTGACAACACATTTTAAGAACCGGTAAAACAACAATGAACAAAGCAGAATTTACTAAATTTGAATAAAAACATTATAGTTGTTTCAGATAAAATTGTTTTCCAAGCTTTTACTAGAAATGGGCCTCATAAACCGTTTAGAAGCAAATTTCACAAAATGGACAACACACTTTTAAAAGAAAAAGCTCTTCAGACATAGGAAAGGATGGAAGGAAGAAAAGTTGTTTCATTCTAGAAGCCTCCTTTGTCTGAGCAGTTCTTTGTCCCAATTTCTGACTTTCTTCTGTTCTTGACAAAATAAAACTCTGCCACACCACATAAGTGTGGATGAGAATTACATTTAGTTTTTCAAATCGATCGGGGCGGGAGGTAAAGGCCTCTCTATAAACTTTGTCCTTTAAAAATCTCATCACAGCTAATGGGGGCGTTCTACAAAAAGGCTTTTTTTTAAAAAAAAAATATTCGGCACTTCCTGGAATGACCAAATAGAGCACAATTTCTTTCATTTTCATCTCATGAAAAAAATTCTTTTTTGCCATTTCAGATAAACAGAAATCTGGGGCAGACAGTTTTGATGTTCCTAGCTCAGAATCTGTAAGGTATCTGAAGATCAGCTTCCAGATAAAACAAAGAAGAAACAGTAGCATAATGTTAGGTTTGTCGGGAGCAACCTATCAAATGTCAAGTCAGAAACCATCTGTCAATTGATCCCTTCAACTTACTATCAGCTCTTCTGCCCATTATTTTTTCAATCCTATTTGGGGTTTTTTCGTTTGTTTGGATTTTTTTGTTTCTGAGCTGTACTAATAACTTCAGTATATATGCAGCATCAGTGAGATTGCTGGAGGAGTCTTCAGATTGCAACTTGGAGTGTCTTTTTAAAAATGCCAAAAATTCTCCTTTTATTCTCCCTTCTTTTCATACAGATCACTCCCCTTTAACTATGAATGTTTTTAGCTAACATAGATTCTCAGGGAAGTACAATGGCATCTGTTGCGATATTTTCTGGATCAGACTCAATAAATTATTAAAGAATTAAGAGTTCAAATATAACTCCTTTTATTTACACAAAGGCATTCTATATTCGCTGAATATTCATAGATAGAAGCAGGGAGCCTGTGGAGAGAAGCTCCTTATATACATAGAGGGTGGAGTCATGAAGATGGGTTATGAGTCATGAATACATTAGGGACCATAGAATAAGTTAACTCTTGATGTTCTTATATACACTATTTACACATTAGAGAATAAGGCATTTACATCTAACAAATCCCCCTCTAAATGCCGATTATTTATACAATATCAATTACATTCAGATTCGGGACAATACAATACATGCAATTTAGAAGTCAAATATTTATGTTGTTTGGATGGTAAAGGCTTTGTTAAAATATCAGCTATCTGTTCAGAAGTATCACAATGCACAGCTTTTATAAAACCGTCTTGGGATAATTGTCTTACATGTTTAAACTTAATATCTATATGTCTGGACCTTTGTCCAATAGCATCAGATCTGGAGATTTCAATAGCTGCTTTGTTGTCCTCATTTATGATAAAAGGTAAAATAGGTTTCTTCCAAACTTCTGAAATTAAGTCATTAAACCACACAAGGTTATTAGCAGATTTGGATAAACAGACATATTCTGCTTCTGTAGTTGAAGTAGATACCAGTTCTTGTTTGCCGGTATACCAATAAATTGGACAATCATTTAAAAAGAAAATATAACCTGATGTACTTTTTCTGCAAGATGTGTCTCCTGCCCAATCCGCATCTGCATAACATATGAGTTTTGGTTCCTTGTTATCATTTGGTTCTAACATAAGACAAAAATCTAAAGTGCCTTTCAGGTATCTCAAAATCCTTTTGACAGCTTCCCAATGATACATTGTTGGTTTACTGACATATCTGGACAGTAAATTAAGTGGTAAAGCTATATCTGGCCTAGTCCAATTAGATATGTAAAGAAGTGAACCTATGATTGATCTATAAAATGTGTTGTCCTTAAATTCAGGAGATGATTCATCAGTATTTCTGAGGAAGTCAGTCTGCATGGGAGTATCACATGTCTTAGCATTATTTAAATTACATTTGTTTAGAAGTTCTACAATTTTATCTTTTTGAGTAAGTTGGAAACCCTTTTTTGTTTTGCTGATCTGTACACCAAGATATTTATTTACCTTACCCAAAGACTTTAGGGAAAAGTGTTCATTCAACTTGTTCACAAAGATTTCTCTACTTTCTTTGTGTTTTCCAATATATAAAATGTCGTCTACATAAATCAATACAAATTCTATACAATCATTATCCCTTTTGACAAAAAAACAATTATCAGCAGATGTGGCGCTGAAACCCATAGTCTTGAGCACCTTTACCAAACAATCATACCATCTTTTACCGGATTGTTTCAATCCATATAAGCTTTTGTTTAACAACCAAGTTTCATTTTTATTTGTGTATTGGCTGTGAGGGGCCCTTACATAGATTTCTTTATCTAACTCTGCATGTAAGTATGCAGTTTGTATATCATATTGAAATACATCAAGGTTAAGTGCTGATGCTACCACCAAAGCTGTTTTGACACTCTCTGTCCTCACAGTAGGAGAATATGTGTCTGTATAGTCCTCTGGGTATTTTTGTGCGTAGCCTTGGGCAACTAATCTAGCTTTGTACAGATTATTGCCTCCTTCCAAATTTTTAATTTTATATATCCACCTAGTACCAATAACAGTTTTGTCTTTAGGTGCGATTGTGGGAGTGAATACATTTAATCCTTTTAAACTTTCCATTTCCTTTTTCATGGCTAGTTCCCATTTCTCTTTTTCTTCACGAGGAAGTTTTAGTACTTCTTCGTACGTATTGGGTGTTATTGGTTCATTATTTACATTCATTACGTAATCTTTATATTTGTCTGGCATTTTGTTCCTGTTGTTCCTAATTGTTCTTTCTGGTTTACTATTGTTGTCATGCATGTATCTTGCTTCCTTTTTTGTTAGTGTATCAGTTTTTATTTTGTACTGGCTATTTGTCCAGGTTTTGGTCTTATTTTCATGTTTATTTGTATTTTGTTTATCTACAGTTCCTTCCTTGTGATATTTTGTTTCTATGTGTTGATTAGGAAATATTTCATTTAAATGTAATTTAGACCAGTTGGCCTGTTCATGGAACACGGCTGTTCTGGAAACTATAAATTTATTATTGCCATCAATGAATCTATATCCTTTTGTACCAGTTTCGTACCCCATGAATCTAAGTCTCCTGGATACATTTTCTCCCTTTCTTCTCAATTGTTTGGGTATGTGTACGTCTGCAGTGACCCCAAAAATGTGCATGTGTGCTAATTTTGGTTTTCTATTATACATTACTTCGTATGGTGTTTTATTTATAATACTGGACCAGGTTCTATTTTGTGTATAATTTGAATAGTGTAATGCCTCTGACCAAAATTGTTTACTTAAGCCAGCATCCTCTAATGTACATCTAATCATAGTTTGTAGTGTGGAATTTTTCCTTTCTGCAATTCCGTTCTGGAATGCAGAAAATGGACTGGAAGTGTAATGTAGCATTCCTCTATCCTTTAGCCATTGAGAGAATTCTCTAGACATAAATTCACATCCTCTATCTGTCATAATTTGCTTTATTCTAATATTATGCTGTGTTTCTATGCGCTTATAAAATTCCTTAAATTTTTGAAAAGTCTCATCTTTATGTTTCAATGTGTAAACAAAACCATAACGACTATAATCATCCATTATTGTTAGAAAATAACGTTTTCTATATGTGATTGATGGAGTAAGTGGTCCTACTAGGTCCATGTGTACTAAATCAAAAATTTTGTTAGTTGATCTGGCAGATTTTTTTGGTCTAGGGCTAGTTTTTAGTTTTGTAGACTTACATACTGAGCATTCCAAATAATTTTCACAGTTTTTTATTTTGACACCTTCTGCGTGTTCAGTCATTTTTTGTACTACAGGAAAACTGGCATGGCCTAACTTCCTATGTAAGATGTGAGCACACTCATCATGGATTGGTTTACCTATCTTTGGTTTCTTTATGTTGGGTACGTCATTCTGATCATGTGGTATCATACAATCATCATTGTCACTATTGCTAACATTTTCATCATCTATTTCCATACATTCTTTAACATTTGAATCAATATTATGTAACCATTCTTCTTTTGTTATGAGGTAGGGCAAGCCCCCTTTAATCATCACAGTGCCTATTTTATTTTTGTTTTTCTCTAGGATTGCTTCTCCCTTTGAGAAAGTTATATTGATATCAGAGTCTTTACTTAGTTTTATGGCACTCAATATGTTATGAGGTATTTCGGGTATTAACAATACCCCCTCTATTTTTCCTAAACCAGATAAAATTACATTTCCTCTGCCTAGTACTTGAACCTTTTCTTGATTGGCTACTTTTATTACAAATTTATCTTCTGTAAAAGAAGACAGTATATCTTTATTGTTAGTGGTATGATTTGTGGCCCCAGAATCGATGAGCCAATTATTATTTTCATTTTGTTGGGATTTTGTATTGTCATGTTTATTTAATCCATTTAGTGAACCAGATTTTTTATCTCTTAAGTTTTCTCTGCCCCCTCTATTTTCTCTATAATTTGGTGGGCTTCTATATCTATGCCTTTCTATAGAAGACTGTCTATGATTGTGTTTGTTCATGTATTCTGGTCTGTGCCTTTCTTTTGAGAATCTGGGACAATCTCTTCTGTTATGTTCTTTGGACCCACAATTATGGCATCTATATGTTTCATTATATTTTTCTTGGAAAGCTACTTTCCTAACAGGTCTAAGTTCTGAGTGATTGTTAGATCGATTTTTTCTCGAATTGTCTTCAGCTATCAATTTGTTGGATAGACTTTCTATTGACAAATATCCTAAGTTAATGGTATCTAGATGTGACATGAAATTATCCCATGATGGGTCAAGAGAGTTAATAATAACACTTTTCATTGTTTGGTCTGAAATAACTTCTCCCCTTAAATGCAGTTCAGCCCTTATTTTGTTTAAACATATTAAATGCTCACTTATAGAAACCCCTGGTTTTACTCTAGATGAAAAGAATTCCTTGGACATCCTTGTTGTAGTGGCTACACTGTCACTGTGGAACAAATTAAACATATATTGAACAATTTCTGAAACAGTCAGATTAGATTTGATGCTATAATACATTGCAGGAGATATGCTGGCTATTATTAGAAAAAAGGCTCTATGGTGTAATCTATCTATTTTTAAAGTCCAAGGTCTTCTTGGAGGATTAGTGATAAAAAATAATAAGTTCTCTTTCATGAAAATAACCTGAAGCTGCTGGTACCATTCTTGTAGATTAATACCATCAATTCTTAACTTTGGGAAGTCACTAGGCAAGTTTCCTGTGTTATTTTGACCATTACTTACAACCTGAGGCAGTTCGTGGTCTTGCAAGTGCAGAAATTCGCAGAATGGTGTAGGGATGTCAGCAACGAGTCTGTGTGGTTCCTTTACGAATTCAAATCTTCCCGGATTGTTTTCCTGACTTCGCGCATGCGCACTGCTCATTCTGCCCTTGACTCCGTCGTGGAAGGTTCTCTCCGTTGCCGCTCGCTCGCTCGGCTCCTCTCCCGATGAGTCGGTCTCTGGCTCGGTTTTTGGTGTCCTGGTAACTGCGATCGTCTTTTTCTTTCTCTTTCTGGATATGTCGCTTGCTTCTGTTTTTGGAGTAGGAAGGAATCGGCAAGGTTCCCTGGGCTCTGGCGTCGTCGCTCTTGAAGTTGGGGTGGAGGCGTGCAGGTCTCGAGGCATCGGTTTGTTCGCTTGCTTCTTCTGCGATTCCCTGGTGATTTTTAATTTTGGCCCAAATGCAGCGAAAAGCGTTTTCATTGCTGATTTTACTTGTACTTCTAATGGGTCTTCTTCATTCTCTGTTTCTGATTCTTCTGAAGTATGTGTTTTTTCTTTTTCATTTTCTATATCGAGTAGGGCTTTTCGCGCCAAATATTTCGAATCTAGCTTTCTGATTGGTTCAGTTTCGTTCATCTTGGGGGTCAGTTGGAACCAAGATGGCTGCCATTCAAAATTTCGCGCGGGATCGCTGCTCTCCCTCTTCGTTGTATTCTTTTCTGTAAGCATATCACTTGCTATTTTTAAGTCTTTTGATTTTTTAGTAGTGATGTGCTCCTCTCTCGCTGCTCCGTTGTTTCTTAGAACATTTTGGAGTTCCGCGACAAGATTCTCATCACTCTTTTGGCTCTTTAAGATTTTTAGTATTTCTGACCTGAGTTCGTTGTTTTCTATTTCGTCTTCTTCTTGTTCATCGTCTTCATTTGTTATTTCCTCATCTTCTGATGTATATTCTTCAGGTTCTCTCGAAATTGCGTTTGTGGATTCATTTATTATTTCTTGATCTTCTTCCATTTCTTTGCTGTATGCCCTGGTATTGGGTCTATTCCTTTTAGACATGTTTATGTTCTTATTGAGTCAATCCAACCATCCTCTGCTACCAGATTGTTGCGATATTTTCTGGATCAGACTCAATAAATTATTAAAGAATTAAGAGTTCAAATATAACTCCTTTTATTTACACAAAGGCATTCTATATTCGCTGAATATTCATAGATAGAAGCAGGGAGCCTGTGGAGAGAAGCTCCTTATATACATAGAGGGTGGAGTCATGAAGATGGGTTATGAGTCATGAATACATTAGGGACCATAGAATAAGTTAACTCTTGATGTTCTTATATACACTATTTACACATTAGAGAATAAGGCATTTACATCTAACAGCATCTACTAGAAACTCTCATGCCTACTTTTTTCCTTCCTTCTCTTTCTCCTTTTGCTTCCTTTATTGTTCTTCTCTCTTCCTCTTTAGTTGCACTGCTCTCTGTGTAAAACAGCAACTTTTTTTCTTCATGTTGTTGTAATTAAATTTACAAAAGGAAAGAGTCTGCATCCGAATAAGAAAATAAGTGCTAGAATATTTTCCCAATACATATTTTTCAGAATTTTTGAAATAAAGCCCATTTTTCTATACCACTGTTATCTAGAAAATATAACAGAATGGAAATCAAAAGATACAACTCAATATCATGTTCAGCTATTGATGAAACTCTAATTTTACTTCCAGTTGGCTATTATACACCATGAACAGATTTACCTCAATTTCAGCTCCAATATTTTTAATCAAATCTTAAAGGGATCAAAATAATAGTTCTTCAGGTTGGGTTGGGTTGGGTTGAGTTGGACAATTTTTTCATTAATCAGTTCACAACATTGGTCAAAATGGGTTTTAACTAGACAGTTCCAAAATGTATATAAAATATGCTTTTCTATGCATAGCACATTATCTATCCCTGAAATATACACACTTATCATATACCTTATTACCAGCAGAAATCATGATCTGCATAAATAGATTAAACTCGGATACAGATTTACCTTCTCTCTCTCCCCCTCTCTCTCCCTCTCTCTCACACACACACAAACCTATAAGTATATATGATTTAATATGCATTATTAATAAATATTATTAATATATGTTATGCAGTATATGCAACAGGATCAGTCTGTGTGATCCTATACAGTTACTGGGCTCTCTTATCTCAAATCTCATCAATTTATCTAATGAAGAGAGAATTTGCTTTGATCTAATAATAAAGAGTAAAATTACTGGTGTATTTTTTGTTTTCCATTCTGTTATATTTTCCAGATAACAGTGGTACAGCCTGATTTCTTAAATATGTTAAGATATCTTGACCAGTTATCAAGTTTTCTAGTATTCTTCATTATTTTGTTTCCCTAAATTGATTGTTGTTTTTTTAAAAAAAACACTGGCATCAACATCAATAATCCAGAAAAAAATTGTGTCAGAGTGCACACAGTTGGACTATGTGAGACAAACCTGGAGCAAATATAGTAAACAGAGGTTTGTATTTAAATAGTGGTTTTATCTACAATGAATATATACATACATGTACTTTAGTCAGACTTCACACAAACAGCAATCAGCAATTACAGCATGGAAGCACACATGGAGAGAGAGATACACACCATTAGGGCCTCTTCTTATTACAGGCTTTTAAAGTGATATCAGCCCAAAAACCTTGCTGACTCATTCCCATTATTACATCATTGCAGCAGCTGGTCAGCTCTTAAATGATTACCGTGACACATTGACTTGTCTTATCTAACTATAACCAGTGATGACCATTATTTGAGAAGATTCATGTGGGTAGGCTTTTAGCAATAAGTTAAAAATCATTTAAATTGAGCCTTCACATTTGGAACTTATCTTTTGCACCTGACAGTTCTGTTTGTCTCTCCCGGGCTCTTCTGCCTTCAATTGAAAGAAATTTTGTTTTGTTTTTTCTTCAGCAGAGCTAAATTTGAGTGGGGAAAGTGAGGAAACCATAAGCCTCTTCACCCTCACTACAACTTTTTGCTCTTCCACCACAATCTTTCCCTTTTCTGAAGCATGTCTCCATTTCACATTTGTTACCGCTTTGCTCAGCTGTTTGTCATAAATATCTACTCCTGGCTTTGGATTCCTATTAAAAAGGAATAAGAACAGCAACATTGGCGGGAGAGGGGGGGAGGGAGAGAAGCAGTAAATAAAATTGGTAGTCAAGTAAAAAGAATCATACATTATTTTAATAAAAGGGTATATAACCCTTTTTTGGGCTGGCAATCAAGTTTGGAATGTTGAGATTACCATATATACTTGTGTATAAGCCGAGTTTTTCAGCACATTTTTTATGCTGAAAAAGCACCCCTCGGCTTATACTAAGGTGACCAGATTTTAACATTGGTAAAGAGGGACATTGTGGGCGTGGCTTATTTTGTGGGCGTGGCTAGCTGGTCATGTGACTGGGTGGGCGTGGCTAGCTGGTCATGTGACCGGGTGGCCATGGCTATGTGTATAGGGTAAGGTGAACAGATTTTAACATTGGTAAGAGGGACACCATTGTGGGCGTGGCTTATTGTGTGGGTGTGGCTTGGAGGCCATGTGACTGGGTGGGCGTGGCTAGCTGGTCATGTGACCGGGTGGCCATGGCTATGTGTATAGGGACTACTCAGAGGGCTGGAAAGTCATTTCTGACAGGTCCTCACACTTTTGACTGGTCCTCACACTTATGACCATCCTCACATTTATGCCCGTGCAGCATTCTTAACAACCATGTCACTCATTTCACAACTGCTTCTCTTCACCATGGTGACAAGATAGGGCAAAAACGTAAAATGTGAGGACAGTCGTAAGTTCGAGGACTGGTCAAAAATGCGAGGACCAGTCAAAAATAACTTTTTCAGCCCTCTGAGTAGTCCATATGCACAAAAGGACTAACCAGAGGGCTGAAAAAAGTCATTTCTGACAGGTCCTCGCACTTTTGACTGGTCCTCACACTTATGACCATCCTCACACTTATGCCCGTGCAGCATTCTTAACAACCATGTCACTCATTTCACAACTGCTTCTCTTCACCATGGTGACAAGATAGGGCAAAAAACGTAAAATGTGAGGACAGTCGTAAGTTCGAGGACTGGTCAAAAGTGCGAGGACCAGTCAAAAATAACTTTTTCAGCCGTCTGAGTAGTCCATATGCACAAAAGGACTAACCAGAGGACTGAAAAAAGTCATTTCTGACAGGTCCTCGCACTTTTGACTGGTCCTCACACTTATGACCATCCTCACATTTATGCCTGTGCAGCATTCTTTACAACCATGTCACTCATTTCACAACTGCTTCTCTTCACCATGATGACAAGGTAGGGCAAAAATGTAAAATGTGAGGACAGTCTTAAGTTCGAGGACTGGTCAAAAGTGCGAGGACCAGTCAAAAATAACTTTTTCAGCCCTCTGAGTAGTCCATATGCATAAAAGGATACAGTAATAGAGAGGGATGAAGGAAGGGAAGGGAAATTAGAGTAGGAGTGACGGTTAAGAGAGGGAGGAAGAGAGGAGGAGAAGGAGAAAGGAAGAGGAAATAGGGAGGAAAAGAAGAGGGTGGGGGGAAGAGAAAGTAAGAAGGAAAGAAAAGAGAGGTGGTAGGTTTGAGGAGAAAGATTGCTGTACAATAAAAAAGATGAAAGGGAAGAAAGCCAACCCCAAACAAATATAAAGATATTAAGATAAAGAATGAATTGTTAAACTTTAAAGAATAAAAGAGAACAAATATGAATAAATAGCAATAATTAGAAACACACATACATACAATGTATTTTCTTTGAACAGAATATTTGGCTGGTTCACAAATTTAAACAGTGTTTAGTCATTTCAATTAAATTTACAATTTCTATATTTCCTTTTTGCCATATTTATTCCTCATCTATTTTTTTAAAAAAAACAATATTACCCTTCATCCTCATCTCTAATCTTAATCAAATTCAATTTTTCCCTTCTATTCTATTTTATACCCCTTCCCATTGTCATCTATTTTTATATCCATCCTCACATTGGTTAATTATGTAATTATGTAATACAGTTGTTTAATACAAATTCAACATTTTAATATAAATCAATTAGTTATATAACTATCTTTTTTGTATATTAATCAATATGAACATGAATATTCCAATTATTTCCATGCAATCCAATTTCTTACAAATCAATTAATTATACTTACCAATAATAATAAAAAACCAAATAATTTCCCCCATATATTCCTCCAAACCACAACTTAACCATTTCTGCTTTCAACACAGTATACAATTAATAATATCTCAATTATTACAATTCCCTAGTTAAAAAGAGCTTTTTTTTCTTTTGTGTTTTAAAATCTTGAACTCTCCTCTTTTGCCCTAAATAATTTTCCATTGTTTGCACTTACCTTTTTTGGTGAGGAAAAGGAAAATAAATCTGCTGCCTAATTTTGTTGCAAGCAAACCGCAAAGCCAACAGCCAGTTTCAGTTTCGTTTTGAGCTTGGTTTGCACAAAGAGGAAAAAAAAACTGAGCAATTTAGCAAGAGCAGAGCCCTGTGCAAATCAGCTGAGAGGGGGAAGCCAAGCTAATTAACGTAGGGCGGCCCTTTGAAGCCCCGCGGCAAGAGTTTAAACAGGTTTTTTCCCTCTAGCCATCAGCGGGGATTCAGGAGGCAGCCGGGAACCAGGAGGCAGAATGAAAAATCGGGACTTTTTAAAACGCCGCGGGACGCGGGACAAATTGCTCAAAAGCGGGACTGTCCCGCCAAAAGCGGGACGTCTGGTCACCTTAGCTTATACTTGAGTGCAGGTGTTCTCCGGTCTCTCCCGCTCATCTGCAGGCGCCTGCAGCCTCTGTGGGTGGCCCGATAACTGCTGATATCACCGCTCTTCTTTTCTCCTGCACGCCGGCAGCCTCTGTGTTGTCCGTCTTACCTGTGCTTGGTCACGTCCCCTTGCATTGCTGAATACAAGTACCGGTATATCTCTGGTCTTGGATATACAGTACGTTTATTTACAGTACTTAGTCTGCTATATTTTATTTTTGAAATTTACCAGTAGCTGCTGCATTTCCTGCCCTAGGTTTATACTCGAGTCAATAAAATTATATAGAAATAAAATTAATAAATTAATAAAATTAATAAATAAGTTTTCCCGGGTTTTTTGTGGTAAAATTAGGTGCCTCGGCTTATATTTGGGTCGGCTTATACTCGAGTATATACGGGTATATCAAAAGCACCGTAACAGTATTTTTTTCCTTTTCATAAAATAGTTGCTATGATGAACCCCTCTTTTACAAGAAGGTAAACTGGTGAGCTTGTTCTGTGGTATTGCTTATAGGTGCACAGGGTGTTCCATACTTTTGTCTTGAGGTGGGTGAGCAGCTGGCCACCTTTTCAGACCTAGCTCTGAGCTGCAACCCTTTTCATTTTCCAAGAAGGCCTAAAGAGGCCGAATCAGATAGGATGAAAAAAACTAGCCTGTTTATTTTCTGTTTTAATAGTAGAGGCCTAACACATTTTCTTCTCTAATTACTTTCCAAGTATCCAGGTTCTTTAAAAAGACTTATTATTCTATCCATGCAAAAGCAAACTTCTTTTATTTCAGTCAGGCTGTCCAACCCCAGCCAATTTTTTGTTGTTGTTGTTGTTGTTGTTGTTGTTGTTGTTGTTGTTGTTCATTCTTTCTTGCTGGTCTGGCACTGCGGAGGAATCTAATTCTCTAAATCCACACTTCATCTCACCTGCCCAGCACAATTACATGGATCTTGTCTCCTAAGAAAATTTATGTGCACACACAATTACAAATGAAACAAACGGAGTCTCCCAATGCTATTTGTCTTCATTCGGCCGGGATGGTACTGGACACGAGAGAAGTAATTGCTATCTTTCCTCCCTCCCTCTCCATCTTCCTCTCAAAAAGAATAAGACTAAGCCCCTTAAGCGTCATGATCAGTAATGTTCTGCTCATACTGAAGCCATTTCAACCAAAAAAGAACACTGATTCTTCTTGCTGTGGTTTCAGCTGGATTGCCAATCTTGCCTGCGGTTTTGTTTAGTGTTTTTGAAGCCTCTTTGTACAGCAGCAGAAGGTGGAAAGGATGTAAAATGGCACTAATGGGGAAAGGCGCATCTTAAAGATAGATAGCTTATTTATTTCCGAAGGGTAGAAGGTAGAAGAGAGCGGATGGAATCACACAGAAGAAAGGAGTTTTATTTTCTCTGAATTTGGAAACATTCAAGCTGGTTTGATAGCGGGAAGGAAAAGTAGAAAAATGGAACGTTCTCCTGTACTTTGCAATCACTGCAGGGGTGAAATGCTCCCGGTTCAGACCGGATCGCCTGATCCGGTAGCGATGGAGGTGGGTGGTTCGGAGAACCGGTAGCAAAAATCCCTGCCCCACCTCACTCCCATACCCAGCTCAGCCGCACAATCATCAGAGGCTTTTTTTTTTTTTACTTTTAAAAGCATTTTTTCTACAACCTCTTCAGCTGAAAAAATGCTTTTAAAAGTAAAAAAAAAAGCCTTTGATGATCGCGCGGCTCAGCTGGGATCCTCAAAGGCTTTTAAAAGCATTCTTTAGAGGTTGTAGAAAAAAATGCTTTTAAAAGCCTCTGAGGATCCCAGCTGAGTTGCCTGATTGGCAGAGGCTTTTTTTCTTTTAAATGCCTCTGACGATCCAAGCTGAGTTGCCTGATCGGCAGAAAGCCTCTGACGATCAGGCAACTCAGCTGGGATCGTCAGAGCCTTTTGAAAGCATTTTTTTACAACCTCTTCACTGAAGAGGTTGTAGAAAACATAGTTTTAAAAGTTAAAAAAAATTGGCCACGCCCACCCAGTCACATTACCCCACCACCACCAAGCCACGCCCACAGAACCAGTAGTAACAAATTTTAGATTTCACCACTGGATCACTGCAATATGCAAACTTGAGCTGGACACTTGGATGATGTTGTGATTGGCTCAGAATACAATTCCTTCCATAGGGGTCATTAGAGTTATAGCATACAAATAGGCATGAGTAACCTGTGACCTCACTTTTTTTTTTTTTTTAGCCTCCCAGAACACCCTCTGATTTCAGTTGTTCAAACAAACAGTCCTGCAGTTTCCAGCCATGTCTTGAAACATTGTGGTACTGGTTACAGAATATACTTTCATCTGTGTGTGCCAACTCTTAAGTTCAAAGCTCAACTATCAGCCAGTCATGTGAATCTCCCAGCGAATCAGAAAGGATGGCAAATTACACATCCCATCCATCACCAGTTGGATATCACTGCTCTTACTACAACACAGATGTGGCCACCTCCCTCTACAGCAGGGATGTCAAACTCGCAATTACACCTTATTGTCACGTGATGTATTGCAACTTTTTTTCTTCTTCACCAAAATGGGGATGGGCATGGCCAGCACATGACGTATCCGGCCCGCAGGCTGGGAATTTGATGCCCTTGCTCTACAGTTACACCTACTGCACATCAGCAAATGTGTTGCATTGCAATCACCATTTTCTCAGCTGCAACAAATACTGCTAATTATAGTGCTTACTACTAATGGATTGATGGTCCTAAACAGAGATGGTATTCAGCCAGTTCGGATCAGTTCACCTGAACTGGTAGTGGAGATTGCGGGTGGGCCTGCACACCCACCCACCCGCCCTGGCTCCAAGTCGTGCTATTTAGGCACGTTTTCAAGGCTGGGCGCATGCACAGAAGGCACGCAAGTGAGCAAAGCACATGTGCAGAAAGCTGAGCGCATGCATGACTGCACGCATGTGGTGAACTGGTGGTAAAGGTAAGTGAAACCCATCCCTGGTCCTAAATTTCCTTTGGGTGTGACAGCAGAGTTCCTTACAATGTCTTCCACTACAATAATTGAAATTAATCAGGAAAATGTATTCATAATATATTAGTACTTATCTGGGCTCCTGTAGGAGGAAACACACTGTAGAAATTATCAAATAAATAATGGGATGTGTAGTTTAAGCATATAATTGAAATTTTGGATTTTAAATTAATTTCACCTTTAAAGCAACATTTCCTGCTTTTGCCAAAAGCATCAGTAATTGAGTGTTCTCTGGGATCATTTTTACTCAGAAAACTTCACTGTATGAAGTAGGATCTCTCATAGTCCTGAAAACCAAAATGGCCTGAAGGACCACTTTATTGCTATAAAATTTTGATGGGCAAGCCAGGAAGAGGAAGAGAAGGAATCAGGAGCTGCTTTTATCTTGGGCAGAATACTGCTTTGACCAGCCACGACTCAAATATTTGCAACATGATTAGAACAATTGGAAAGAGAGCTAGGAGTGGGTCAGGGAGACTCAAGTTTAAATCTCCAATCAGGCCTGAGGTTTATAGTATGATTTTAGGACAGTCATGGTCTCTTGGTCCAATTAACTCCATAGAGCTGTTGAAATCATAAAAGTATAATCTATACTGATAGAAGAGTATATTTGTAGCTGAGGGTTGAATTGCGGGGTCGTTGGTGCTCTCTGAGCTTGGTTGTTTCCTTGCAGATATTTCATTACCCAGCTAGGTAACATCATCAGTGCTAGAAGAGAGTGAGGTTTGCTCTCTGTTTAGATACAAATGGCTTGCCTTGTCAGTGTTGGCAGGAGTGTTCTTGTTGGTTCCTTGATTAGGCTGTTGTTTACTTTTAGGTCCATAAACAACATCTACACACCATTCAAAAGACACAGTCAAAAAAAAGCCAGAAAGGAAACAAAAAGACCGAAATCCCTCCTAAGGTGACCAGACGTCCCGCTTTTGGCGGGACAGTCCCGCTTTTGAGCAATTTGTCCCGCGTCCCACGGCGTTTTAAAAAAGTCCCGATTTTTCATTCTGCCTCCTAAGTCCCGGCTGCCTCCTGAATCCCCGCTGATGGCTAGAGGGAAAAAAAACTCTTTAAACTCTTGCCGCGGGGCTTCAAAGGGCCGACCTACAGCTGATCAGTGTTAAAAAAAAATGAATAGACCCATGCCTGCAAAAATAGAAAAAACAGCCCCTGTTAACAGCTTCCGCTAGGTTAATTAGCTGCAAAAAGCTGCAAAAAGTTCCTGGAGCAGATTTTTTCCCCCCCTAGCTATACTGAAAACAAAGGCGAAAGCAAAACTAAACCTAGAATATGACAAAATGAGGCAGAGAGAGATTTCTTTCTTTTTCTTTTTCTTTTTCCTCACCAAAAAAGGTAGGTACAAAACTGCAAACAATGGGAAATTTTGGGCAAAAGAGGAGAGTTCAAGATTTTAAAACACAAAAGAAAAAAAGCTCTATTTAACTAGGGAATTGTAATAATTGAGATACTATTAATAATTGTATATTGTGTTGAAAGCAGAAATGGTTAAGTTGTGGTTTGGAGGAATATATGGGGGAAATTATTTGGTTTATTATTATTGGTAAATATAATTAATTGATTTGTAAGAAATTGGATTGCATGGAAATAATTGGAATATTCATGTTCATATTGATTAATATACAAAAAAGATAGTTATATAACTAATTGATTTATATTAAAATGTTGAATTTGTATTAAACAACTGTATTACATAATTACATAATTAACAAATGTGAGGATGGATATAAAAATAGATGACAATGGGAAGGGGTATAATATAGAATAGAAGGGGAAAATGGAATTTGATTAAGATTAGAAATGAGGATGAAGGGTAATATTGTTTTTTTAAAAAAATAGATGAGGAATAAATATGGCAAAAAGGAAATATAGAAATTGTAAATTTAATTGAAATGACTAAACGCTGTTTAAATTTGTGAACCAGCCAAATATTCTGTTCAAAGAAAATACATTGTATGTTTGTATGTGTGTTTCTAATTATTGCCATTTATTCATATTTGTTCTCTTTTATTCTTTAAAGTTTAACCATTCATTCTTTATCTTAATATCTTTATATTTGCTTGGGGTTGGCTTTCTTCCCTTTCATCTTTTTTATTGTACAGCAATCTTTCTCCTCAAACCTACCACCTCCCTCTTTTCTTTCCTTCTTACTTTCTCTTCCCCCCACCCTCTTTTTCTCCTCCCTACTTCCTCTTCCTTTCTCCTTCTCCTCCTCTCTTCCTCCCTCTCTTACCCTCACTCCTACTCTAATTTCCATTCCTTCATCCCTCTCTATTGCTGTATCCTTTAATGCATATGGACTACTCAGAGGGCTGAAAAAGTTATTTTTGACTGGTCCTCACACTTTTGACCAGTCCTTGAACTTATGACTGTCCTCACATTTTACATTTTTGCCCTATCTTGTCATCATGGTGAAGAGAAGCAGTTGTGAAATGAGTGATATGGTTGTTAAGAATGCTGCATGGGCATAAATATGAGGATGGTCATAAGTGTGAGGACCAGTCAAAAGTGCGAGGACCTGTCAGAAATGACTTTTTCAGCCCTCTGGTTAGTCCTTTTGTGCATATGGACTACTCAGAGGGCTGAAAAAGTTATTTTTGACTGGTCCTCACACTTTTGACCAGTCCTCGAACTTACGACTGTCCTCACATTTTACATTTTTGCCCTATCTTGTCACCATGGTGAAGAGAAGCAGTTGTGAAATGAGTGACATGGTTGTTAAGAATACTGCACGGGCATAAATGTGAGGATGGTCATAAGTGTGAGGACCAGTCAAAAGTGTGAGGACCTGTCAGAAATGACTTTTCAGCCCTCTGAGTAGTCCCTATACACATAGCCATGGCCACCCGGTCACATGACCAGCTAGCCACACCCACCCAGTCACATGGCCTCCAAGCCACGCCCACACAATAAGTCACGCCCACAATGGTGTCCTTCTTACCAATGTTAAAATCTGTTCACCTTACCCTATACACATAGCCATGGCCACCCGGTCACATGACCAGCTAGCCACGCCCACCCAGTCACATGACCAGATAGCCACGCCCACCCAGTCACATGACCAGATAGCCACGCCCACAAAATAAGCCACGCCCACAATGTCCCTCTTTACCAATGTTAAAATCTGGTCACCTTACTCTTTGCCAGCAATCAATATCCAGATAAGCAGAGATTAACATCAAGATTAATATTAGGCCAACAGTCAATGAGCAAACAATACCCTAATTAAGGAACTACCAACTCAAACATGCTAACAATAAACAGCCTCATCAAGGAACCACCAAGAACATTCCCACCAAAATTGACCAGGGCTAGCCCCATATATACTGTATAAACAAAGAGCAAACCCCACTCCCTTCAAGCACTGATAATGTTACCTATGGGTAATGAATCTGCAAGAAAACAACCAAATTGAGAGCGCACCAAGAACTCCTTAATGTATATTATTTGGAGGAAAGGACTTTGAAGAAAAGTGAAACATGAATCTAGCATGTAAAATAAATGGATCAAACATTTGGCATCTGTACAATGGCATATCTTAGTTCAAAAATCAAAGAAACAACTCTAGCATTCAATAAAGCAGAACGGAGACTGCTATACCCAGATGGTGCTGTTTCTTTTGGATGAAAAAGTGATACTGTTGCAATATTTTCAGGATCAGACTCAATAATAATAGTAAGAATTAAAGGTTTAAATATACTTCCTTTTATTTACAATAGGCATTCTATATTCACTGAATATTCACAGATAGAAGCAAGGAAAAGGGTGAAGGTGGCTCCTTATATATACAATGGGTGGAGCTATAAGTGGGAGTGGTGAATCATGAATACATTAGGAATTGAAGAATAAGTTAACCCCTGATATCCCATTCATATACTATTTACACATTAGAGAATAAGGCATTTACATCTGACAAATCCCCCTCTAAATGCCGATTCGTTATACAACACCAATTACATTCAGATTCGGGACAATACAAGATATGCAGTTTAGAAGTTAAATATTTGTGCTGCTTAGAAGGTAAAGGCTTTGTCAATATGTCTGCTAATTGTTCTGAAGTATCACAGTGCACTGCTTTAATAAATCCATCCTGAGACAATTGTCTCACATGTTTAAATTTTATGTCTATATGCCTGGACCTTTGTCCAATGGCATCGGATCTGGATATTTCAATGGCTGCTTTATTGTCTTCATACATAACAAAAGGCAAAGCAGGTTTTTTCCAAACATCTGAAATTAAATCGTTAAACCATACAAGGTTATTTGCAGCTTTGGATAAACAAACATATTCCGCTTCTGTCGTTGAAGTGGCTACTAGTTCTTGTTTACCAGTGTACCAGTAAACTGGACAGTCATTTAAGAGAAAAATATAACCAGATGTACTTTTTCTGCATGACGTGTCTCCAGCCCAATCCGCATCTGCGTAACATACAAGCTTTGGTTCTTTATTATCACTAGGTTCTAATACTAAGCAAAAATCTAGTGTACTTTTCAGATATCTTAAAATTCTTTTAACAGCTTCCCAATGGTACATTGTGGGTTTGCTGACGTGTCTTGACAGTAAATTGAGTGGTAAGGCGATATCTGGCCTAGTCCAATTAGATATATAAAGAAGTGAACCTATGATTGATCTATAAAATGTGTTATCCTTGAATTCAGGAGAAGATTCATCAGTATTTCTAAGAAAATCAGTTTGCATAGGGGTATCACAGGGTTTGGCATTGATTAAATTGCATTTATTTAAAAGTTCTATAATCTTATCTCTCTGAGTAAGTTTGAATCCCCTTCTAGTCTTATTAATTTGGACACCAAGATATTTGTTCACTTTACCTAGGGATTTCAACGAGAAATGTTCATTTAACTTATTTACAAAAGTTTCTCTACTCTCTTTGTGTTTTCCTATATATAAAATGTCATCTACATAAATCAATACAAATTCAATGTAATCATCACCCTTTTTGACAAAGAAACAGTTATCAGCAGTGGTAGCATTGAAATCCATGGTCTTAAGTACTTTTACTAAACAATCATACCATCTTTTACCAGATTGTTTTAATCCATATAAACTCTTATTCAACAACCAAATTTCATTTTTGTTGGTGTATTGACTGTGAGGTGCTCTTACATATATTTCCTTATCTAGTTTTGCGTGTAGATACGCAGTCTGTATGTCATATTGAAATACATCAAGGTTGAGTGCTGATGCTACCACTAGAGCTGTTTTGACACTCTCTGTTCTTACTGTGGGGGAATACGTGTCAGTATAGTCCTCCGGATATTTCTGTGCATAACCTTGTGCAACTAATCTAGCTTTGTATAGAGTATTGCCTCCTTCTAAATTCTTAATTTTATATATCCACCTGGTACCAATAATTGTTTTATCTTTAGGTGCTATTGCAGGTGTAAATACATTTAATCCTTGTAAACTTTCCATCTCTTTCTTCATAGCTAGTTCCCATTTTTCTTTTTCTTCACGAGGAAGTTTTAACACTTCTTCATATGTATTAGGTGTTATTGGTTCACCATCCATATGCATTATGTAATCTCTGTATTTATTTGGCATTTGATTCCTGTTGTTCCTAATGGCTCTTTCAGGTTTGCTATTGTTATCATGCAAATATCTTGCTTCCTTTTTTGTTAGTGTGTCTGTCTTTATTTTGTGTTGGCTATTTGTCCAAGTTTTGGTTTTGCTTTTATGTTTGTTGATATTTTGTTTTTCTATGGTCCCTTCCTCATGAGATTTTGTTTCTTTGCATTTATTTGGAAATATTTCATTAAGATGTAATTTAGACCAGTTGGCCTGTTCATGGAACACAGCTGTTCTGGAAACTATAAATTTGTTATTATTATCAATGAATCTGTATCCTTTGGTGCCAGTTTCATATCCCATGAATCTGAGCCTTCTGGATACATTTTCTCCCTTTCTTCTCAACTGTTTAGGTATGTGTACGTCTGCAGTGACTCCAAAAATATGCATGTGTGCTAATTTTGGTTTCCTATTATACATTACTTCATATGGTGTCTTATTTATAATACTGGACCAGGTTCTATTTTGTGTGTAATTTGAATAATGTAAGGCTTCTGACCAAAATTGTTTGCTTAAGCCAGCATCCTCCAATGTGCACCTAATCATTGTTTGTAATGTGGAATTCTTTCTCTCTGCAATCCCGTTCTGAAACGCAGAAAATGGACTAGACGTGTAATGTAGCATTCCTCTATCTTTTAACCATTGGGAGAATTCTTTAGACATGAATTCACATCCCCTATCTGTCATAATTTGTTTTATTCTGATATTGTGTTGTGTTTCTATGCGTTTGTAAAATTCCTTAAATTTTTGAAAGGTTTCATCTTTATGTTTTAATGTGTAAACAAACCCATAACGACTATAATCGTCTACTATTGTCAGGAAGTAACGTTTTCTATAAGTGATTGATGGGGTTAATGGACCTACTAGGTCCATGTGTACTAAGTCAAAAATTTTGTTAGTTGATCTAGTAGATTTTCTTGGCCTGGGACTAGTTTTTAGTTTTGTAGATTTACATACTGAGCATTCCAAATAGTTTTCACAATTTTTTATTTTGACACCTTCTGCGTGTTCAGTCATTTTTTGTACTACAGGAAAACTGGCATGTCCTAACTTCCTATGTAAGATGTGAGCACACTCATCATGAATTGGCTTACCTATTTTTGGTTTTTTTTTATCGTGTGCATCTGTATGGTCATGAGATATTTTACATTCATCATTGTCACTGTTGCTAATGTTTTCATCATCTGCCTCAATACAATCTTCTATATTTGAATCAATGTTATGCAACCATTCTTCCTTTATTATCAGATAAGGTAGGCCTCCTTTAATCATTACAGTGCCTACATTTGTTTTATTCTTCTCCAAAGTCGCTTTTCCCTTCGAGAAAACTATATTAATGTCAGAATCTCTACTTAGTTTTATGGCACTTAGTATGTTATGAGGTATTTCAGGTATTAACAATACCCCCTCTATTTTTCCTAGACCAGGCAAAGTTACATTCCCTCTGCCTAATACTTGAACCTTTTCTTGGTTAGCTACCTTTATTATAAATTTATCTTCTGTAAATGAAGACAATATATTTTTGTTATTAGTGGTGTGATTAGTTGCTCCAGAATCAATAAGCCAATTATTGTTCTCATTTTGCTGTATTTTGGTGTTGTCTTGTTTATTTAGTCCATTCAGTGAACCAGATTTTTTATCCTTTGAATTTTCTCTGCCCCCTCTATTTTCTCTGTAATTTGGTGGGCTTCTATATCTATGTCTATCTATGGAGGACTGTCTATAATTGTATTTGCTCCTATATTCTGATCTATGTCTTTCCTTTGATATTTTGGGGCAATCTCTTCTATTGTGTTCCCTGGATCCACAATTGTGACATTTGTATGTTTCATTATATTTTTCTTGGAAAGCTATTTTCCTAAAAGGTTTGTGTTCTGTGTGATTGCTAGAACGATTTTTTCTTGAATTGTCTTCTGCTATCAATTTGTTGGATAGACTTTCTATGGATAAATATCCTAGATTGATAGTGTCTAAATGTGACATAAAACTATCCCATGATGAATCAAGTGAGTTGATAATAACACTTTTCATTGTTTGGTCTGAAATCACCTCCCCCCTCAAGTGCAGCTCAGCTCTTATTTTGTTTAAAGATATTAAATGCTCACTTATGGAAACCCCTGGTTTTACCCTAGATGAAAAGAAATCCTTAGACATTCTTGTGGTGGTAGCTACACTGTCGCTGTGAAACAAATTAAACATGCATTGAATAATTTCTGAAACAGTCAGATTTGGTTTGATGCTATGATACATTGCAGGAGACACACTAGATATTATTAAGAAAAAAGCTCTATGGTGTAGGCAATCTATTTTTAAAGTCCAAGGTCTTTTTGGGGGACTAGTGATAAAGAATAGTAAGTTTTCCTTCATAAAGACAACCTGGAGCTGTTGATACCATTCTTGCAAATTAACGCCATCAACCCTTAGTTTTGGGAAGTCACTGGGTAAGTTTCCCACATTATTTTGTCCATTACTTACAACCTGAGGTAGTCCGTGGTCTCGCAAGTGTAGAAAATTGCAAAACGGCATGGGGATGCTCGCAACGAGTCTGCGTGGTTCTCTCACCAGTTCATGTCTTCCCGGACCGTCTGTGTAGTTTCGCGCATGCGCGTTGTCCATTTCTTCTTTGACGTCGTCGTGGAAGGTTCTCTCCATCGCGGCTCGCTCGCTCTGCTCCTCTTCGGACGAGTCGGTCTCTGGTTCGGCCTTGGGAGTTCTGGCGACGGCGGCTGCTCTTCTTTTTCTTTTGTGGGCGTTGTCACTTGCTTCGGTCTGTGGTGTGGGGCGGAATCGACAAGGCTCTCTAGGTTCGGGCGTCGTCGCTCTCGAAGTCAGGATGGAAGCGGGCAGGTCTTGAGGTATCGGCTTGCTCGCTTTCTTCTTCGGTGGCTTTTTGGTAATTTTTAGTTTTGGCCCAAATGCAGCAAAAAGCGTTTTCATCGCTGACTTTACTTGGGATTTCGTTGAGTCATCTTCACTTTCTGATTCTGACTCTTCCGAGGAGTTTGAATCCTCTTTTTCATTTTCGTTATCTGATAACGTTTTTCGCGCCAGAAATTTTGAACTGAGCATTTTGATTGGCTCTGCTTCGCTCACCTTGGAGGCCTGTTGAAACCAAGATGGCTGCCATTCAAAATTTCGCGCGGGATCACATTTTTTCTTCTTCTTAATGACTTTCTCTGTAGTCATATCACTTACTATTTTTGGTTCTTTAGACTTCTCATTAGTGATGTTTTTCTCTCTCGCTGCTCCGCTGTTCTTCAGCATTTCTTGGAGGTTCGCGATGAGGCTTTCATCATTCTTCTGGCTTTTTAATAGTTTTAATATCTCTGACCTGAGTTCGTTATTCTCTATTTCGATTTCCTCATGGTCATCATTTTCATCTATTATTTCTTCGTCTTCAGTGGTGTATTCTTCGGATTCTCTTGAAATTGCGTTTGTGGATTCGTTGATTATTTCTTGTTCTGTTTCCATTTCTTTGCTGTAGGCCCTGGTGTTGGGCCTATCCTTCTTAGACATTTTTAAGTTTTTTATTGAGTCAATTAACCATCCTCTGCTACCAGCTTGTTGCAATATTTTCAGGATCAGACTCAATAATAATAGTAAGAATTAAAGGTTTAAATATACTTCCTTTTATTTACAATAGGCATTCTATATTCACTGAATATTCACAGATAGAAGCAAGGAAAAGGGTGAAGGTGGCTCCTTATATATACAATGGGTGGAGCTATAAGTGGGAGTGGTGAATCATGAATACATTAGGAATTGAAGAATAAGTTAACCCCTGATATCCCATTCATATACTATTTACACATTAGAGAATAAGGCATTTACATCTGACAGATACAATGCTTATATTGTCCAATCAATTCCTTCACTAGATTTATCTCAGTCTATTAGGACTGTGCGCATGTCTATTCTTCCAACAGGATAGAAATACCTTCTTAAAAATCCTGATAGGATTTTGAGATTGGATATAATTAAACATGGATTAGGTGAGCCTTTTTAAATTGCAATCATTTGCTGCAGGAAAAAAGGTGGAAAGACACCGTGGTGTACAAATAAGTTTTCCATATAGTATTGCTTTAAAGGTAAACTAAAGGTAAAGGTTCCCCTCGCACATATGTGCTAGTTGTTCCCGACTCTAGGGGGTGGTGCTCATCTCCATTTCAAAGCCAAAGAGCCAGCACTGTCCAAAGACATCTCTGTGGTCATGTGGCTGGCTTGACTAAATGCCAAAGGCACACGGAACACTGTTACCTTCCCACCAAAGGTGGTCCCTATTTTTCTACTTGCATTTTTTATGTGCTTTTGAACTGCTAGGTTGGCAGAAGTTGGGACAAGTAACGGGAGCTCACCCCATTACACAGCACTAGGGATTCGAACTGCTGAATTGCCGACCTATCAATCGACAAGCTCAGCGTCTTAGCCACTGAGCCACTGCATCCCTTCTGTATTGCTTTAGAACAATTCAAAGCAATGATGCTGGCATGTCATTGTGGTAATTTGTCTTAAATATGAAACTTTGATAGTTGGTTATAGATAATGTCTAGCACAGATCGGGAGACTGGTTTATTTGATCCCATAGCTTTATTGTAATCAGTCCAAGTCCTAGATAACCTAGAATACCTGTGAAAATATTGTGAAGTGAAGAGAATGAAGCGCACCTGTTCAAGTTAGTCCTGTTTCCTACCTGCATTTAATAGTCAAAATTCTTCCAAAATGTTTGACTGTAAGTGCAAAGGGTCTTGCAAAAGTTATATTAATGTACAATCCTCTGCCTCCTTTTCCCACACAGTGAACCCGATGGCTGTTCAGCCTTGTAGATTGCTTGTTATTATTATTATTATTTTTTGTCATATCTTTGTTTCCAAGAAGGTTGGATTTTCTACTGACAGGATGGAACTGAGCCGAAAAGAACTCCTTCTTATTTTATATAAGCCATTTTTCTGTACTCTGCTTCTGCTGTTCACGGGAATATTACATTCAAATTGTAATAAATGTTATTAAGACTCACTACAGGTAAAAACTGCAGAATACCCAAAGCAACAAAGTAATCTTAAAGAATGAATGAGCCAATTTAAGAGAAAGCAGAGGGAGCACGTCAAATTATACATTTAAGGAATATAAACACAGAGGTAGCCTTTTTGTGACTTGGACAGCAATGGAAAAACAACTTATCAAAATGTGATACATAATTCCGTAGAGAACTACTGAGAAACCATTTCCTGCATGGAAATGGTTCTGTTGAGAATCATGACCTCTAGTGACTAAAGTCTAATCTAAATGCTCCAGTTCTTGCGCACCATGTTCAACTATCTCTTTGGTATACAAATATTCCTCACATTTAGGCAAGTTGAATACTTTGAATACTTCCTCGTTAAAATGTACGTATACTTGTGCATCCCTTTGAATCTGCTCGTATGGTTCTTCTCCCTCTTGCTGATGTCGAATGTGAACCCTGATGTGGAAAACAGAGGAAAAGCTTCCTTGCCTCTTCTTAAAATATATTATCACTCATAGATAACTAATGACACTCATAGTGAAGATCCACAAGGTTTGTCCCTCTCTGTCAACCAATCAGTTGGGAAGAAATTACTTGGTTTCCTTCCGATGATAACAGGGAGGAACCAGCAATGCAATTCCTGCCAACCTGCTGTTTATCCCAATTGATTGGTCAATGGGAAAAGTGGGCAGAGCTCCCCCTCAGCCAATGAGGAAAGAAAGTAGGGATTCCCAGCAGCTTAATGAGCCACAGGTTTTCAATACTTGGCTTTGAAGCCACAGTCACTCATTCATGCTTTACATCAAGAAATGTTGTCATAATTCCAAATTGGATGTACACTTTAATATAAAATGTAGATTTTATTTCGCATAGGAACCAGGAATGAGAATGCTTGTCTTTTTCAGGCTTCTCTTCCAGGAAAAAAAATCAGCCTCAGTAGCTCTGTGAATGGCTTTTCATCCACATTCTAAAAATGATCATCTCATTCTGTAAAAGCTTAACCTTTGTCTCCAGCAAACCTATTATACAAATTGCTATTCTTTGGTCAAGAAGAGCATGAAAATTCATCTACAGAGCAGCCCAGTTTCTGCTTTAGCTCCTTCCCCAGCCAGCAATCGTATCTTTCCAATGAGTGAAATAAACAAGAAAATCAGGGTACAGATTTATGGCTTTGGCTTATGGAAACAAAGAGACACAAATGGAATCCCAATGGCAATGGCTAACAACAGCTGTAAAGGCAATGGAGGAACACTGAACGTGCATGTCAAGCATTACGGGCTTTATAGCAGGCTTGTAAAATTTGAGTCCATCATTGTCTACTTCCTGAAAGGCCACTCCATAGGAGCAACTCAGTTGCCTTGAATATTCACAAATCAACCTCAGCGCCTACTATCTACTACGGACAATTCCAGATAGATGCCTTTGGCTTATGTTAAATTTTATCTTTTACCGACAAAGAAATAAAGGGAGACTAGTATAGATCTATAGGGATGCTGTGGCTCAGTGGCTAAGACGCTGAGCTTGTCGATCGAAAGGTCAGCAGTTCAGCGGTTCGAATCCCTAGTGCCGTGTAACGGGGTGAGCTCCCGTTACCTGTCCCAGCTTCTGCCAACCTACCAGTTCAAAAGCATGTAAAAAATGCAAGTAGAAAAATAGGGACCACTTTGGTGGGAAGGTAACAGTGTTCTGTGCACCTTTGGCATTTTAGTCATGCCAGCCACATGACCACGGAGACATCTTTGGAAAGCGCTGGCTCGTCGGCTTTGAAACAGAGATGAACACCACCCCCTAGAGTCAGGAACAACTAGCACGTATGTGCAAGGGGAACCTTTACCGTTACCTAATATAGATCTATTTCAAGCTATTTAGCTCTCATCAGTTAGTCATACCCTTCTAGGATTTGAACTCGGGTTGAACCCCAGAAGGGTATGGCTAGCTGACGAGAACTAAATGGCTTGAAATAGATCTATACTAGTCTCCCTTTATTTCTTTGTTGGTAAAATATAAAATTTAACACAAAAATAGTTTTTTGTGAAAACAACTGCCTGCGAAGGCTCCTGGATTGGGGCTGAAAGGCAAAAGCAGAAGCATTATGCTCTGTCCCATATTTGGGTAGCCCAGGTTGCCCTGATAAAAAACACTTAATCTCTCCCCTGGTATAGCCAACAAAGCTAGGAGAGCCTATGATTTAGAGGTGAAAACATCTATGTAAGCAGCCTGAGTTCGAATCCCAGAAGGGTGTGGCTAGCTGACAAGAGCTAAATAGATCTATACTAGTCTCCAATGGTGAAATCCTCGGCTGGTCGCCACCAGTTCGCTGTTCCTACACATGTGCGATGTGCACCAGACACGCACTACACACTCGCATGCACAGTGCATGCCAGATGCACACTGCATGCACGCACACATGTGTAGTGCACACCAAATGCACGCTGCACACGCATGCACAGTCCACACCAAATGTGCACTTTTGGATTTCCTGCTTTTTTTTTTTTTTTACTTTTTAATGCATTTAACTACCAGTAGTAAAAAAATGCTTAAATGCTTAAAAACCTTTTTTAAAAAGTTCTGAAGATTAGCTGAGCAACGCGCGATCATCAGAACTTTTTTTTTCACTTTATAAAGCATTTTTTTTGCTACCAATTCAGACAAACCGGCCCGAACCAGTAGGATTTCACCCCTGCTAGTCTCCCTTTATTTCTTTGTTGGTAAAATATAAAATTTAACACAAAAATAGTTTGTCATGAAAGCAACTGACTGTGAAGGCTCCTGGATTGGAGATGAAAGGCGAAAGTTGAAGCATTATGCTTTGTCCCATATTTGGGTAGACCAGATTGCCCTGATAAAAAACATTTATGCCTTTAGCTTGTATGCAATAAGAAGTGTAGATGATTCTCCAGCATGCTGTTGGGGGACAAGGCATATGGATCCTCTTATGTTCCATACGTATCACTGTTCTTGATGCTGCTTTTATGCCTTGTTAATAGGAATCAGCTTTTGTGCCTTAATGACTGACCTATCCAGCTCATAATATATTCCCTGTGCCTGCCAGTGCCCTAGGATTACAACCAATCTCTAAATCCTTTGGGACACACGGCTCCCAAATCTCTTCTACAACTTGCCACCCAATGGTAACTTTGTTAACATGACAGAAGAGAAAGTTTATTAATACATGGAGCACATCCATATATTCAGTGAACCTCATGGTGCTTAATAATATAAATTCAGAACCCTTGTAAGACAGTTATTGACCGTACATAATGATTGATTAATCACTGGTGATTGTTAGTTCAATTTTAATGACATTTAAATCAAGTAACATCAAATCTTAACTTTGGCCCTATCCAGTTCTTTGATCTGGGCCAGAACATTTTTTGGGAAGTGACTTCTTGATATACCATTCCAATGTGCCCCTCAGACTAGAGAGGTGTAGTGCATCTCTGCATTAAGTCTTTGGCAGAGGGTGCAATTTTAATTGCTCGCTCCTAGCTTCAGTGTCAAGCTGTTGACTTTTACAGAAGCAGTTCTGTGATACAAGAGAGCCCTGAGTGGATTGTCAGGACCAACCATAATATTTTGCAACAGCACACAGAGCTGAGATACAGGAGGTTATTATACGCCTAGTCTCAGGAGTAGCACTAGCACTGATTCTTTGCTGAATGGCAAGGCACAAGTATGAACCTTCAACTTTCACTTCACATCCCTGGGATGTTGAGAACTGTTCTCTGTGATGCAAGCTTTGACCAAAAGGTCCAAGTATCTGCAAGCAGCTGCAAAGTATCCACAAAGTGTGAGGAGAGATTAACCTGGAGATGTCTGGGTCGGCAGCTTTTTACCAGATTGAAGATTTTATTACATGACTCATTTGCCCATGTTAGGAACTCCATGTGTGAAATGAACTTCAAGCCACTTCAAAAGTCATTTTCGCTAGTATTTCATGAGTGCTTCTTGGCTAATTGAACATTCATGTGTTCTTTTAAACTATACTTTAATTATAATCCTGCCTCAAAGCTAAAGTTCCCTTGCCCTGTGCTACAAAATGGGCCAAGATGTACAACCTCAAAAATACCTCCAGTTCTGTAGATCAACTTAAGTGCTTGATAAATCATAGTAAAGAGTTCTGACTTCAGTGCATGCATTAGCCTCCTCTTGTCCTTACTGCAGTTCCATTAGGCTACTTATCCGGTGTCAATCAGATACCACAGCCTACAGAGAAGATGGTACGAAAGGTTAAGGGACTGCATCAAAGAATCTCAGTGAACCCTACAGACTGACAAATTTTTAGCAATATAAATTTACAAGCATTATCAGGCAGTTATTGATCTTATGTATCTAAGCGGTCCATCATGGGCAGGATAATACAATGTAACAAATATGCAAAATAATAGTGCATTAACCTAAATTACATCAATAAAGTTCAAAACCTAATGCAACACACAGCCATATGCAGGCACGGTGTTTGCATAATGTGCCCTTTCTAAGCCAACATTGCTTTTAATTCAAGGCTGACTTTTATACCCAGCACTATTTGTGTCTTGAAAAAAGAAAATATACAGCACAAAATATACAGAGCAAACCTTTTGCCCTTCCTGTAGAATAACATCATCTTACCAAGGAGAGGGAAACAAAACAGCTACAACCCCAGGCATTTCGGACTGCGGCCCACTACTTCAGACCAGCCCCAAATGTTACTTGGTCATGTTTCATTCATCTTTTCAGAAATGAGGCTGCATCCCTGCACTAAAATCTGGAGAAAGCTGGAGAAAACATTTATAGATTTTTATTCTGAAGTTGATATTTTTTTTAAAACAAAAAATGCCTTGGGAACTGCCTGCTCTCTATGTTTGTACCAGAGGAAAAATGGGTAGCTGTCACATATTTCCAGTGACACTACAGATGATAGATTTATAGCGCAACCACTTGATTCGCACCTAATGTTAAGCCATAATGTCATGTTGCTTGTTTAGTGTGATCTGCAAACCCACTAATGATGCCATAGAGTGAAATGCAAACTTATTATGACTTATTGGTATTTGCAAACCAAGCTTCTATGGTTTGTTCGGTAAACTATGATTAAAAATCCTGGTCAATAAATGCATGTTTATTTCTTATTTATGGGGCACAGTCTCCCCGTTTCAAAGCCTTTCAACTGTTCAGAAGATAGTATCAATCAATCAATCAATCAGAATAGAGCTGGAAGGGACCTTGAAGGTCTTCTAGTCCAACTCCCTGCTCAAACAGGAGGCCCTATACCAGTGTTTATTTATTTATTTATTTATTTATTAGTTTGATTTATATGCCGCCCTTTTCCGGAGACTCAGGGCGGCTTACAATGCGTTAAGCAATAGCCTTCATACTTTTGTATATACCTGGCCCCCCCTAAGCCGTGTTCTTTTTTATACAAAGTCATCTTATTGCCCCCACAAACCGGGTCCTCATTTTACCTACCTCCGAAGGATGGAAGGCTGAGTCAACCTTGATCCTGGTGAGAATTGAACTCGCAGTAATTGCAGGCAGCTGGCAGCTAAGTGCTACTTTAACAGCAGCAGTTTAGTCTGCTGCACCAACCGGGCTCCTTTGGCGAAACTTTTCGGCACAGAGTGCCAAAACGGGAGTGTGCGTGCGCATGCAGGGGAGTACTGGAAGAGCAGCTCCCCAGCGTGTATGGGCAGGAGCTCTGGAAACCGGAAGAGCAGTTCCCCGGCGTGCATGCACACGCCAGGAAGTTAAGCTTCCAGTTTCCGGCAGGCACATGTGCGCCAGTCACCTGGTATTCCAGTTTCTGGCACGCATGTGCACATGAAGACCAGCTGGCCAGCATGCAGGTGCGCACCAGAAACCAGAAGCTCAGTTTCCTGGCGCGTGCATGCGTGCCAGGGAGCTGCTCTTCTGGTTTCCCATGCTTCTGGTTTCCCATGCCAGAATCCGGAAGAGCAACGGGCCATGGCTGGCGTCCCCAGAGAGATGGCTCTGTGTGCCGCTTCCGGCACGCGTGCCATAGGTTCGCTATCACAGCCCTATACCATGTCAGACAAGTGGCTGTTCAGTTTTCTTTCAGTTTTCTTTTTTTTTTTATTGAAAAAGTTTTTCAAATACAATTTTTCCCCCTTTCCCCCCCTCCCTAACCCCCCCTCCCCCTCCCCTCCCCCTGTGGCTTCTTCAAAATAAAACCCAAATTCATAACAGATTATATAATACTTTAACATCCCCTTACTCCATCCCCCCTATGCTGACCCTTTCTTTCTAATAATATTATTATATCCCCCTTATACTATACATTTCAAAATAACATTCTACTATAACATTATATAATAACTCCTAATTTAGCATAATAATATTATTATATCTCCCAGTTTAGCAATTTCTGCTCATAATCTACCCTTTTTCTCCCCCCATATACATATCTCTTAAATCAAATCTTTTATGTATATTAATATAACATTTCAAAGCAACCTTCCACTATAAGACTATATAATAAATCCTAATTTAACATTTATTCAACTCATAGTCTGCCCATTTCCTCCACCCCCATAGATATATCTCTTAACTCAAATCTTTTACATATATTCATATCTAAACATAATATCCCTTTTCTTAAACTAAACATTCAATAAGCTAACCTGTCTCCACCCACTTTCCTACAAGACTACCATACTTAATAATTCTTAGTATCTTTATTCTTCTGCCCACACCACTAAAAAATATTCCCTTATGTAAATAAAATCCTCTTAAAAAGACTTTAAGCTTGTAATCCATATGATATCTTCTGTAATGTCTTTCAGCTGGATTGTTAGCTCCATCACCCATGTTAGGGTAACATCACATCCTAATTCCAACAGTATGTTCGGTATCTTCAATTACCATCTGCCCCCATCAATAGCAAATATTTTCTAAAAAAAAAAAAAATAACCAACCCATTTTTGTGGGTTAGATCGCCATCCTGATTTCCTTTCTATAAATTGTATATCAACTGTTTGGTTTTCATGCTGATCTATAACTTGATCTTGTTGGTTTTGCTTTTGTGGCTTAAATCTCCATTCTGGTTCTATGAGTTGTATATCAACTGATTGATTTCCATGCTGGTCTGTAACTTGATAAGTCTAATGTGATGACATTAGAACCCAGAGCCGCCTCTCTTGTATTTATAAGTAGTCCAGCTAAGACCTCTGAAGGAGAATCCAGAAGCGGCTCATCTACAAAGACCTCTGTAACTTGTTGTTTTTCCATTACTTCCACCTCCTTCTGCTTATCCTGAATTTCTATCTCTTGTTGATTTTGCTTTTTGAGAACCTTGTAGTAAAATTCTTCCACTTTGTCAACAGTATTTAGTTGATATCTTTCTTCTTGATATCTCAATATTATACCAACTGGAACGTCCCACCTGAATGAGATGTGTTGTTTCTTTAGCTCAGTCACCAAAAATCCAAATTTCTTTCTATCTTTTAGCATCTTGGGCAGCAACTCTTTATATATCCAGATCTTTCTTCCGTACAATTGTAGAGTAGAATTATAGGATTTTTGCACAATATCATTTCTTATTTCTTTATCTGTGAAGTAAATCACCACATCTCTAGGCAATTGCCTTTGCTTTGCAATCCAAGAATTTACTCTATAGGCCTTGTCAATCTTACAAGATACCTCCTCAGGATGAACCTTTAAAATCCCGGCCAGAACTTGAGCAGATATTTTTCTTAAATCATCTCTATTATTTTCCTGTAACCCTCTCATTCTAACCGCAAATTCCGTGAGCCTGTATTGCATCATTGTAACTTCTTTTTCAATCCCTTGCTTTATATCTTCTGCATTGTAAATCTCGTGACCAGCTTCCTTATTAGACTTTACTTCTAAGCTATTGTCTTGAATATTTATCAAATCATTTTCAATTCTTTGTATTTTATTATCCAAATTATAAATCTTATCATCAACTTCCTCCATTTTAGACTCTAATAACTTGATATTTGTATCCATCTTTATAACTATTTCTGAAAAAGCATTAGTCACTGTTACAATCTTTCGTTGCAAATTATCATACTTTAGTTGTATCAATTCTTTAATTTCCTGCCTAAATTTTTCAAAATTCTGGTTCACAGTCTCGTGATATCTTGCCATTTCCTCCAGGACAAATTCTTTTAAATTAAAGCCATTCTGCTGAATCTGTAAGCTCGGAACTTGTTCACATAATTGTAAATGGGGGAACACCCCCCCCCCCGCTGCTTGTTTGTCAGGCTTTATTAGTTTTAGCGCCATCCTGCCACACCAACAAACTCTTTTTAAAGCAAGAAAACTTCTCCCCAAACAAGATCAATATCAAATCTCCAAAAAAAAAAAAGAAACTTAAAATCCACACAAAAGATTTTTTTTCCTTTTTCCTTTTAAAGAAAAAGACTTCTCTCCAAACAATATCAATAACAAATCTCTAAGAAGAAAGAAACATGAAATAAGAATTTTTTCTCTGCACTTCTAACCAGCACTTTTGCTAGATACTTTGTAGCTTTATAACTTTGTAACGTTATAAGCTATTCAAATGGAAGGACTTTCACTTTCAGCTTTTCTCAAGCCTCAGCCAGTCGCCATTTTAAACTCTCCTTTTTCCTCCTTTCACTCTTCTTTAACTTTAAAATCAGTCTTGGGGTTAGAATACTTGCAGTTTAGGATCCCCGATCCAAATTTCATCCTGCTTATTCAGATGATCTGTTAATTTCATTGATTGGTCCGGTCCCAGCGCCTGGCTCTGCAAAAAGGCAGAGTTCTCCCGAAGCCCGGAGCAGCGGCGAGCGGAAATAGGGAGCCACAACCTGCTCGTCCCCAAGAGTAAAAAAAAAAAACTCTGGGGACTTCGCAGAGGGCTCTACCTGCCCTCGCCTGCTCTGTCTCACATTTCCTTCAGGATATGGAGTTTTTCGAGCCGCCTTTCAGATGTAAAGGCGGCTCTTTACAGGCAACGGGGCTGGCGGTCTCAGAGGACCATCTGGCGGCGATGGAAGCCAGACCGGAAGCCGCCCAGTTTTCTTTCAGTTTTCTGTCTTGCCTGTCTCAAATACTTATTTTTCTCACAGAAAAAGCCATTTTCTTTCTTCAAAACAGAGCATTCAATGCCAAGATGGATTCCTAAGTGTGTAAAATGTGGCTCTTTGACTGTCACAGTTTGCTATTACTTTTGACATGAATTCTGAGAAGTGATGAGAGGGAGTTTGCAGCAGGAAAAATAATTGCTGCTGCTAGCCTTAGTCTTGGCTTCAGATGTTTGGGAATGGAAAAGCAAATATGCCATGAGTGCAGCTAAATTCCCAATAAAAAACTTTACTTCCACCTTTCCGATTCCTCCTTTATTCCTCCTTTCAAACAATCCACCTCCTCCAATGGTTTTTAAAGCAAGATGTGAATCAAAACCTAGTCAGAAGGATTCAAAGTGTTGCTTTTGATCAGCTTGAGGTATATACAACAATCGCATCAAAATATACTGTATACCAATCTATTACCATACAACTAGTTCTGTTTTGGGAGAACTAATTATATTTCAGCATTTCCCCAATACGCCTTGCACATCACACAGACACAGTGAACATGCATTTTGTGGGCAATGCCATTTCATACTGTCATGTCATCTTGGTCTTTAAAAAGTTATTCTCTGTTCATAGTTTTATGAGTCAGTTTAAAGATTCAGTAGACCAACATGCAGGAGTGTCCAGGGAGTGGGAGGGAAGATATGGCTGACCTCCAAAGGGACCTGAAATTTAGTTGTGTGAGAAAATTGTTTTGTGATAAAGAAAAAAATACTACAATCACAGATTACAATTCAACCATGCTGAAATAGACCAATAATTTTAGTTAGAATAGTTTTTGTCCAGCTTTTTCCACAAGCTCTATAACAGGAGCGTCAAACTCGCGACGACACATTGTGGTCATGTGTCGTATCGCAACTTTTTTCCCTGGACGTGGCCAGCGCGTGATGCATCTGGTTGCGAGTTCGACACCCCTGCTCTATAATGTTAAATCCTTTTATAGAATATCACCCATATTTTAAGAGTGCTTTCTAATATGTCCCTCAAGATACAAGCAACATTGGTGATACTAAATCTGCCCTCCAGTGGAGTTTCCAATGCAACAATCACTTTTTTTTTCAATTTATAGAAAAAAAAAACCCTCAAAAGTTGCAAAATAAGGTTGTAGTTATATCAGGGGGAAAATCTAGCAGGTTCTGACAGGTTCTGGAGAACCGGTAGCAGAAATTTTGAGTAGTTCAGAGAACCGGCAAATACTACCTCTGGCTGGCCCCAGAGTGGGGTCGGAATGGAGATTTTGCAATATCCTTCCCCCAGGAGTGGGGAGGGAATGGGGATTTTGTAGTATCTTTTCCCTGGAGTGGGGTGGAAATGGAGATTTTGCAGTATCCTTCCCCCGCCATGCCCACCAAGCCACCCCCACCAAGCCATGCCCATAGAACCGGTAGTAAAAAAAAATTGGATTTCACCACTGAGTTATATCCACATCTTGATTTTCCCAGGGTGGAGATTGCTTAGCTGAAGGGAACTTTGTCCAAGTCCCAATCAACTTTGAAGGGATTCTGAATTTCTCAAGTGGTTATTCCTCAAGTATGAGCAACATTGCATATTTTTCAATCCTGCTGATTCAACCCTCTAGCTTGGCAGCTTCTGCCCTGCTCCTTACAAATTATGCTCCAAAATTAGAGGCTGATGTCAGTGGGAAAAAAATCCATTGGTCATTTCTGCTGGGGGAAAAAAAATGGTTTGGTCTAGTGGTTGAGGCATCCACCTAGAAACTAGGAGATTGTGAGGTTTAGTCAGTTTAGGCCCAAAGCCAGGTGGGTAACTTTGGGTCGGTCACTTTCTCTCAACCCTAGGAAGAAGGCAAGGGCAAAACCATCTCCAAAAATAATGCCATGAAACTGCAGGGACTTGTTCAGGTAGTTGTCAGGAATAAAGACCGGCTCAACCAATTTCCTTTAAAATCTCCTGAAATTATGGCAGTTCACTAAAATTCCAATAATTCATTTGTAGATACTTTTCAGGATAAACTTCTCTTTTCACCACAGAATTCCAAATAAACCAATATAATCTCACTGAAGTACTCTGTTTGTTGTGTGTTGCTGTTGTTGTTGTTAGAAAGCCTGTTTGGTATAGTGGTTAAGGTTCTGGCCTAGAAACCAGGAGACTATGAATTCAAGTTCCACCTTAAGCATGAAAGCCAGTTGAATGACTTTCGTCCAGTCACTCCAGGGGTGGGTTCTACTTATCTTTACTACCGGTTCACAGCGGGGCCGCACACGCGCATTTTGATGACGTCAGGGTCGGTGGGCCCAGCCTCCCACCGGTTTTACTCCCGGTTCTATAGAACCAGTGCGAACCGAGGGCAACCCACCACTGAGTCACTCTCTTTCAGTCCAACTCAGGGTTGTTGTAGTGGATAAAAATACCGTGGAATAGATTTGTTTTCCCTCAGTAAAAATCCACAGCAAAACCTCCACATCTGAAAAGAAGGCATGCTACTGAAAATTGCATATACACAGCATTAGTTATATTTTTAAAAACAGCTTACATCCACAGAATTTACATTTTAAAAGCCTGTTTCAGAGAAATTTATGTGTCAAAGGATAACCCCCAAGATAATTTGCATTAAAATACTTCTTGGGCAATTTGCATTATCAGTTATGTAAATTAAGAAAGTTGCACGCAAAATATTAGTGTATTAAGAAAAACTGTAAAGCTAAACAGTGACAAATTTTTACCACAGATTTTTTTCAAAAAAGAAAAAACATCAACCAGATTGGAATATTATTTTACCAATGTGAAAAATTAAAAGGATGTGTTTTTTTACTGACATATACTGTACATCCCTGACTTGTTAGTTCTTTTTCAGAAGAAAGGTGTGAATAAAATGGAGAGAGGCAGATACATATGTAAGTGTCAATCTGTTAGGAAGAGTTGAATCATAAGCCTTCCCATCTTAGACTAAAACTTAAGATGGATGATCTCTGAACAGATTTGTGACCCCTAGAATCTGAATAGAAGGGCACTGAAATGATCTACATTTGGCTCCAAAAATGGTCAACAGTTTGAAGACCAGTGGTGGGATTCAAGTAATTTAACAACTGATTCTCTGCCCTAATGATTTCTTCCAACAACCACTTTGCCAAACTGCTCAGAAAGTTAACAACCGGTTCTCCCGAAGTGGTACGAACTGGCTGAATCCCACCGCTGTTGAAGACTGCATATTGGACAAGTCTGGTAAATACCAGAGGCCAGCCTTATTCTTTGTCTCCTCTTTTTCAAGCTGCAGGTTTTGCAACCAAAGCTTCTATAGAGGATGTTACTTCATAACCATTATGACTATTGATCCACCAGTTCAGTATTCTCAGTGTTAACTAACATCAGTTCTCTAGGTTCAAGGCTAGTATTTTTCTCATACCTTCTTACAGAAGCCAAAGACAAAACCTAGGACCTTTTGCAGCCAAAGCTTGTGTCCAACCACCTCAGACCCTTCAACAGTAATATGTTGCAAAAGCTAAAGAATCTTCCAGTTAGACACTCAAGGTTAAGATGCCTCTCCCACTCAATCCTTCATGGAGACAGGTGGGCACAGAGGCTGAGGTTCAGAATTCTTAGGATGAAACAGGCACCATCTTCTCCCAAAGAAAAGGAGATCAGGATGAAGTAGCGAATATATGGCAAAGAAACGCTTAGGGAGAAAATACAAAGTAAGCATTACAAAAATCAAATGAAGCACTGGTTTTTTTAAATTAAGTTTGATTCTATTTGATTGTTGTACACCACCCAGAGTCACTTAAGGTGAGAGGGGTGGCTATATGAATTTGATAGATGATAGCTAGCTAGCTAGCTAGCTACATAGATAGACAGATAGATGGACAGACAGACAGACAAACAGACAGACAGACAGACAGACAGACAGACAGAGAGACAGACAGACAGATGGGTTCAGGCAATCCTCTAGCGAAGATTCTGTGCAGTTCGATGAATCCCCAAATCCCACTCCTGTCTGGCTCCGTCCACCCAGCCCCGCCCCGCCCACCCAGCCCATTTTGGATGCCAGGTAAGTACAGGGCCCACACAGAGGCTCGGTGACAGTGAAAAACGGGTTCCATTTCTGGCTTCCAGAGGGTCTCCAGAGCCCAGGGGAGGCCATTTTCGTCCTCCTGGAGGCTCAAAAAAAGCCTCTGGAGCCGGGGGAGGGTGAAAATGGCCCCCACGCCATGGTGCAGGAGGCTGCAAGGCCACGCCCACCATGGCCACACCCACCCAGCAACCAGGCAGAGAACCCATTACTAAAATTTTTGAAGCCCACCTCTGGATGGATGGATAGATAGATAGATAGATAGATAGATAGATAGATAGATAGATAGATAGATAGATAGATGATAGATAGAAGCAAGCAACTTCTAAAATACATTCAGGAAAAAAACATGTAACCTGCAAGGCTCTTGAGAGATTTATAGAACATGATTTATGTTTTCAGTCAGGTTGCCCCCACACCACTTTTAAAGAAAGAAAACTATTTAAAATTTAGTGGCTGTGTTTGTGCAACATGTTTAGCTTGATTAATTTTACCTTGGTTTGTGTGTGTGTGTGTGTGTATGTGTGTTTGTGAGAGTGCACGCACAAAGCCATAAAATAAGTTATACCACTAACCCTGTTGTACAATCCCACTCAGAGGGAAGATAAGTGGGGGGGGGGGACTAAATCTTTAAGGTTATTGCCCCTACCTGGTGTTCTTAGTGAAACGTAAAACTAGATAGTGACTCAGAAAGTGCAACACCCGCTTTTTTAAATACTTGGTTCCTTAATAAAATGACCCCACTGAATGGCACCTCATTTAAGACCAAGAATGTTATGGATACGTCTGTCCACGATCCTTGACTATGACCTGTAGTTGAGACTCTCTGGGAAAAAGCCGATGAATAATTTGACAGCAGGTGATTGCCTATTTGTTTGTGCAATGCTGTTGCTTCTGTTAAAAAAAAAAAAAAAGTGGAATACAATCAAGGGGACCTGTAGCCTCTCCAGACCAGCTTTTTAGCCCATTCTTATTCCTTTGAGCAAGCATGCAAACTGCTAAGACCTGCCTGCTTTTGAACCTAAATCTGACTAATTGCCCCTTAAGCCCTTCTGCTGCTGATGAGGCTGCCTTGTCCTCCAAGAACGCAGCAGCTAAACAGCAGGGAAATCAACTTTGGCTGCCACCACTTCCAATCCAATTTCTAGCAGCATCTGGACCTCAGCATGCCAGAGATGTGATTCCACAACCCAAAGCAAGTCCTAATTAAAAGCAATTTCTATGTCATATCCTGTTCACCACCATATGCTGTCACCATTTGCTCACTTTTCACGATGTGTGAGCTTCTGCTGCTCCGTTTTGACGTCTGCCACTAAACCTCCCCTTCTTTCACTGCTGCTACTGGGATCTTCCTAATGCTCTCACTCGTCTAACTCTACCTTCACCTCCTCCGTGGGGGGATTAGTATTCAGCATCTCCTCTCTAATGGGCCCTTTTCATGCCAGTTTGATTTTATTATTATGCCAAGAAGCTTGCTTAATTCTCTGCTGTCTTTCTTCTGCACTGTTGATTTACACTGTTAGTGTTTTAATTATACAATTCAGCACTCCTTAAAACATGAAAAACTGCTCAACTTTTCAAGCAATTAAAAAGCAGCAGAGTATATCAAGCAATCTCAGACGAGATAAGTAAATCACACAATTAAAAAACTTGTTTTGTCAAAAGAAAATTACAAAAATACTCTCCTGGAGGTTCTTTTAAGCAGAAAAATGCTCACAGAGAGCAAAATCCTTTTGTTCTCTGACCTTTCAAGCTACTTTAATTTTGGCCATTCGATGGTAAGCTGTAGGGGTCTGTTACTCACTATCCATGAACGCAAATAAAATGAAAAGTCCTTGCAAAATCATGGTACAGAATAAAAAAACTAGAACTCCAAAAATTTCAGTGTTTTCAGGCCTGTTGAATTGGCAGCAGCACACACTTCATTATTTTTGATGATTTGCCTATTTATGTATTTTGTAGCATTTTGTATTTACTTTCCTTCCTCAATCCAAGGATTGAGTAAAGGACACAAATATGATATAATAACCTCACTAAAACTGTTCTCAGCCTATTAAAAGCAAAAAAATATAAAAATTAAATAGCACTTACAATTGACTGACATCTTAGCTAGTTTTGTTTGGATCATAACAAAAGATAAGGAAAAACCTGAAAAAAGTTTTTCGGCCTCTCAGCTGCAATGCCCAGTCTCTTTGCAAATGCTGCTCAGCAATATGGGATGTACATAAAGTTTGTTTAGAGATGGAAGGGTTTTCTTGGAGGAAACACATATATAGTCAACATTTTTGGAATCAAAGTCATTCATCCTGCACACACATTGTACTCATTGTGGTTTGTTTCTAGCTCAGTATCATAGGCAAGTATTTGGAAATATTATTTGATGTTGGTTGATTGCAACAATATCCTAATAAGATATGTAAACAGCAACTCATTATTTATTTGTAATTGTATTATATGTCCCTGGGTTATTTTTTAACTCTACCCATTTTAGTAATAAATAAATAAGGTACAAGGTAACAGTTACAAAACAAGGAAATCAAACTAGGAATTGGCCAATCAACACTTAATGCACAAAAATAATTTATCTATCAGTCATTTGAACATCACCTGAACAAAAATTACACACTTGTATCAAAGTATCAAAATTCTACATCCAAAAGTACAGGAAAGAGAGAGAGAAAGGGAGGGAGGGAGGGAGAAAGTGCCTTAAGACTGGGGGAAAAAAGTTTATTCATACTAAGCATGAGCCACATAATCCAATAAGGTTGCACTTATTCAGGAGAAAATCTCACTTCAGTGGGATTTTCTTCAAGGTAAAAGGGTTTAGTCACATTCAACATTACATGAATCTAAACTAGTGGTCTCAGAAGTGAAGAAGCTTCTTGGATGAGAAGCAAAATGTCTTCAAGGAAAAACAAAGTCCAGTTGCCTTTTGAAAAAGCACCTTTTGGACAACTATGACCTTGATGACTGAGAATCTCCATAGATGTTAGTCTCAAAGTTGTTCCCCTTGGGCCACGTGTGACCCCACAAATCATTTTCTAAGGCCCCCAATATTTTGCTACACTGCCTGGAAAGATCAATGTGCCAAGCATTCATAGATACAAAGCAGGGATGAAATGTACTGGTTCGCACCAGTTCGTGCGAACTAGTAGTGATAAAAACTACTGGTTCATTCGAACCGGTATTTCCAATGATCAGCTGTGCCGCATGGTTTATATTCACGTGGCACAGCTGTTTCCCCCTGCGCTGTTCTACTTACCCTGTCAAGCCTTCTTTTTCCGTGCAAAGCATACTTTTGGCACACACTGTGCATGCGTGCATATGCAGTGTGCTTTTGGTGTACACTGCACATGCATGGACAGTGAACCGGTGGCAATCCACAGAGGATTTCACCATACACAGTATGGACAACAGCCAGGTAGAATCATATCAATAACTCTCCATAGTCCACCCAGTGTGTCTATCAGCAACAAGGGGCCCTGGTTAGCCAGACCACATAGCAAAGACCACACAGAGCCCCAAGGCCTTTGGCACTGATCAGCCTCATTGTCTGGGAACCCTGCCTACTCTCACTTTGTAACAGGTGCTGCTTCAGATACAGCCCTGGGCTGTCCAATCATAGGGAGTAGAGAGGTTTAGCTTGGCTAAGGAATGCAGGGTAAAAGAGGGGGGGATGCCTAAGGGAAGAAGCAAGAGGCATCTAAAGTCGAGGGCGGAATCTGAAAAAGTGGAAAAGATAGCTAGCTAGGAAACGAAGGAAGATTTTTTTTCAAGTGAGGAGAAAAGAAGAAAACAAGAAACTTATCTTGCTTAACAAAGAGAGAAAAAAGGAAAATGGATTTTAGACAGGTTTTGTGGGATAGGCTTCCTAACTTATACCATTCTTAGATATGATATATAATCCTTAGTAATAAATCCAAATACTGGCATTTTAGCTAATGAAAATCACTGCCAGCCAAGTAGCCAAAGTGAATTGGTTCTGTTTCATAGTTCTGTTTTCCAAGTAGCTGTTTCACAATACAATGCTTTTTAATATGCTTTAATATTTAGGTTTAATGCTTGACCACATTTTTTTTACTTTCTAGAGATGTTTGTTTACCTCAGATCCTGCTATGCTGTGTCTATACGTCAGTAGGGTGTTCCTGGGAGCGGAATGGGACAATTTGGCATGGCCAACGTGCCACAGCCAACTCACTGCTGTCAAATCGCTATGGTCAACTCCCTATGGCCAACTTGCCACAGCACTACTCGCCACAGCCAACTCACCATGGGACAACTCACTGCGGGGCAATTCAACAATTTTATTTAATTATTTAAAATAAATTTTAAAAATAATTTAATTTTTGTCATTCACATTTCATTTTGTCCTTCCTTTTGCATCCTTTCTTTAATGATTCTATTCCACCATTTCTTTGATATTATGTGACTTTTTTCCTGCGGCAAGCGGTCCCACAGTGAGTTAGCCATGGCGATTTGTCCTGTGGTGAGTTGGCTGTGATGAGTTGGCCATGGTGAGATGCATGAAGAACACTGGAAATGCACAACAAAATATATTCTCAGAAAAATCACCCAAGCTATGAAAATCATCCCAGCTTTCCAGCTAAATCAAGCAGACACCTAAATTGGACATCAGCAATATAGAAAAATGTTGACTGCAAAGGCATCATTTCGTACTGTGCCAGAGAAGACAGTGATAAGCCATTCCAGTCCCAAAGGTGCTTTTTCACTACTCAGAGGTCCCTGAGGACACAGATAAAGCTCCAAGTGCTTCAGTGACCCTCTAAAAGAATCCAAATGACCAGCTGTCTGCAAGAAATATAAATCCTTCCATTCCCCACTGTCCTCTCAGAGCTGAAGAAGCTTCTTGGATGAGAAGTGAAATGTCTTCAAAAGAAAAAAACAAGAAAATCCAGTTGCCTCCTGAAAAAGCAGACAACCATGACCTGGATGACTGAGACTCTCTACAGACTTTAAGCCATTCCAGTGGATAGACGATATGCAGTGACTGATAATACATGTACCAGATCCCCTCAGGTCTGATGACATTTAACATGCTCATGAGAGAGCCAAAATCTTTTGGACTACTAATGGGTTCACGATGTGGCTAGATTGAAGACTTGGGGTGCGTAGTTGTTGATGTTGCCACGCAGGAAAACAAAATCTAAAGTTGCAAAGGCAAAATTACAGTAGGAACAAAGAACGTAGAAAGCATGAACCTGGGAAAACGTAATCCAGAGAAAGATAGAATGAATCAATTGCACATTGATACGCTAGCCTTCAGAGAACTGAACTGGAATGGGATTAGACACTTTCAGACAGAATATCATTGTTTACTACTGAGGATATGAAAAACAAAGAAGCAAAAACAGTACTTCGGTAGAGTGCAGTCAATGACCGAATAATATCAATTAGATTTCATAGCCAGCTCTTTAATATGGCAGCTTTACAAGTTTACACTCCTACCACTGATGCAGAAGAAGATAAGGTTGATGAGTTTTATGGTCAAGTTCAATCTGAAATCTATAGAATATTGAAGCAAGATGTGCTGCGTGTGTTTGGAGATTCAAATGCCAAAGTTGGAAATAGCAAGGAAAACAAATCTTACTATTTCACAGAAATGAAGCAGAAGGAGATTTTAGCCTTTTCTGCCAACCCAATTATTTCTTCATTGCTAACACATTCTTCAAGCAATCCAAACAACATACTGTATATGAATGGATATTGTGAGATGGAGTACAAAGAAACCAAATTGACTGTATTATTATTTCAAGGAGGTAGAAGAACTCAGTTAGAAGGAAATGATTGTGGAACAGATCACTGACTGCTCATATGCAAATTCCAAATCAAGCAAAAGAAACAAAGCCAACCAGTTTCCTCATTATAATCTTCAGCAAATATCCATCCTTTTCAAGGAGAATCTCAGGAATCACTGAATCACTTTAAACAGGAAAGCTGGGGAATTAGGAAATGAAATCTAAAACATTATTAAGGATGTATGTCAGGGGTGTCAAACTTGATTTCATTGAGGGCCACATCAGCATTGTGTTTGACTTCGCAGGGGTGGGGGTTTGGCCAGGGTAGTCATGGCCAGCTCAACGTCACTTGTGTCGGGGACGCTTGTAGTGGCCCGGGGGCTCTGCCAGTGAAAACAGGCCCCTGAGCTCTGTTTTCGGCTGCGACGGCCTCCTGCACGCCCCTGCCAGTAAAAACGAAGCTCAGGAGGCCTACGGATGGCTTTCCTGAGCTCTGTTTTTGCTGGCAGAGGTATCGCGGCTGGTCCTTCACTTCCAGGGCAGCCAGATCTAAGCACCCCGTAGGCCAGATCTGGTCCACAGGCCTTGAGTTTGACACACCTAATGTATGTGAAAAGAGAACGGCAAAAAACAAGAAAAAGAAAAAAGCAAACTGGATGTCAGGGGAAAAAAATCAGTGGCAATTGTCAAGAAGGAAAAAGAAACCAGATCCAAGAGAGAGAAAAATCTCAGGAAGGAAATTTACAAGTAATTTCAGAGAGCTGTTAAAAAAAAAAGTCAGGAAGCAGTATTATAATGATAAGTATAATGATATAATTGAAGCTGGAAAAATCAAAACAATAAAAAAAAAAAAACCCAAGGAAAGTCTTCTAAAAGATTGCCAAATTCAGGAGGTTTTAGCATCAAATTAGTAAACTAAAATTTGCAGATAGTTCAGATAGTCCTCGCTTAACAACCAGTTTCTTGGTGACCATCTGAAGTTACGGCAGACCAGTGGTGGGTTTCAAAAATTTTTACTACCGGTTCTGTGGGTGTGGCTTGGTGGGTGTGGCTTAGTGGACGTGGCAGGGGAAGGATACTGTAAAATCTCCATTCCCACCCACTCCAGAGGAAGGATACTGCAAAATCTCCATTTCTTCCCGGTCAGTTGGGACTTGGGAGGCAGAGAATAGATGGGGGCGGGGCCAGTCAGAATTTTTACTAACTGTTGCGAAATTTAGGATCAGACTCAATAATATCATTAAATGTTAAAGGTTTAAATATATATCCTTTTATTTACAATAGGCATTCTATATTCACTGAATATTCACAGATAGAAGCAAGGAAAAAGGGGAAGGTAGCACCTTATATATACAATGGGTGGAGTTATAAGTGGGAGTGGTGAGTCATGAATACATTAAGAAATAAGGAATAAGTTAACCCTTGATGATCTATATACATACTATTTACACATTGGAGAATAAGGCATTTATATCTAACAAATCCCCCTCTAAATGCCGATTAGTTATACAACACCAATTACATTCAGATTCGGGACAATACAATACATTTAACTTGGAAGTTAAATATTTATGCTGTTTAGAAGGTAAAGGCTTTGTCAATATGTCAGCCACTTGTTCTGAGGTATCACAGTGTATTGCTTTTATAAATCCGTCTTGAGACAATTGTCTTACATGTTTAAACTTTATATCTATGTGTCTGGACCTTTGTCCAATGGCATCTGATCTAGATATTTCAATAGCTGCTTTGTTGTCTTCATTCATAACAAAAGGTAAAGCGGGCTTTTTCCAAACATTTGAAATCAAATCATTAAACCATACAAGGTTATTCGCAGCTTTGGATAAGCAAACATATTCTGCTTCTGTTGTTGAAGTGGCTACTAGTTCTTGTTTGCCGGTATACCAATAAACTGGACAGTTATTTAAAAAGAAAATATAACCTGATGTACTTTTTCTACAGGATGTATCTCCGGCCCAATCCGCATCAGCGTAACATACAAGTTTTGGTTCATTGTTATCACTAGGTTCTAATATTAGACAAAAATCTAATGTATTTTTCAGATATCTTAAAATTCTTTTGACAGCTTCCCAGTGATACATAGTTGGCTTGCTGACATATCTGGACAGTAAATTAAGTGGTAAGGCTATATCTGGTCTAGTCCAATTTGATATATAAAGAAGTGAACCTATGATTGACCTATAAAAGGTATTGTCCTTAAATTCAGGAGATGATTCATCAGTATTTCTGAGAAAGTCAGTCTGCATAGGAGTATCACAGGGTTTAGCATTGGTTAAGTTACATTTGTTCAAAAGTTCTATAATCTTATCTTTTTGATTAAGTTTGAATCCTTTTCTAGTTTTGTTAATTTGTACACCAAGATATTTGTTCACTTTCCCTAATGATTTCAGTGAAAAATGTTCATTTAATTTGTTTACAAAAATTTCCCTTCTTTCTTTATGCTTTCCAATATACAAAATGTCATCAACATAAATCAATACAAATTCAATATTATCATTACTCCTTTTTACAAAAAAACAATTATCAGCAGATGTAGCTTTGAAATCCATGGTTTTAAGTACTTCTACTAGACAATCATACCATCTTTTACCGGATTGTTTTAATCCATATAGACTTTTGTTTAATAACCAAATTTCATTTTTATTGGTGTATTGGCTGTGGGGGGCCCTCACATATATTTCCTTGTCTAGCTTTGCGTGTAGGTACGCAGTCTGTATGTCATATTGGAATACATCAAGATTGAGTGCTGATGCTACCACTAGAGCTGTTTTGACACTCTCTGTTCTTACAGTGGGGGAATATGTGTCAGTGTAGTCCTCCGGATACTTTTGTGCATAACCTTGGGCAACTAACCTAGCTTTGTACAGGGTATTACCTTCTTCCAAGTTTTTAATTTTATATATCCACCTGGTACCAATAATTGTTTTGTCCTTAGGTGCAGTTGTAGGTGTAAATACATTTAACCCTCGCAAACTTTTCATTTCTTTTTCCATGGCTAGTTCCCATTTTTCTTTTTCTTCACGAGGAAGTTTTAGTACTTCTTCGTATGTATTAGGTGTTATGGGTTCACCATCCATATGCATTACGTAGTCTTTATATTTATTTGGCATCTTATTCCTGTTGTTCCTAATAATTCTTTCAGGTTTGCTATTGTTATCATGCATGTATCTTGCTTCCTTTTTTGTTAGTGTATCAGTCTTTATTTTGTGTTGACTATTTGTCCAGGTTTTTGTTTTGTTTGTTTGTTTGTTGATATTTTGTTTATCTACGGTTCTTTCCTCATGGTATCTTGTTTCTTTATGTTTATTTGGGAATATCTCATTAAGATGTAGTTTGGACCAATTGGCCTGTTCATGGAACACGGCCGTTCTGGAAACTATAAATTTGTTGTTGCTATCAATGAATCTATATCCTTTAGTACCAGTCTCGTATCCCATGAATCTAAGTCTCCTGGATACATTTTCTCCCTTTCTTCTCAACTGTTTAGGTATGTGTACGTCTGCAGTGACTCCAAAGATGTGCATATGTGCTAATTTTGGTTTTCTATTATACATTACTTCGTATGGTGTTTTATTTATAACACTGGACCAGGTTCTATTTTGTGTGTAATTTGAATAATGTAAGGCTTCGGACCAAAATTGTTTGCTTAAGCCGGCATCCTCTAATGTGCATCTAATCATGGTTTGTAACGTGGAATTCTTTCTCTCTGCAATTCCATTTTGGAACGCAGAAAATGGACTGGACGTGTAATGTAGCATTCCCCTATCTTTTAACCATTGGGAGAATTCTTTGGACATGAATTCGCATCCCCTATCTGTCATAATTTGTTTTATTCTGATATTATGTTGCGTTTCTATGCGTTTATAAAATTCCTTAAATTTTTGAAAGGTTTCATCTTTGTGTTTCAGTGTATAAACAAATCCATAACGACTATAATCATCCACTATTGTCAGGAAGTAACGTTTCCTATAATTAATTGATGGAGTTAGTGGGCCTACTAGGTCCATGTGTACTAAGTCAAAAATTTTGTTAGTTGATCTAGTAGATTTTCTTGGTCTGGGACTAGTTTTCAGTTTTGTAGATTTACATACTGAGCATTCTAAATAGTTTTCACAATTTTTTATTTTGACACCTTCTGCATGTTCAATCATTTTTTGTACTACAGGAAAGCTGGCATGTCCTAACTTCCTATGTAAGATATGAGCACACTCATCATGGATTGGCTTACCTATTTTTGGTTTTCCTATATTGTGTGTATCAGTATGATCACTAGATATTTTACATTCATCATTGTCACTGTTGCTAACATTTTCATCATCTATTTCTACACAGTCTTCTACATTTGAATCAATATTGTGTAACCATTCTTCTTTTGTTATTAGGTAAGGTAGACCTCCTTTAATCATTACAGTACCTATATTACTTTTATTTTTCTCCAAAGTTGCTTTTCCCTTTGAGAAAGTTATATTAATGTCAGAGTCTCTACTTAGTTTTATGGCACTTAAAATATTATGAGGTATTTCAGGTATTAGCAATACCCCCTCTATTTTTCCTAGACCAGGCAAAGTTACATTCCCTCTGCCTAATACTTGAACCTTATCTTGGTTAGCTACCTTTATCACAAATTTATCTTCTGTAAAAGAAGACAATATATTTTTGTTATTAGTGGTGTGATTTGTTGATCCAGAATCAATAAGCCAATTATTGTTCTCATTTTGTTGTATTCTTGTGTTGTCTTGTTTATTTAGTCCATTCAGTGAACCTGATTTTCTATCTTTTGAATTTTCTCTGCCCCCTCTATTTTCTCTATAATTTGGTGGACTTCTATGTCTATGTCTATCTATGGAAGAATGTCTATAACTGTGTCTGTTCATGTATTCTGATCTATGTTTTTCTTTTGAGAATCTGGGGCAATCTCTTCTATTGTGTTCCTTGGATCCACAATTATAACATTTATAAGCCTCATTATATTTTTCTTGGAAAGCTACTTTCCTAAAAGGTTTGTGTTCTACGTGATTGCTAGAACGATTTTTTCTTGAATTGTCTTCTGCTATCAATTTGTTGGATAAGCTTTCTATGGATAAATATCCTAGGTTAATAGTGTCTAAGTGTGACATAAAATTGTTCCATGATGAATCAAGTGAGTTAATAATAACACTTTTCATTGTTTGGTCTGAGATCACTTCCCCCCTCATATGCAGTTCAGCCCTTATTTTGTTTAAAGAAATTAAATGCTCACTTATAGAAACCCCTGGTTTCACTCTAGATGAAAAGAAATCTTTAGACATTCTTGTGGTAGTAGCTACACTGTCACTGTGAAACAAATTAAACATGCATTGAATGATTTCTGAGACAGTCAGATTTGATTTGATGCTATAATACATTGCAGGACATACACTAGCTATTATTAAGAAAAAAGCTCTATGGTGTAAACAATCTATTTTCAAAGTCCAAGGTCTTCTTGGGGGACTAGTGATAAAGAATAACAGATTCTCTTTCATAAAAACGACCTGGAGCTGCTGGTACCATTCTTGCAAGTTAATACCGTCAACCCTTAGCTTTGGGAAGTCACTGGGTAAGTTCCCCACATTGTTTTGTCCGTTACTTACAACCTGAGGCAGTCCGTGGTCTTGTAGGTGTAGAAAGTTGCAAAACGGCGTGGGGATGTCTGCAACGAGTCTGCGCGGTTCTCTCATCAATTCAAATCTTCCCGGATCATCAGCAAGACTTCGCGCATGCGCGTTGTCCATTTCTCCTTTGGCTTCGTCGTGGAAGGTTCTCTCCTGGCTGGTTCGCTCGTCCCGCTCCTCTTCAGACGAGTCGGTCTCTGGCTCGGTCTTTGGAGTCCTGGTGACGGTGGCTGCTCTTCTCCTTCTTTTGTGAGCGCTGTCACTTGCTTCAGTCTTAGGTGTAGGGCGGAATCGGCAAGGTTCTCTGGGTTCTGGTGTCGTCGTTCTTGAAGTTAGGGTGGAAGCATGCAGGTCTCGAAGCATCGGTTTGTTCGTTTGCTTCTTTGGTGATTCTTTGATGATTTTTAGTTTTGGCCCAAATGCAGCAAAAAGCGTTTTCATCGCAGACTTTATTTGGGACTTTGTTGAATCATCTTCACTCTCCGATTCAGATTTTTCTGAGGATTTTGAATCCTCCTTCTCATTTTCATTGTCTGATAACGTATTTCGCGCCAGAGATTTTGAACTGAGCATTTTGATTGGTTCTGCTTCGTTCACCTTGGAGATCTGTTGGAACCAAGATGGCTGCCATTCAAAATTTCGCGCGGGATCACACCTCTTCTTCCTTTTAACGATCTCTTCTGTAGTCATATTACTCACTATTTTTGGTTCTTTAGACTTCTCATTGGCGATGTTTTTCCTTCTCGCTGCTCCGCTGGTCCTCAGCATTTCTTGGAGGTTCGCGATGAGGTTTTCATCATTCTTTTGGCTTTTTAATAGTTTTAATATTTCTGACCTGAGTTCGTTATTCTCTATTTCGGTTTCCTCTTGGTCATCATTCTCATCTATTACTTCTTCATCTTCAGTAGTGTACTCTTCGGTTTCTCTTGAGATTGCATTTGTCGATTCGTTGATTATTTCTTGTTCTGTTTCCATTTCTTTGCTGTAGGCCCTGGTGTTGGGTCTATCTTTCTTGGACATTTTAATTCTTTTTCTTTTATTGAGTCAATTAACCATCCTCTGCTACCAGATTGTTGCGAAATTTAGGATCAGACTCAATAATATCATTAAATGTTAAAGGTTTAAATATATATCCTTTTATTTACAATAGGCATTCTATATTCACTGAATATTCACAGATAGAAGCAAGGAAAAAGGGGAAGGTAGCACCTTATATATACAATGGGTGGAGTTATAAGTGGGAGTGGTGAGTCATGAATACATTAAGAAATAAGGAATAAGTTAACCCTTGATGATCTATATACATACTATTTACACATTGGAGAATAAGGCATTTATATCTAACACTAACGGTTCTCCAAACTACTCAAAATTGCTGACCAATTCTTTGGTCAGTAGGTTCTGACCAAAGAACTGGTCAGAACCTGCTGAAACCCACCTCAAAGTGGGTTTGAGGGGCAGATCCCTCAAAGCTATTTATGAGCCAGTTCATATGGCCGCATCCTCCCCATGGTCACATGACCATATTTCAGGTGTTTGGCAACTGGCTTACTTTTACAGCTGGTTGCAGCATTCTGTGATCACTTGACCACAATTTATGATATTTCTTGCTGGTTTCCAACCTTTTCTGGCAAAAAACACCCATTAGAAGGAATGGATTTGCTTAATGACCATCTCACTATTTGCTTAACGACTACCACAATTTTTCTTTTTTTTTTGTAAAATCAGGTAAGTCATGTCCGTGCCTCGACTTACAATCATCATGTCTTACAACAGAAATTCCAGGTTCCATTACTCTTGTATATCGAGGATTATCTGTCACTGATTCAGGGGCGAAATGAAGTTTGTGGAATTCTTTACAAAAGGGATATCAGCATTAAAGTTATCTTAAAATATATTTTCTTTATGAAAATAAAATTAAAAAAAAACATTTTTGAAAGGCCCAAAAGACCATCTGTTATCATGGCAGAAGGCTACAGGAATTGATGGAATATCTACAAACTTATGAGAAGCAACAGAAGAAGAATCACTTAAAGCTTCTACTTCTTTTACTTTTATTACTATATCAATAAATTTAGAGAATGACAATGACTCACAGATTAGAACAAGTCAGTCTATATAACTAACAGAGTCTCCTGGAGTTGGTAGCTAATCATCATCATCACCACCATCAAAGAAAGGAAAATGATCAGGCTGTGCAGACTATCATACAAGATCCTTAATCTCATAAAGTGGCCAAATAATTATTAGGATCATTCAAAACAGAGACTTACCTAGAGAGTGGGATGCCGGATCTTCAAACCGGCTTTAGACAAGGCTAAGGAATAAGCTATATTACAGGTAGTCCCTGATTTACGACTACAATTGAGCCCATTTCTGTTGCAAAGCAAGACAACTGTTAAGTGAGTTTTATCCCATTTTATAACATTTTTTGCCTCCGTTGTTAAGTGAATCATTACAGTTGTTAAGTTAGTAACACGGTTGTTAAGTGAATCTGGCTTCCTCATTGACTTTGCTTGTCAGAAGGTCACAAAAGGGGATCACATGACCCCGGGACACTGCAACCGTCATAAGTATATGCCAGTTGCCAACCATCCAAATTTTGATCACGTAACCATGGGAATGCTGCAATGGTCACAAGTGTGAAAAGCAGTCATAAGTCACTTTTTTCTGTGCTGTTGACACTTTGAACAGTCACTAAATGAATTATCGTAAGTTGATAATTCTGTGCTGCCGATGCATGCTGGGCAGTTGAGAAAGCCACTAAATACAAAAAAAGTAAACATGTCTTTCATTGACTCTAGAAAGGCCTTCAATTGTGTGGATCCTGTTCAATATGAGCCGCAGGGGCGCAGTGGTTAGAGTGCAGTACTGCAGGCTACTTCTGCTGATCACCGGCTGCCAGCAGTTTGGCAGATCGAATCTCAGCAGGCTCAAGGTTGATTCAGCCTTCCATCCTTCCAAGGTGGGTAAAATGAGGACCCAGATTGTTGGGGGGCAAAATGCTGATTCTGTAAAATTGCTTAGAGAGGGCTGTGAAGCAGTATATAAGTCTAAGTGCTAGTGCTAGTGCTAATTGTAGGTTGACCTTAGGAAAAGAGGAATCCCAAACTATCACATTGTCTTCATAGTAAAATGTCCTCACATAAAACCCATGGACAGGACTGAAAGCCACTCTCTGGATAGAATATGGCAAAGGAGACTCCAGGTCAGCAAAAGAATGAAATCTTATTTCTCGTTTGTTCAGTCTATTTAAGAAATGCGCACATAGGAAATGGATTAGAAGAAGACACACGGGGTTTAAAAACTGGAGGAAAAAAACCCATCAATAATCTGTGTTATGCTAGTGACACAACTGCGATAGCTGAAAATGTAAATGATTGCAAGCTTTAGTAATTAAAAGTCAAGGAGCGGAGTGAAAAAAAATGGGATCAAATATATAGAAGACCAAACTAATGACAACAGATAGAGCATCCAGCTTTAGAATTAATAATGAAGATGCAGAATTGATGCACAGCTTCTGCTCTTTAATTAATAGTAAAGAAATATGCCACAGACTAATGTGGTAGATACAGTAACATGGCTTTCTCTCTAATATCAAAAGGTTTGGGAAATATATTCAGATCCCATGATATTTCTATGTCTACAAAGATTGGAAATGGTCTTTCCTATAATACCTCGTGAAAGCCGAAGTTGGGCATTGCAGAAACAGGGAGAGAAATAACATGGGTGCTTTTGAACTTTGCTCTTGGAGAAGACTCCTAAGAATATCATGAATAGTTAAGAAAACAAACAAAGGAACATAGTACATATCAACCCAGGGTTTTCACTCAAGGCACCATTGACCAGATTTAAACTATCGTATTCTAGATCCCTTATGCAAAGCTCTCTGGAGAAGTTTTTTCTATGGTGGGAAAGGTGGAAAGAAAGTGAAGAAGACAACCAGGAGCAAGATGGATGGCGTCAATTACAGCAGTGATGGGTGCACTTTTGGAAGATCTGAAAGGCCAGACTGGGGCAGATCACCCTGAAGAAGATCTATTTGTGTGATCACTAAGAGTTGACACTGGCTCAATGGCACATAATCAATCATTCAAAGACTTTTGTACCAATGTATGAAAAGGATTCAGTGTTGTAGCCAATGAATTATTCCTCATGATGACTTGAGTTTAAAACCTCTGTTCTAATCTATGGTTTGTCTAACCATGTTTTACTGAATAAACCACAGTTGGTTTTGTGATTTGGCAGCATTGTTTGCCAATGTTGCAAAAAACATTTCAACATTCCACCTGCAAGCGCTTAGAGACTTTGGCAGTTTCCGTCTGAATGGTTAGCTTTCAAATAAGGGGGTGTGAGGAGAAATTGTTGCTCTTGGTACTAATAATATTTTCCACCTTGCACCTGCTCAGTGCTAATTCCATATGATAATGCTGATAATACAACCATTTTGCAATCTTGTAAAAGCAATATGAGGGTGTTTCCTGCTTTGAATATAGGAAATAAACACATTCATCTATCATGCTTATTGAATGAAAGGTCAATCTGCCACACGCACCATAGAACAAAGCATTCTAAGCAAAGCCTACTTAGCTGCAAATTGAACATCATGCTTAGCATGATGGGAAGAAGACCAAGGCAGTAGCTCTGGGCAGCATCACACTGCCAGGTGCCAAAGAGCTGGAGCTGCACTATCAAGCACAGATCCTTGACTCTCACTGGAGTGGTAGGTCAAGTTATGAAGTCTATATGTATAGCAGGCCAAAATGCTAACACAGAGACTAGAATCTGCTTTATAGTGGAAATCAGGTGGTTATGGAAGGCCAATCTCATATCACAATTAAAGTGAATGTGACATAGGTGACACATCTAGTGACATAAATGCAAATATAAGTATGGTGACATCTGCAACATTTCCTCTTCAGGGAACACTTGTATCTTATGCAGCTGAACTTCCTAGCTAACAAGTGTTCTCCTTCTCCAAAAACTTTTCACAGTCTCTTCGGCTTTTGCCAGTCTTCAGACACAGGCCTCTGACATCTACCTATCAATCCATGCTGGGCAGCTTCTTAACTTCTAACAGGTATCCTTTGAGCAGGAGTGAGTAAGTCACAATCCAAAAAAGCTATGAACTTTTTTATCTTAAGGTGGCATGGAAATTCCTCTACTCATTTCAATGACTTACTTCCATATCAGCATCCTAACCACACCATTGAAAAGAAAACCCAGACTACCGAAAGCTGGCCTTGGATTATCTCAGTACAACACACAACCTATACAGCCTTTCCTCAACAGGAGCAGTTTCCAAGTGTGCGAACTTCGCTTCCCCATATCTTTAGCAATGGTTCTGCAAACTGGGAAATTCTGGGAAGTGAATTCCACACATGCAGAGGAAGCTTGATTGGAGAAAGTTACCCTTAGTTTAAACCTCCCTCTTTGACCTATGCTCACATTCAGGGTCAGCCAAAACCTTTTGCTGCCTTGGGTAGAGCAGAACGTGAGTGTATAAATGATCCCACCACACACTTCATTGCCAAGTTATTTTGGTACCAGAAGCTAAAAATCATCTCTCTTTCTTCCTAATAGCAAAAACATAATTGTAATAAATAAAGCAATTAGCCATCTCCCTCTCCTTCCCTGACACTAAAGTCATCCAACTGAGGCTGTTTCAACTGTGTGGCAAATGGACCGACTCTGCTCAGTATCCTGGTCTCTTCTAAACATCACCATTGTTTTTCCAATGGTCCTCGAAGTAGAACTGCTTGCTTTGGGCTCTCTTGCTTGCTTGAGTTCAAGGTCCTCCCTGTAGCTGCAAGAAGAAGATGCAAAGTCCATTTCTGATGCCAAAGCAAGAAATGTCTGAATGGGGCCAGCTCTCTGGACTTCACAATAATGACAACAGGAAGAGTCAACCTGCCATATTTTCCTAATGAAGCAGAAGATCAAAGAACTGCAAACGTTTGTCATTTGCAGACCGATCCTTTTATTCTCCCTTTAGCTGGTTTCTATCGTCCATGCAAGATGAGGAAGACAAGAGGTCAAAAATGTCAGAGAAGAAATACAGTGGTAAAGCCAGAATTATTTTTATGCAGAACGCATTGCGGGATAAAAGATGGTAACTTTGAACGTGTATCAGCTCTGAGCAATCTGTTTGGGAATTCTTGCAGACACTTGCTTGGTCTAGTCCACAGGACAGGAGTGTTGTATTTTAATGGGGGTCCCATTACTTTAACCTCTTCCTATATTGTTCTCCGTAAGAACAATACTCTTGATAAGTGAATCCCGACATTAGAGCTTATCAGGAAATTGCTAGGGCACTCAAAGAAAAGCAAAAGTTGAATTATGAGGCTTTGTTTCTCCTACAACCCGCCCACCCCCAGCACACACAAAAAAATTTTAAAAGCCAGCAGAGGATGTAATTTGCTTTTTATCCTTATTTTTAAGCCTGCTTTAAATAATGCAAAGAGCTCTCCTCGCCTGAAAGCTCATTTAGGCAATTGTAACAGGGACTATATTTAATGTAAATGGAACGGGTGAAACCAGAAGGATTTATGATAATAATAACCCAAGGGTAATAATGTTGGTTAGGTCACATAACCAAGGAGCAAGGGATTGAAGAGGGACAGATGATTCAGTTCTAGGATAGGAGCCAACCAGAGGGGCTGTGCACGAGTTTATTAAGCACAACAATGCTCTTATACAGACTTTTGAAAGTAGTATCTGCACCACTGCTTGTTATGCTTTACAAGGTGTGAATGTGAAAGGCTGTACAAGACCTTGTCCAGAGGTTGTATCCCCAAATCAAGGAAACACCACCTGTTGAATCACACTCATGCAGTCTTCCAGTACCTTCTCTTAACTGTTGTGGCCCGCCAGTGGCCAGAGGAGCTGGCAACAGATTCGGACAGTGAGGAGGTTGGGGAGGAACATGGGTCAGTCCTGGAGTCTGGGGAAGGCTCTGATGAGGGCTCTGCATCGGAGGCAGAGAGGGGGCCAGGGCCGGATGCTAGTTATCAGCTGCCTTTGGAGTCAGACATCAGTGAGGCAGACGAACAGATGGGCAGATGAACAGATGGAGCCTGTTCCCAATGTGCGCATGAGCAGAGTTGCCAGATGAAGGGAACAGCTAAAGAACAAGGGTCAACTTGGGAGTAAGGCCACAGGTGGACGATGAATGGCCACTCCCAGAGGGAATAGAAGAGGAGCGAAACGGGAGTGGAGTTTTCAGGAGACAATTAATTCACCTAATTGGTTTGTGACTCTCCAAGACTCCTTGCCAAGTTTTGAAGATATCAGCCTGGCAGCTCTCCAAGCCAGATATGATCTATGGCTGTAAATTCTCCCTTGAAAGACTTTGCTGAGTGTGAATGAGAGAAATTCACAGTAACTTAATAAAAAGGGATTTTTGTCCGGATAAGGAGTCTGCTTCGTGGTTTGGGAACGCCTAGGTCAGAACATTAGCTGCAATATATAAGTTGTTTATTGAATGAGTGAAAAAACAGGAGGCTGAATTTTTAGGCTACCCAACTTCAAAACAACTCGTGGCATCACGAGATTATTTTTTAAAAAAATACTATGTAAAAACAACCATTGTCTGAGGGCATCCTACCATGATAACCTAACTCAAAAAGGTCTACCCAAACATTTTAACCCAAGATCTGGAGATAAAATCCAATCTGTAAAGATTGCTCAAAGGCAAGCATGGGAAGAGGCCTTACAAATCTGCTGCTCCAAAGGGTGCATGTTATGACAGAGAAGGGTCATTCCTAAATCCCACTAGAGGTCATAGTTTAGTTGACAAAACCTAAGACAAGCTGACTCTGTTGGAGCTCACAGACCAAAAAGACAAGACACAGCTGGCCTCTCAAATAGTTAAGGCCATGCTACACAGAGATTTATAAAGTCATAACCAGAACCTAGAATTGCACAGCAAAACCACCTGCCATAAATGACCATAAGCGAGTCAAACGTTGCACCATGTTTATAGCTATTCTAAGGAAGCCACTGCAAAATATATGAAAAATGCATTTGTTTGTTTGTTTGTTTGTTGGTTTGTTTGTTTCTTTGTTTGAATTTGGAAGAAGGTACAGTACTTATGGATTCTAAAACAACCATTTTGGAAGCTTGTGACAGGGTTAGGGTTAGGGTTAGGGTTATAGCAGATTTCACCCATTAACAAATATGCCAGATCTGATAAATTCAAATTCTTTTTTTTTTAAAGAACATTCTCTGCAAACTAGTTGACTGAATCAGCTGTAAATCTGTACCAAGCCCAATTACATCTAACGCCATAAACATTTTAAAATTAATTTCAGTGTCAGTTCCTGTAGGTTGGTGCATGAATTGTAAAACCTAGACGTCAGGGCTCAGAAAAATGTTGAAATCAAAGAGAAATGAAAAAGGCACAGTCATTGGCTCTCCTCAAAATCCTCGTTCCTGAATCCGTACTCCTTCCATGCCCCAAAAACCTGATCAAAGACTGAAACTTATCTCAACCTTATTATAGAGATAAAACTATTACATAAAAAGGGAACTGAGGCACAAAGATCATCTTAAATAAATGCATTAATATAATACCTTCTTATTAGGTTAGAATGGCACCTGATCAAATCATTATTTTTTTGTAAATCATAGATATGCAAGAACCTGTGGTTTATTATTTCTGTCTTGCTTACACAATCTGTTTTTTGGTTTGGCTGACCAACTGGGTATTTTTCCCTTCTTGTTGCCATGATGTCATGCTCTTTCTTTGAAAGAAAGGAATTCAGGCTAAACAACAGGGTTCTTCTAGTCCAGGGGTGTTAAGTTTGCAGCCCACGGACCTGATGTGTCATGTGCAGGCCACACCCATCCCTGCTCCATGAATAGGAAACAAAAGATCATGTGACAGCAACATGACAACGTGAGTGACACCCGTATTCTAGTCTTTTTTGTCATCATTAGGTAGCAAACCACAAGGTGGAAGCAGAGAACAAGTGCAAATAGAAGAGAATATATATGTAGCTCAGGGTTGAATGTGGAGTCCTTGATGTTCTTTGAGTTTGGTTGACCATCCTAAACCAAGTTAAATCCAAAAATGCTATGAAGTTCCTCGAAACTTGGCACTCAGACAAATCAGCCATCAACAGGCACATAAAGATAAACAACATTTACATACCATTTGAAAGAAACAATAAAAAGCTGAAAAGGAAACAATAAGAGCAGAACACTTTCTGGCTAGCAATCAACACCCAGACAAGCACAGATTAACACCAGGCAAACAATCAAGCAGTAAACAAAACCCATTCAAGGAGCTGCCAACTCAGTCCAACAATCAAGTAGTTAACAAAAGCCCAATCAAGGAGCTACCAAGGTGCTAATCCCAAAGGTACTTTTTAAGGAGACAACTGGAGTTTCTTGTTTTTCTTTGGAGATGTTTTGCTTTTCATCCAAGAAGCTTCTTCAGCTCTAACTAGATGGTGGGAAAATGGAAGGAACCAGTCAGAGTTTAAGAAGCTTCTTGGATGAGAAACGAAATGACTTCAAAGAAAAACAAGAAAGTCCAATTGCCTCCTAGAAAAGCACCTTTGGAATAACCATGACCTGGGTGACTGAGAATCTCCATAGAAATTTACCAAGGTGCTACCACCCCCAATACTGACAAGTCAATCCACTGTATATAAGCAGAGATCAAACCCTACCTTCTTCTAGAATTGAAGGTGCTACCCTAGTGGGGTAATGAAACATCTACTGTTCTGACCTAGGCTTCCCAAAAGAATGAAGCCAACTCCTCGTCCCGATAAAACCCCTTTTATTTAGTTTAAAGGGAATTCCTCTCCAGCAAAGTGCCCGCCAACAGTCTTTCAAGAGATTTCACAACTGCAGACCTTTATGAGGCTTGGGGAGCTGCCAGGCCAATATCTTCCAAACGCCACACTGTAGCAGACAATACTTGGCAAGAAGTCAGGAACAGATCTTCACTCTAATGAATTAAACTAATTGTTTCCAGCAAACTCCCCTTCCCTCTCGCTCTTCTTTATTCCCTATGGGAGGGCCCATTCACCATCCACCTGTGGCTTTACTCCCGAGTCGACCTTTGTTATTTAGCTGTTCCCTTCTCCTGGCAGCTCTGCGCATGCGCACATTGGAAACAGGCTCCAGCTGTTCTTCTGCCCCACTGTTGTCCAACTCCGAAGGCAGCTGACAATTGTCAGACAGCCCTGGCCCCATCTCTGCCTCCAACACAGAGCACTCGTCAGAGTCTTCCCCAGACTTCAGAACTGGCCCATCTTCCTCCCCAACCTTCTCACTGTCCGAATCTGCTGCCAGATCCGCTGGCCGCTGGCGGGCCATAACATCTGCATAAAAACAATGAAGCTCAGAGAGCACCAAACAGTCCAGAAAACAAGTGGTTAAATTCCACTGGTTTCAGTTCACTAATACATACATTTTGGACATTGAGGGCTAGAAAATGAATATGCTAGAGAAATTACTAGCCTTAGATCTTCCCGTTGGCATTTCATTTTCAAGGTGCAAAGGTTTCTTTTGTATCAAAGAGAAGCAGTGAATCATGTCGGCCCTGATCTGCAGTCTGAAGGGGGTCTCTCTTCCTCCAGACAGAAGGTCACCACCCTGTCTGCTATTTTCAAGATCAATGCTTGAGGGCCAAACTAGGCTGAACAGGCAGCAACGCCCAAGGGACAAAAACGCAGGACAAGAGTCTTGAAACCTTATCTATCCTTTACACAACTCTCTGCCCTCCCCAGTCATGTGTTCCCTGGCAGAGATTTTATTTATTATATGGAATATTATTTTTACAAGGCAGCTAACAATGAGGAATTGCAAACAACCCAACAGTAGTAAAAAGAGAGTAACATATCATAGGAAAATACTACAGCCAATGGCATATTTAAAATAAATCGGCCCACATAAATAAGACACAAGAAAATCTTCCCTGCTGCAGAACTCCATTATCTTCTGTCACTACACAAATATCTTCAACCCTGTATACATGGAAACAATAATCCACAACCTAACCCCACCCAGATAACCTATATTTTATCATCCTGGCTTGAAAATTTCCTTGAATGAAAAACAATTGGTCTGGATATTGTAGGAAGCAGGAAGTTATTCCCTCAGTCAAATGTGCAATAAGGGAGGTCAGAGACTGTAGACCCAGGACTCATTCCCAATCTCTCAAACTATGGTTTAAATGTTCAGATGGGTCATATGAAAGAAGATTTCATAAGGTCAGGTTTTGGTGACTAAATAAAGCTTCTTCTCTTTTTTTTTAATTTCAAAGATCTTCTCTTCCAGGAGAGAGAATAAATAGATGGTGAAAGTATTGCAGAGTTTGTACGGTAACAACCAGGGAAGAAATGATCATAGGTAATGTAAGCACTCCACTCCCATCATCATGGCATGTAATCTAAATCATCTTCAGTGTCTAGAATCACACACACACACACCCCAATTTGGTACTCTCCACATGTGTTGGATTAAAACTCATGGAATTCCCAGCCACCATCTTCTCATCTGGAAGGCATCAAGAGTTGAGGAAAACTGTGCCTGCATAAACAGATATGACAGTAACTTCATTCTGGTGCAATTCCACGCTGCAATACGTGTATTCAGTTCCTGAGTAACAATAGAAGAAATACTTAAATTAGCAATAGCAATAGCACTTAGATTTACTGTATATACCGTTTCATAGTGCTTTACAGCACTTCTAAATTGTTTAAAGAGTCAGCATATTGTCCCCAACAATCTGGGTCCTCATTTTACCCACCTCAGAAGGAGGGAAGGCTGAGTCAACTTTGTGTGTGTGTATACATACACACACAACTCATAACCAATCAGTTAACACCATTATCGTCCATGTATAAGATCTATGAATAAATAATCATAATAGAATAGAATTTTTTATTGGTTAAGTGTCACTGGATACACAAGGAATTTGTCTCCAGTGCATAAGTTCTCAGTGAACATACGAACAACAAAGTATATACTGTAATCAGATACCAATGGAGAAGGTAGTAGAAAAGAAAGGAAGGATAACAGTAGTATAGCCGTACTACATGGGTAAATATCCTTAGATATAAGACAGTACTGTGGTAATTAGTTGTTTAGCAGAGTGATGGCATGGGGGCGGGGGGGGAACTGTTATTGTGTCTAGTTGTTTTGGCATGCAATGCCCTATAATGTCATCTTGAGAGAAGAAACAGTTTATGTCCAGGATGTGAGGGGTCTATAGATATTTTCTCAGCCCTCTTTCTGACTCGTATAGTATACAGCTCCTCAATTGAAGGCAGGCTGGTTGCAATTGCAAAGCTTTATTTTGCATTCATCCAACTACCACTTCTGAATTACAACCAATCTGAAAAATTCGCCTAACAGATGTTCCTCACATTCTCCTGGTTTGTAATTGCATCCTCTGTGTACACAAGAGTCTACCTCCATAGTACACACTTTTACACAGACACGCACGCTGAAATGCAGACACATCCACCTACCAGGCCAAGGGTGTTCAAGCCTTTCATAAAATCTTTAAAAACCCTTCTGCTCAAATTCTTAGAATTCATCATAAAGCTCCTTTGATAGATGGTTGTTCCAACTGTATCTCTTCTGGCTTTGACAGGGAGCCCACTGATTTCTTGGCTGTGACACTTCTTTGCATAACCCAATTTCCCAAGGATGTGACATTTAAGTATAAATATTCCTAATGTCAGGCAATTAAAAGAAGGGAGGAGAGAAGCTGCCACCTTTCCAGGGTTGCAAATTATACCTCGCTCCTGCCCCCAGCTTCATGGATAGAGCCAAAAGATTACAGAGACTGAATTAAAATCAATAGCATACAATTTCATGAGCTATCTTCTCCATGGCATAGCATGCGAATGGAGGAAGCAGCTGCTCTGGCAGCCCAGGAGGGAAGAGAGGATACCGCAAGAACAGCCCGGGAGCTACAGGCTTCCGTAAGAAAATTGCAGCTTTTAATCTAAATTTGATGAAACAAGCATTGCCGTTGGGCACAGATGCAGAGCTGAGAAGCGTGCGCAAGTGTGTGAGCTCACTCACTCGTGTGCATGTATGTGTATATTAAATATATGGGAAAGAAAGTGCAGGGCAAAAAGGGAACAGACTTCAAATAACAGGGAAATGATTCGGCGTATTCCCCGTTGAGTTAAAAAATATCTGGTTCAGGGAAAAAAAAAATTTTTTTTTGAATAAATATAAGAGCTGTCGTGTGTTGGTAAGGAAGAAGAAAGCTGTTGTTTTGTTTAGAATCTAGGTTTGTTTGTTTGTTTGACACAGTCTTCTACTTGTGTCCCTTGTGTGCCTTTGAATTTAAGCAGAATGGGTGAAAGCGCAGAGAGAAATTTTTGACTGAGATCATTACAATCTCACAAGAAGAAAGAGTCAGCCTCCTTGTTTCTTCCAGGGCTGTGGTTTTAATAGAGAAGAAAGATATCGTGGATATCCCTGTTATTCTAGCTTTCCTACCCCCACCCCAAAATTCTGCATGGACAAAGTCGCCTTTCTTTTGTACAGAGCACTGAATAGTCCCACCGTATCCTGACCACCTGTTATTTTAAAAATTGGGCCCAAAAACATGTGTGGAATTTATTTATTTATTCATTCATTCATTCATTCATTCATTCATTTATTTATTTATTTATTTATTCAATTTGTATGTCGCCCCTCTCTGAAGACTCAGGGTGGCTCACAATGCATTTAAAATCATTATAAAAAACATTTAAAAATTAAAAACATTAAAACTCGTTCACACCATTCATGGCCGGATGTCTACATACCAAGGAACGTGTTTAGATCAGGGGTGAAATCTATTTACCTTCCCTACCAGTTCGGAAGGGCGTGCACATCACGTGTGTATGCAGACCCTCTGTGCACGCGCAAACCCTTCTGCACATGCACAGAGGGTAAAAATCAAGTTACTTCCTGGTTAAAACCAGGGGGAAAAAATAACAACAACCGGACAGGTGGGCGGAGCCTCGCGCTGCCATCACTACTGGTTCTCCGAACCACCCGCCGCCATCGCTACCAGTTCAGCTAAACCGGTCTGAACTGGTAGCATTTCACCCCTGGTTTAGATGTCTGTTTAATGCAGTAGCAGACAATCTGACACCCTCCAGATTGATAGAAGACTTGCCTGATGGGATTCTCGGCTGCCTCTGATGGGAAATAGAATTCAAAATATCTGAAAGACCCCAGATTATTTGCCTTAGTTTTAAAGATGAAAGTTGGAAGAAAATAATGAGACCTCAAATAGGCACTCTCGTCCAGACTTTATGGGCTTTTTTCTAATTGGTCAAGAGGATTAAATTCTAGCAAGCTAGTAAAACCCTGGTTTACCAGTAACGCAATTAACAACACTACTGGCTTTGAAAATGTGTTGTCTTCCATAGCAAGTCTGCCCCTCTACTAATGTTAGGTGGATGGTAGAAGAGCTGCTGCAAACACCAGTTTGGTTCTAGAAGTTAAGGTGCTGACCTCGAAATTAGGAGAGTGTGAGTTCCAGCCCTACCTTAAGCATGAAAAACCGGATGGGTGACTTTGGGTCAGCCCCATTCTCCCTTAGCCCTGTCTACTGCACAGGGTTGTAGTTATAAGGAAAATAGGAGGAGAAAGGAGTATTATATATGTTTGCCACCTTGAGTTACTTATAAAATAATAAAGGTGGGATAAACATTTATTATGAGCCGCAGTGTCGCAGTGGTTAGAGTGCAGTACTGCTGGCTACTTCTACTGACTGCTGGCTGCCTGCAATTCTGCAGTTCAAATCTCACCAGGCTCAAAGTTGACTCAGCCTTATTTTATTATTTATTTATTTTGTCGCATTTCTATGCCGCCCAACTCCCAAGGGATTCTGGCAGGGGTGAAATCTAAAATTTTTCCCTACCGGTTCTGTGGGCGTGGCTTGGTGGGGGGGGTGTCCTGTGACTGAGTGGGCATGGCCAACTCAATGTCACTCATAGCCACACCCACTCAGTCACAAGACCCCCTTCCACCAAGCCACGCTCACAGAACCCGGTAGGAAAACTTTTTAAATTTCTTTCTCCCGCGGCTCTGCCCACCCGCCCCATTCCCCAGACTCCTACTGCTCACCTTTCTTCTGCAGCTGGCTGTCAGGGAAGGCAAGCGCCCGAAAGGTACCGGAGTCGCTCACTCTCCTTCTTGAATGAGCTGCTCTGGTCCACGCACCAGCTGCGCAAGCACACAGTTTATTTAATTCAGCGGCAGGTTGGATGTGTGCTTGCGCAGCCAGCACGTGGACCAGAGCGGCTCATTCAAGAAGAAGAGTGAGCAACTCCGCTACCTTTCAGGCGCTTGCCTTCCCTGACAGCCAGCCGCGGGAGAAAGATGAGCAGTAGGAGTCGAAGAATGCACCATTCCCTCCAGCTGCCATTGCTACCGGTTTTCCGAACCACCAGCCATTATCGCTACCTACTCGCCTGAGCCGGTCTGAACCGGGAGCATTTCATCCCTGGACTCTGGGCAGCTTACAACAGAGAATAAAACAATGCAACAATATCCATACAAAAGTTAAAAGAAGACATTAAAACATTAAAACGTTAAAACACATGCACTCCAATTTGTGGCCGGGTCTCGCAAAATCACTATAACGAGATCAACGGCCCCAGACCTGCCGGAAGAGCCAGGTCTTCACCACTTTCCGGGAGGCCAATAGGGTGGGGGCGGTCCGGACTTCAGGAGGTAATTGGTTCCAGAGAGCCGGGGCAGCCACAGAGAAGGCCCTCCCCTGCGGGCCCACCAGCCGACATTGTTTAGCTGACGGGACCCGGAGGAGACCAACTCTGTGGGATCTTACCGGTCGCTGGGAGCTATGTAGTAGAAGGCAGTCTCGAAGATAGCTTTGTCCTGAGCCATGTAGGGCTTTAAAGGTAATAACCAACACCTTGAATTGCACCCAGAGACCAATAGGGAGCCAGTGCAGCTCGCAGAGAATTGGTGTAATGTGGGTGTATCTAGGTGCACCCACTATAACTCACGCAGCTGCATTCTGGACCAACTGTAGTCTCTGAACACTTTTCAAGGGTAGCCCCATGTAGAGCGCGTTGCAATAGTCCAACCGTGAGGTGACAAGGGCATGAGTGACTGTGAGGAGAGCCTCCTGATCCAAGTAGGGTTGCAATTGGTGCACCAGACAAACTTGTGCAAAGGTCCCCCCAGCAACAGATGTTGAGCCTTCCATCCCGAGGTGGGTAAAATGAGGACCCAGATTGTTGGGGGCAATAGGCTGACCCTGTAAACTGCTTAGAGAGGGCTGTAAAGCACTGTAAAGTGGTATATAAGTCTAAGTGCTCTTGTTATTGCTATTAAATAGATAAATTCAAAAGAAGGAAGTATCCAGAACATCCACAAGGATTCTTTACAACTGTGATCAAGAAAAGGATTAAGCTGGCCAAGATAGAAATAGAAAGTGTGGGAACATCAGGATTGTGCATTTCTGCTTGACCAGCATGACAGAGCAGGAGAACCAGTTTGATCTAATGCTTAAGGCACCAGGCTAGAAAGCAGGAGACCATGAATTCAAGTCTTGCCTTAGCCATAAAATCTGGCTGGGTGGCGTTGGACCAGTCACTCTCTCAGTCCAATCCAGCTCACAGGATTATTGTTATGGAAAAAATAGGAGGAGGAATACGTGTTGGATATGTTCACTGCCTTGGGTTGTTTGTAAAAATAATAAGGATACAGATAGATGATATAGATAGATAGATAGATAGATAGATAGATAGATAGATAGATAGATAGATAGATAGATAGATAGATGATAGACAGACAAGCAGGCAGATAGAGACTTCCATATTCCCTAACCATTCTGTCTGGGACTTGATGGTGAGTGCACTCAGCTGGCTTCCTATAATCTGGGAAACCGCAAATTTGAAATGTGTCAGCCTGTTGTTTTGTTCAAATACTGTATATTTCAAAGAACTGATAAACTTCATTGTTTCCTACGGAACATTGTGGCAAAGGGCCACATTGTATGACTTTGTTCTTTGCTATTCCCAAAGTACCAACTCATGCCACTTGCATTAGGCAGTTATATAAAGTCAAGAAGTGAATGCTGAAATTCAACAGCCAACAGGTATACAAACTACAAGTTGAGGGAGAAAATCCAAAAATGATGACTTTATGATGAATGATTCTTGACGAATGTATCTTTTCTTTTATGTACACCGAGAGCATATGCACCAAGACAAATTCCTTGTGTGTCCAATCACACTTGGCCAATAAAGAATTCTATTCTGTTCTGTTCTGTTCTGTTCTGTTCTGTTCTGTTCTGTTCTATTCTATTCTATTCTATTCTATTCTATTCTATTCTATTCCATTCCATTCCATTCCATTCCATTCCATTCTATTCTATTCTATTCTATTCTATTCTATTCTATTCTATTTATCATTTGCTTTAAGACTTAGCATTCTAATTGACTAACCTTCCAATTCTTCATCCAACCAGTCCTTGAAATATGCCAGTCCTTACTTAGTTGAGGAGATCAGTTTGCTGGCTGTTAAAAAGGCCTTGAAAAATATTTTATGTTTTACCGTAAACCACTGCAAGACTTCAGCCGTTAACCTTCTTATATGTCCAATAAATAAATGAATAAGTGTTCCAAGCTTCTTAGAAGTCATGGTCAGTGATATGACATTGTGCTCTCCAGTTTTCTTTGGATTGTTTTGTTGGTGTTATTGTTTCCCATAAAACTATCAATCCTCTTTCTCAATGCAAGCGATTTCATAGGATTGTTGTGGGAATTGAAGGTGAGCCCCTTGAGCTCCCGTAGAAAAATTGTGATATTTGCACAATGAAATGAAGTTTAAAGTGCAGCGAGGTCAGGTGGATCTATAACCTCAAAGCAGACAAAACAAAGTTGTAATGCCCTTCATGAGAACTACTGGTATAATATAACTGACCAGTTAAAGAAAGGGTTCCTTCCCAAGACAGGTTCACACAGATTTGTTTAAAGCCAAGAAAACAGAGAAGTTAAGAGAAGTTAGTCAAAAGATTGAAGGGGGGGGGGGATGGTGGCGATGAAGTTGAAGGAGTACAGCAACAAGGCCATAATCCTAAAACGTTGTATATTAAACCAAATGTTTGCACAAACAGGGAATATTAGTATTCAGCCTAGCAGTGCTGCCCTTGAATTTCCTGATGAAATATACAAGACTATGCACATACAGGCTGTTCAAATGTAAATTGGATGGATAAACTTTGGATGGATGCATAAAACTCATCCCTGGGTCTATGGCCACAATCTGTTTCCAGGTCTCCTCTGTGCATTCGAAGTCTTTCCTTTCTTCTCTGTAAAAAACAAAAGAGCTGTGTTAATTTCGTATAGAATCACAGAAGCATACTATTGTGGAGTTGGGTGGGACCACAAGCTTCATCTAGTTTATCCCTCTGCAACATGCAAAAATCCAATTAAAGAAAGTTTTTTCTGTAGACTTAATAAAATTTAGATAGCTGCACCCAGGGGTGAAATCCAGAGGTTCTGACAGGTTCTGGAGAACCGGTAGCGGAAATTTTGAGCAGTTTGGAGAACTGGCAAATACCACCTCTGGCTGGCCCCAGAAGGGTGGGAATGGAGATTTTGCAGTATCCTTCTCCTGCCACGCCCACCAAGCCACACCCACCAAGCCACACCATGCCCACCAAGCCACGCCCACAGAACCAGTAGTAAAAAAAATTGGACTTCAGCACTGGCTATACCTTGTGTCCATTATTTCTGGTCCTAGTTTCTGTGACAATGGAAAGATGGTTTTTGGCTTTCTTCCAGTCTAGCTTCTCTTTATGTATCTGTGTACAGCTAATATGTCACACAGAGAAGTTCCCTGAGGATTTGCTCCAGCATGATTCCAAAAGCTCGGAAGACAAAACCTCTGGTCTCGGTAACCCACCTAGATTAGATCCTGCAACATTATCCTGGGACACATATATTTGTCTTCATTTGTAATATGTCTTCTCACAGGCTTCTCAATTCCAGACTGAATAATACAAATTCTTTCTACCTGTGCTCATAGTACACATACTCAAGTCTGTGTATCATCTTTGTTGCCATCTTCTGAACCTGGTTCTGATTATTATTATGATTGCCATCCTCAGTCTAAATCAATACAGTGCAGGATGAAGCCCTCTTAAAATTACAGACTGTAATCAACCACACTGGTTCAATGCAGGTTGGTAGATAAGAGTTTTCAGCTTCCCAGTCTAAGTCAAGAGGGAATGACTGGCCCAAGTTTAGTTACCCACCCAGCCTGAATCTCCCTGCTCCAAGTCTAGCTGTTTAACCACTACGCCATATTAGATATCAGCTGAGCAATTTCCTTCTAGAAATATACTAACTATTCACTCGCATGTGAAAGGCAGCTGAGTTAAGAAATGCAAAGCTAAACCCAGTGAAGATTCTTTATCTCATATATGTCATGACAAGGATGAATAATTTTCAGGGACAAAGCATTAAACAGATGGGGCAGAGAAACGTCCACAGATAGGCATCACATTATATGGACCATCATACGTATGGCGCTCACCCATCCACACAACCTCCATTCATCTGCCCGCATGATCTCATTTATGAGCACATATGTAGCCATACAACATGCACCACATAAATATGGATTCTCTCATTTCCACCCGTTCCCTCTGTCTTGACTCTGGAAACTTGCCCCTCTTTCATTCTCTTTCTCCTTCATTCTCCTCTTCTACAGTTACCAGAACTGTTACATCTCATTTTTCTGAAATTGCTGGTGTTCTTTGCCAGGAATTGCTGACATTCCCTATTGTTGGTCATAAATCCAAAACTTCCTAAGTGTTTCCCAAGCATTTTCCAAAGTTTCCATCTAAGCATTGACAGGAGCAGTGGGAAATATGAAGAAACACAGCATTGCTACTATCACACTTTAAAAGTCCCCAAAGCAAGTTTTACTTCATCACTGAAAACATAACTCCCAACACTAGAGGATAAACTATGGTGGATGCAGGGGTAAATGCTACCAGTTTGCCCGAACCGGTAGTAAAAAAAAATGCTTTAAAAAGTAAAAAAAAAATTCCAACGATCGCGTGTCGCTCAGCTGATCTTCGGAACTTTTTTTTTTACTTTTTAAACATTTTTTACTACCGGTTCTCTAGAACCGGTAGTTAAAAATGCTTTAAAAAGTGTTTTAAAAAGCAGGAAATCCAAAAGCATTTGTTTGGTGTGGACTGCGCATGCACGCACAGTGTGTGTCTGGTGCGTGCTGTGCATGTGCATGCGCACAGCATGCATCCAGGATTCAATGCGCATGCATGCACGCAGAGCCTATCTGGCACGCAACACGCATGCATGGGTAGAGAACCTGTGGTGACCGGCGAAGGATTTCACCATTGGGTGGATAGAATGAGACTGCTTTCCACTGGAGACTGGAGTCCACCAAAGAGGGAAGGGGGGGAAGTGGCATCCATATGGGACAAGGGCAGTGGTGGGTTGCCCCCAGTTCACACCGGTTCTATAGAACCCGTAGTAAAACCGGCGGGAGGTTCCACTCACCGACCCCGATGTCATCAAATTGTTTCTGCATGAGTGAAGCAAGCACGCATGTGCGGCCCCGTTGCGAACCAGTAGTAAAGATAAGTAGAACCCACCCCTGGACAAGGGTTTCCCATCCCTGATCATCGTCAGTAAGCAAAAGTAGATATTCAGTTCAAATCAGTGTAACATTCAGCTCTTAATATTGCTTCCCGTAATTGCTTTCTAGTCTTAATCCTACACATACACACAGAAACACAAAAAACACAAACACCACACCAGGATATGAGTTGTATTAGACTGTTGTTTTTTGTTACACATCTTACTTTCATATAAATGATTGAAAGTGGGCAAAAGTTGTGCTGGTTATAAACAAAAAGTGGAGATGTCTCTCACTAAAACATATTGTATCAACTTTATTATGATTTTTTAATAAGAGATTGACTCGTCACATGGGTGATGATTTCCTCCAAAACATGGATGAACTAAGAACTAAGCAGGAGTTATATATGTAGATACTGTATATGTGTTGTGTGCTCTCTCTCTCTCTCTCTCTCTCTCTTCATTCCACCTCACAGGATTGTTGTGGAGAAAATAGGAGAAGGAAGGAGGATTAGGTATGTTTGCCACCTTGAGTTATATAAAAAAATAATAAACACAGAATATACAGAAAATAAATGTGTGTGTGTGTGTTTATACAGAATAATCCTCAATTATCGACTGCAATTGGGACCGAAAATTCCATCACTAAGAAATGTGGTCATAAAGTGAAATGTCACATGAGTTACATGCCTGAGTTACAACATCAGTTCCAGCTTCAGTCATTAAGTGAATCTCCTGCTGTTGTTAAATATGTTATGTATGACTTGTGATTTCCTGTCAGCTTGCTCACTGACATGGCTTATTGGAAGCTGGCTGGGAAGGTCACAAATGTGATCGTGTCACCATGGAGATGGGGAGACACTGGCACAACTTCAAGCTCTGGTCATAAATCTCCTTTTTCAATGTGGTTGTAATTTTGAGCAGTCACTGAACGAGCAGTTGGTAAGGGAGGATTATCTGTATCTATGTATAAATAAAATAGAAATGCAGACACAGAGAGACTTATTTAATTTCTTCACAGTGATGAGAGAAGATAATTCATTTTTATAGAAAGCTAGTTTGCAAAGCCAATGAATATTTAATATTTTGCACGGAATATCTAAATATCTAAAATCAATTCCAAATGCCGTTATCAAAAATCGAATATTATTATAAAGCCAAATTAATTTTGGAGCCCTAAGGGTAGTTTAAAGGCTGTACATTTTCTAGTGTCTATTAGTAACCAGCAGTAATAAACAAATCTTTAAATTAATTTCTTTAATAAACATGTTGCTTTAAATTCACACTTCCTAAAAACTTGAAACAACTTTTACTTGTTTAATTTGCTCCGCTCATAATTCTTCATTTGCAACATGTCTTTTCAGCTGGTAGGATTGAGGTCTGTGCTTACAGCAGAAACATTCATTATTCAGATATTGCAAAGACAAACTCGTTTTCTGAAAATTATAATGTTTCAAAATCTGGTGCTGCATACAAGGAAGCAGTACCTTTACAACCTGGTGTGCCCTGATATCAGAGGTGAGGAGGATTTACAATGCAGGTAGTCCTTGACTTACAACCACAATTGACCCCCAAATTTTTGTTGCTAAGCAAGACAGTTTAAAGTGAGTTTTGCCCTTTTTAATGACCTTTTTTGCCTCATTCGTTAAGCAAAACACTGCAGTGCTAAGTGAATCATGCAGTGGTTAAGCAGATCTCGCTTCTCCCATTGGCTTTGCTTGTTTGGAAGCTGGCTGGGAAGGTTACAAATGATGATTACATGACCCAGGGACAATGCAACTGTCATAGATACATACCAGGTATCTAGCGTGTGACCATGGGCATGCTGCAATGCTCATAAGTCACTTTTTTCAATGACATTGTCACTTCAAACAGTCACTAAATGAATGTTTTTTTAAAATATTTTTTATTATACATTTTTCTTTATTATACATCACATTTCCAGTTTTGCAATGACAGTGTACTGGCCTTTTTAAGTACAGATAGTATTATACACCCTGAGTATAACCATTATTCTCGTAGTCATACAATATAGTCTCTTTTAAATACATAATGTTGTACATCATAGGTATGACCATTATTTTCATAGTTGTACCATAACACTCTATACATTTATCACTCTATATGTTTTAATCTATAATCATGTACAAGTAACTAAATGAATGTTGTAAGTCGAGGACTGCTGTACACAAAATTTTGGAATTATAATTCCAAAGTATCTGGAAGGAAGCAAACTGAGAAAACTTGCTCTCCAATTGATCTCATCGCTTGGAATTAAAAATTTTGATTACATCTGATCTGTCCCTTCCTTCCCAGCCCAACTTTGATTTTCCTTTGGTGAATTCATTTTTTCTGATGAACTCAAATGTCCTCCTCTGAAAAAATGTGCAAAAAGTGCAAATCCGCATCGCCCCTTTCAGGCTAGACCCCACATAAACATGAAGAACTTCCTGGATTAAATCTGAGCTGTCATATAAACTAATTCTACTTTATCATAACGCTACATTAAGAGAATCTCAAATGTCTGAAAGTACAGTTCTCTCTCTGTCTGCTGTACAGCCTGAGAAACGAGGAAAGGTTCCTTCTGAGCCTCTTGCCTCGCCCACTATCCAGTTGCAGATTATGTTGTCTCTTATCTGACCATTCCCTAGGCAGCTTTTCTGGATTCAGTCTCCCAAGATCATTCTCACATACCATTAGAAGCAGAGGTGGTATTCAGCAGGTTCTGACCAGTTCTGGAGAACCGGTAGCAGAAATTTTGAGTAGTTTGGAGAACTGGTAAAATATCACCTCTGACTGGCCCCGCCCGCATCTATTCTCTGCCTCCCGAGTCCCAGCTGATCGGGAGAAAATGGGGATTTTGCAGTATCCTTCCCCTGAAGTGGAGAGGGAATGGAGATTTTACAGTATCCTTCCCCTGCCATGCCCACCAAGCCATGCCATGTCCACCAAGCCAGACCCACAGAACCAGTAGTAAAAAATTTTGAATCCCACTACTGATTAGAAACAGCGAGCAAAACTCCAAAATCTTCTCCAGCAACTAACATAAGGGCGGAAGGTGCACAAGAAAGTATTTGTTTTCTTTCTTATCTTTTCTTTTTTTAAAAAAAAACAGCTAAATTTTCTTCTTAAACAGAACCCAGGCTACAATCTTGAAAAATAAAGATAGGCTTTCATATACAAAATACTAAAACAACAAGAGAGATCATTCCCAAATGTACAGATTAGTTAAGAAATGTTGTTTTGAATTTATGTGACTTCCTGTTTTTTTCTGCTCAGGGAATCAAATCAATAAAGCTGATAAAACATCAGGACCATGAACTCAGTGAGCAGCTCATGTTTTTATATGACGAATTCTCACTCTGCTACCATGGTCCCAGAAAGTGAAAGGCATCCTTTTAACAGATCTAATTCATTTTCTACAAGTAAAACTCCATAGATCTGGATTCCACAGGCTCACATTTAAGAAAGGAAAAGTACTGATGATCTGTTTAAGAAGGAAACATATCCCGATCTTTTATATCTCAGAGAATGGGGTCGATATTTCCTCTGTTCTTTTTTTTAAAAAAAATCCTACCTCATAAACTTCTTATCCAAGCATGAAATGGTAAGTTGTGAATGTATCCTAATTGATTATTCCCTCTCTCTGCATATGTGTCCCGAAAGCAAGATTTATTAATGTAATCCATCCATTCATAGATTTCATTTAGACATTCAGAGGAAACTGAAATAGTGCTGGAACTGCAGCAAAAAAAAAAAAAAAAAGCCATATTCTTCCCCAAAAAGAACTATAACAACAACAAAAGGAAAAAGAGGCTTGTTTTGGTACCAGAACAACTGAAACCTCCCTAGTGAATTTGATTAAGATATGTACTAATCATATTTCCCTTTTTTTGCATTCTTCGTTTTGCCTTGCTTTGCTTTTTGTCTTTTCTGCAGTACTTTGCAGACTTACAGTATTAGATTTTACCGATAAATATTGTTGGTCCAAGTAGAAATACTTCATCAGATTGTTGCTAAAGATATCAAGACTGCATCTGTATGAAAAAAGACACTCATCATTAGATACCTGACTATCATTCACAAGTGTATAGTCTTACTTCTGTAATATTAATGTAATATCCAGACACGAGTTCATTTCTCATGTCATTTACACAAAGTAGATTACTTTTATCTTCACGTTCTTTGTTTTCTAGTGAAAGGATAGTCCTTTCAAAGGAACCGAGCATCTAGGAAGAATTAGAATACTTTCTGGACTTGGGCAGGCTGTTTTGGTTAGATAATGTTCAAAGGGAAAAAACAATCCCATAATAGGGAACAGGTATTTCAGAAGCTGCTAAGCAACCTTCTTCACGAATAACCACCCAATATATTAAAGTGGACACGGTTTGCTAATTAAAGAGTTGTTTGTGCTGTTTTAACTGCATTTATATTGATCTCTTAATAAGAACTAAAGAGGAAATGAGGTGAGGTTATTTTGAAAAGGCATTTTTTTCATGTAAATGCAGCCTTACACATGTGTGCGGAGTCATCTTAAAAGCTTTCCATGGCTAATTTCGGCTTTGGTGGAGATTCTTCTCTATGTATCTAATTAAATTCTGAGTGAAATTAGCATCTCTTGCATTTTGGGGTCTCTGGAGCCCTGGCAGGGGGGAAGAAATTTGTAAAGTATATTTGTATGGATCCTTAGCAGATACCATTCCCAGACTCACTGAATAGAAATACAGACTAGCATAGAATAGAATTCTTTATTGGCCAAGTGTGATTGGACACACAAGGAATTTGTCTTTGGTACATATGCTTTCAGTGTACATAAAAAGACAAGATACACTCGTCAAGAATCAGGTCACAACGCCTAGTGACAGTCATATGGTACAATAAGCAATCAAATCATACTAGGAAACAATCAATATAAATATAAATCTCAAGGATACAAGTAACGAAGTTACAGTCATGCAGTCACAAGTGGGAGGAGATGGGCAACAGGAACTATGAGAAGACCAATAGCAATAGTAATGCAGTCTAATGTGAATAGTTTGACAGTGTTGAAGGAATTATTTGTTTAGCAGAGTGATGGCATTCGGGAAAAAACTGTTCTTGCATCTAGTTGTCTTGGTGTGCAGTGCCCTATAGCATCGTTTTGAGGGTAGGAGTTGAACAGGGTCTGTAAATATTTTCTCAGTCCTTTTTTTGACTCGTGCAGCATACAGGTCCTCAATGAAAGGCAGATTGGTAGCAATTGTTTTTTCTGCAGTTCTAATTATCCTCTGAAGTCTGTGTCTGTCTTGTTGGGTTGCAGAACCAAACCAGACAGTTATAGAGGTACAGATGACAGACTCAATAATTCCTCTGTAGAACTGGATCAGCAGCTCCTTGGACAAGTTGAGCTTCCTGAGTTGGCGCAGAAAGAACATTCTTTGTTGTGCTTTTCTGATAACGTTTTTGATGTTAGGTGTCCATTTTAGGTCTTGAGATATGATAGAACCTAGAAATTTGAAGGTCTCTACTGTTGATACTAGTTTAATTACTTTGGTTTTCAAAGACCAAAGGTATGTAATGAAGCAGTCTATCCTTCTGATGAAGCTCAGGATGTCCTATGAGTTCTATGGAAAAAGTTCAGATTTGGAAGACCTGAAATGGTTTAAAGATTTTCCCCAAATTAATGAATTTACATAGTTTAGATTAGAAGAATTTGTGGGGAGGGGAAATCATATTAATCCTTGCTTTTTTTTTTCTTGGCCTAAATTCAGTAACTGGAATAATAACCAGCAAGTAAGGAGCAGTAAAAGCAAAATGTTGACAATGCATTCCCATGCACTTATAATGAGAAAAAAACCCCATAGTGTTCAATAAGATGTAACACCTGGGAAGTATGTTTAAGGCTGCAGCCTATATTTAGCTATTCCAATTACATCTCACCTTTCCTCCAGGAACTCAAAGGTAGCAATTTTTGTTCTCTTCTCCTCCCACTAATCTCACGTCACCATTTTATCTTTGCAATAGCAAGCTTGTGAATAAGGTATGGCAAAATAATTCAATAAGATGTTTATTTAGTTAGATGCATTAGGGTTGTATGACTCTGGGTGGTGCGCATAGAGTTAAAAACCAAACAAGCAGATACAATAAGAACAAACAAACAAAAATTAAAATGATGGCTGAAAATAAACTCGACTCCTCCTCCCATAAACTTCACTCACCATTTTATCACAGCAAGTATATAAATAAACAGGGCTGGGCAAAATAATTCAGAGCACTATTGATTGGTTGATTGATGCATTTTTTAATCACATTGTAACTGTGGATGGTGCACATAGCGTTAAAACAAAAAATTATGGCTGAAAACAAACCCAGCTCCAAAGAAGACAAACACACAGTGATGGGCTCACCTAGCCTCCAGAAGCCATGCATGAAGGAACATCAAGGTCTTCAAGGATTTCTGAAATACTAGCAGGGTTGAGGTTTACGGATCTCAAGAGACTTGGTGGAGATCCCAGAGGGCAAATGCTCCAACAGAGAAGGTACATTTCCTGGGTCCCACCAGGTGACATTATTCAATAGATAGGGCATGCACATTCTGCTGAACCTGCTGGAAGAAGAGTGGTCCCACAAATAATCTGGTCTCATGTCATGCAAGGCTTTATAGGTACAACAGCATCTTTAATTGCACCTGGAAGTTCACTGGAAGCCAGTGCAGCACACAGAACCATGGTGTAACATATTTGGACAACACTGGCTCTTTCATTGTGAATCAGAGATGAGCACCACCTCTTAGAGTCAGACATGACTGGAAGTGAAAACCTTTACCTTTTTTTTAATCAAGAGAGGATCTGAAGCCAAGTCTTTGCTGTTCTGGTTGGGCAATGGGATCTAAACTTTGCTAAACCCTCACAAATGCTTAGAATTAATCCACTGAATGGATCAGAAGGCAATTCTCAGATTGGCTTTGGCACAGACTCAGAATTACCCGCTTTTACCAATTTACCAATTGCTTTTACCAATAAATTGATAATAATTCTTTTCTTACTCTTTTTGTTTTGTTTCTTTTACTGCATAGAAATTGGTAAGAACACAGATTCCAGGTTCAAAAAATAGCTGGTAGGTTTTAGTAAGGAATAACACTGGTTAATTTAAGCTAATGGCAGCTTTTCAACAGCCCTGGAAATGCTAACCCCAGGCCAGTGATTGGTGCTGACACTTTAGATGACCATCTTACAGCTAAAGTCAAACAATGCAGTACTCTGGCTTTGAGCTGCTGAAAAAAAGTAATAATAGTGTTTATATAACAATGATGCCAGGATGTCCTGCTCTCTAATTTTCAAACAGTGATTAGAAGAATACACTACTTACCAGGAGAAAAAACAAGTTTCACTCTCTGCTAACTTAAGCAAGTATCTGGAATCTATATAACCAGTTTAGGGTTAAAGTAAAGTTTTTTCCAGGGAGTTGGATTTTTAAAAACTTCAATCGCCAAGAGCTGGAAGAAGGCCAGTGGTGACAGTTCTCAAGAGTTGGACAGCATGCAAGTTTAATTCATCATCATTATCCAGAACAGAACTCAAATGTTGAGCCCTTTCAGGAGGAGCAAAGTTACAAGGACATAAAATTCTATTACAATTTTGGCACATCTACTGTAGTTTGCTTCTGTAGCACTAAACTAGTCTTACCATTGGATTTTACTGGTGGGGTTTAAAGAATTCCCTAACCACAACAAAGACTTAGAAGTGGCACATAGACCATTGGATTGTCAGTCTTGACCTAAGGCACAGCTATTCTTTCAGCTTCAAATTAGTATGTAGGGGTACTGGAAGATTTACTTGATCAACATTTTAAGTGTCTGTCCTCACTCATAGTTCCTGGAAGATAGCAACACCAAACCACACATTTCTCAAAATGATGCACTCAATAATGCATACCAAAATGTTGGAGGATATCTGGAAATTCTGGAAATTGTAGACCAGGGGTGTCAAATTCAAGGCCCACAGGCCGGATGTGATCGGATCTTGCCTGCAGGATCATCCTGGAAAATGTAAGGGAACGGCCTGCATCACTTTGGCCCAGTCAACCCAATGCGAAGAGGAAACATCGGGTCAGCGTGGATTCGGCCCAGTCTACCCAGTGCGAAGAGGAAACATGACAGCAGTTTGGGGAGTAGTGTCAAGATGGCCACACCCACCCAGTTGGCCACACCCAATGAGTGGCATCAAGATGGCCACGCCCACCCAGTCGGTCATGCCCACACAGCCCCCCCACGGTCAACCACAGCCCTGAGGCGGCCCTCAATGAAATTGAGTTTGACACGCCTGTTGTAGACTGAACAATCTGAAAGTCTGGATTGGATTAGATTGGATTGGATTGGGGCAAAGCAGTTGAAGAGTTCAACATGTAGCAGCATTCTTGACTTTTGTGCAAAGCCACGTTGAAAGTAACTTTATATGGTTTACAGCAACCTAAAATCTAAAAATTTCAAAGTGAAATAAACTTTCACAGGCTACGGTCCATTTCATGTGAGGTAGAAAATTAGTCTATGGTGTTAATTGTAAGGCTGCAACCAAAATCCCTTTTGCTGCCTTTATTTTCTTGGAAATGCTGTGCAAGTGGACCTTACAACAATCCAGTTTTTCCCTGGATTTATTTAGAAAAGCAACATATATTCTGCAGATTTGCTGCTATGATTTGCTTTCTAGCTCACTCTTTCAAGAGTTGCAAGCCATTCGACTGCAGGATCTCTGTGTGGCATGATATTCAGAGATGTTTGGTACATCATAGCATTTATAATGGACCATTTCTGGAAAGTTTGGACCATTCCTCATTCTTTTGTACAATATATAATGAAATGAGAGAGAAATATTAATTTGGAATTGTCAAAGCATATTTAAAATGAAGGTGATCAATAAAAGTGAAATTCCTTGTGGCTGATTTAGACAAATAAGTTATCTTCAGGTATAAATTTGCAGCAAGAACAGGATATGAAGGCGATTTATAGAAATATATGCCATGGACTATAAATGATTTCACTCATGAGCATTTAGTGACCACATCTCCCTCCTCAAAAGTTATTTTTTATGCAGTTATTATCAAAATGTTTTATGTAGCTATGTTTTGTTATATATTTTAAATGATATCTTTATTATCTGTTTAGCTAAACAATAAATTGTTGATTGATAGCTATTTTTACTAAGTAATACAAAATACATAAATCTGGTTAAATGAAGCTATACACACGCATGCACACATATATACAGAGAGAGAGAGAGAGAGAGAATATGATTTCACAACCAATTTGCCGCTGTGGGTGCTGCAGGGGGGTTGGTTGTTATGTCCTTATAAGGACATCTGCCTTGATTGGCTGCTAGCCATCGGGCGGGAGATTTGAATCCCAGTCAAGGGGCGGTGCTTCTGCCGGGAGCGAATATAAGGAGAGCTCCGGCAGCGCGCCAGCAGTCTTGTCTTGTTACTTTTGTAGCTAATAAAGTTACTTAATGTATCGAGCTGGTCCAGTCTTCTTTTCCTGCGCCTGATCTAACACTGGTGACGAAGGACTAGAGAAGAGAACCTGAGCAAGACTCGTGGCACGATCGCCCACCGAGCTGAAGTCACTAAACCACAGCGACTTCCAGAATGGCAACCCCGCAAGCCCCGATGACCGCGCTGAACCCATTCGACCCATCCCGAGAGAAGTGGAGGTTGTACATGGTCCGATTCCGGCAGTTCCTGCGAGGTAATGGCTACCAGAACCTCGACGATGAGCGGAAAAGAGCCCTCTTCCTGGCTCATTGCGGATCGGACGTCCTAGAGATGGCGATTGACCTCGTGGCACCCAGGGACATTGAGGAGATGTCCTGGAACGACCTGCAGGAAGTCCTACAGGAGCACTACGCACCCACAGGCACCCCAATCGCAAACAGGTTCACCTTCCAGCAAAGAAACCAGCGGGAAGGTGAATCCATCAAGGAATTCGTGGCAGCGCTTCGCCAAATCGCTGCCAACTGCGAGTTCGACAACGTGGACAATGCCATCCGAGACCGCGTTGTTTTTGGAATGCGAGATGTGGGGCTGCAGAAGAAGTTCCTCAGCCAAAAGAGGATCCCGCTCAAAGACGTCCTCGACGAAGCAACAGCGGCTGAAACATCTGAGCAAGCAGCCGCCACGATGGTAAAGGCAAGAGGGATCCATAAGATCCACAAGTGGGGCCTGACCTCATCAGACGAGGCAACCACACAATCCGAATCTGATGAGGAAAGGGCCATCCACAAGGTTTCCCGCCCCCCCAGGTGGGAAAACCCACAGCATGGCGACCGGGGAGAACGATGCGGCAGCTGCAGAGGCGACCACCCCAGGGCGACCTGCAGATGGAGGGACGTGACCTGCCGCCGATGCCTGAAGAGGGGGCACATCGCCGAGGCCTGCAGAGCCACAGACCCAGCCCCGGAACCGCCCAGACCACGATTCCGTGAGAATCGCAAAGACAATCAGAGGACAGCCAAACGGTCCTCGAACCAGTCCCGGCGCGGGGAGGAGGAATATCCCCGCAACCGAACGGTGCACCAGACCACCATCGCTCACACAAGCGACGAGGGGACCACCAAGTTCCACGTGACACTGCTAGCAGAGGGGTCACCGTGCAAGATGGAGGTAGACTCCGGATCCGCCTACTCCATCATGGACTGGCAGCACCTACAGCAGCTAAAGCCATCCTACAAAAAGACCCAGCTGAAAACCCCGAAGTCGAGGCTTGTGGACTTCAACGGAAACCCCGTTGGAATTCTGGGCAGAGCCACCATCCACGTCAAATACAACGACTTCAACGGAGAGCTGCCCATCACCATCATGGAGCACAGCCGACCGAACCTGTTAGGTGTGGAGTGGTTTAAGCCGCTGGGGCTTTCCATCGAGGGCATCCACGAAATCCACAGGGACGAACTCAACACCATCATCGAAGAATTCAAGGAAGTCTTCGATGGTAAGCTGGGGAAATTTGTGGGGAGGCCAATTTCCTTCAATCTGGACAAGGGAATCACCCCAATTAGACTTAAGCCCCGCCGAGTTCCGTTTGCCCTGCGGCCGAAAGTAGACGAGCAGCTGGATAAGCTGATCGCCCAGGGCGTCCTGGAACCGATCGATCATGCCTCATGGGAGACCCCCATTGTGACCCCACTGAAGCATGATGGGTCTGTGCGCATCTGCGCCGACTACCGTTGTACCATCAACAAGGCGTTGGCACAGAGCGCATACCCAGTCCCAGTAGTGCAACATCTGCTGCATTCCCTGGGATCTGGCTCAATTTTCGCGAAACTGGACCTGGCCCAGGCTTACCAGCAACTGCCAGTGGATGAAAAAACGGCGGAGGCACAAACAATTGTCACGCACAGGGGGGCATTCAAATGTAACCGCCTCCAATTTGGAGTCAGCGCTGCCCCCGGCATTTTCCAATCTATGATGGAACGCCTTCTCCAAGGCGTTCCAGGGGTGGTGCCTTACTTTGACGACGTGCTTATCTCCGGTGACTCAAGAGCTCAACTCCTTGAAAGGCTCAGGCTTGTCCTGCAGCGGTTCAAGGCCAAGGGCTTGAGGGTCAGGCGGGACAAGTGCATCATAGGAGTACAGGAAGTCGAGTTCCTGGGCTATCTCATTGATAGCACTGGCATCCACCCCACCAAATCAAAAGTGGAAGCAATCCATGAAGCTCCAAGCCCAAAAAACAAAATGGAGCTTCAGGCTTTCCTTGGGTTGCTCAACTTCTACGCCATTTTCTTAAAACAGAAAGCCACAGTTGCTGAGCCACTCCACCGCCTGCTGGGGAAATCGGCTTCCTGGAAGTGGGGCCAGGAAGAGGAAGCAGCATTCCGGGCCATCAAAGGACTATTGACGTCCAAGAGCGTCCTCATCCAATACAGCGAGACGCTCCCCATCAGACTGACCTGCGATGCGTCGCCTTACAGGGTGGGGGCAGTTCTCAGCCACGAACTGCCCAACGGCTCGGAAGCCCCAATCGCTTACTTCTCGAAGACCATGTCCGGCGCAGAACGGAACTACAGTCAGCTGGACAAAGAAGCCCTGGCCATCGTGGCAGGAGTGAAGCGCTTCCATGAATACCTCTACGGAAGACGCTTCACCATAATCACCGATCACAAGCCACTCCTGGGACTCCTCGCAGGCGACCAACCCACCCCGACCTTCATGTCCCCGCGGATGACGAGATGGGCCATCTTCCTAGCCGGCTACTCCTATAGGCTCGTGCACCAGCCAGGCACAGCCATAGGAAACGCCGACGCGCTCAGCAGATGCCCATCGAAGACTCCAGTCGAAGACCCAGCCCCCACGCTCCACCTATTCCACATAGATGACGACGCAAGCTGTCCAGTGTCATCTGCAGATGTGGCCGTTCACACCCAAAAGGACCCCACACTCCGCCAAGTGAAGTCCTGGATCCTCAGAGGGTGGCCATCGGAAAAGACGGAGGAGAGGTTCAGCCCGTTCGCCAGGAAACAGAAGGAGCTGTCCACCATAAAGGGCTGTCTGCTATGGGGAGACAGGGTGCTGATTCCAAGCACTCTGCAACGGCGGACGTTAGAGACTCTGCACAAAGGGCATCCGGGCATCGTCCGCATGAAGGCCCTGGCACGGAGTTACGTCTGGTGGCCCTCCATGGACAGAGACATTGAACAATGGGTCTCCAGATGTGACCCGTGCCAAGAAGTTCGCCCAGCGCCGCCGCAATCCGAAGTCGCGAAGTGGGAGACCCCCAGCAACCCCTGGTCGAGGATCCACATTGACTTCGCGGGTCCGATGCAAGGGCGACACCTCCTCATCATGGTAGATGCCTTCTCCAAATGGCTCGAGGTGGTACCCATGGCATCTACCACAACAGAAGCAACGATCCGAGCCCTGCGCCGTCTCTTCGCCACACATGGACTACCGGACGTGCTGGTCTCTGACAACGGGCCCCAGCTCACATCACTGACCATGGAGTCCTTCCTGGCAGGACTGGGCATCCGCCACGCCCTGTCCGCCCCGTACAGGCCGGCCGGAAACGGACAAGCTGAACGCATGGTCAGAGTCACCAAAGAAGCACTAACCAAGATGGGCCCGGAAGACTGGCAAGAACGCATAGATAACTTCCTCCTCACCCAGCACATCACACCGCATGCCACCACCCACAAGAGCCCAGCCGAACTACTGATGGGCAGAAGGTTGAGGTCACCCTTGGACCGGCTGCACCCCCAATACAGCCCGGAAGTGACCGCAACCGCCAGCCGCCCGCTTCGCGCCTTCAGCAACGGAGATTCAGTTTTCGCGCTGAATTTCAGCGGCTCTCCTAAGTGGCTGAAGGGGAAGATTGCCAGCACAACCGGCCCCAAATCCTACACCGTCGAGTTGGAAGATGGACAGGTCTGTAGACGTCACATCGACCAACTCCGGAAAAGGTGGGGGGGAACACACGAAAACCAGCCTGACGAGGGAGGCCTACAACACCCAGACGAGGTAGGCCTCCAACACCCCGGCGAGGTAGACCTACCACACCCAGACGAGGTAGGCCTCCAACACCCCAGCGAGGTAGGCCTACGACACCCCAACGAGGTAGGCCTACCACACCCCTGCGAAGCAGAGCAACGCCATCCCGACGAGGTCGACCACCACCAACCAGACGGGGTAGACCAACGCCAGCCCAACCGAGGAGACCAACGCCACCCCTGCGAGGTAGATCATCACAACGCAAGTCAGCACCACCCGCAGCCGGCGGACCGGACCCAAGGGCACCGAGCGGAACCACCACCCAACCGGCAGCAAGCCGGACCGCAACCGAACCGCAGCGCCCGGGAGACCAGGGAGGAGCAAGCAACAGACTTACCGAGACTCAGACGCTCTTCCCGGGTCGGAACCGAGAAACCGAGACGAGGCGATAGATCCACAGGCCAGGAGGAAGACCACCAGAACCAGCCACCCAAGGTGTGCGGTCCGGCCGGAGGCGCTGGGGGTGACCCCGCTCACTCGACAGCCGAACCGAGCCCGGTTCCGGAGAGGGAACCAGGAGACGAAAGAGCCCCATCCATCCAGGCCGGAGACGGAGAAGAAGTGAGACTGCGCAGGTCAGCTAGGGTGCCGAGGCGTCCTACATACCTGCGCGATTACGTGACTTTTGTGGACGAGATTTGACAGTTCGGACTAAGGGGGGAGGAGTGTTATGTCCTTATAAGGACATCCGCCTTGATTGGCTGCTAGCCATCGGGCGGGAGATTTGAATCCCAGTCAAGGGGCGGTGCGTCTGCCGGGAGCGAATATAAGGAGAGCTCCAGCAGCGCGCCAGCAGTCTTGTCTTGTTATTTTTGTAGCTAATAAAGTTACTTAATGTATCGAGCTGGTCCAGTCTTCTTTTCCTGCGCCTGATCTAACATTGGTACAATGCTTTGCCAAAACACCATGTCCACTGTTGTGATTTGGCTTGCTCTGAAGCTACCTTGCAGTGAGCTAGATCAATTAATGTTTATCTTATCCCAGTTTTTCTCTGTGTCCTATGTTGAACTTTCCATCTCTAGGGTTGAGTTCTCCAGAGCAGCTTGTAGAGGGAGCAAATTGGAATCATTCTGTAAATGTGGCCAAGTTATTTCAGCTGTCATTTTTAGATTTCATCAGCAGTTCTTGCCTGATGGACTGCTGATGTATGGTTTCATTTCTTATGCCGTTTATCAATAAGATACCAAGGATCCTATGGAAACAGTGTATTTGGAAGGCATCCAGTTTTTGAATCTCTGGCTGTTGAACAATCCGTGATTCAGTTCCATATAGTAGCAGTGCAGTATCAGTAACTAACATGGGGTGTGTTTTTTTTTTGTTTGTTTGTTTATATAGTTAATGTTAGGCTTCTACCATACTCACCAGATGTGTGAACCAAAAGCTGCAGTGGCAGCATTCATTCAATGTTTTAAGCAAACTCTTAAAGCAACCTTGTTTTTCCTGTGCTATGGAGCCAAGGTATGTGAAATATTGCCCATTTTGTGAAGTCAGGATGTCTGAAATGTAAAAGAATACAGATCACATGCTGTGTAGCAGATATTTCTGTGATCAATTATTGCCACTCCAAGAACAGTGGTGTCACTTTTTATTATGTAAGACCTACAATGAAAGATTTAGGAAAGACTCATCACACTTTCTGATTGATCAATACAACTGTCACAGCCTTGTGACATTTTCATAGGAATGACACATTAGGAACCAGAAGAAATCTGTCAACATATTTTGATTGATGAGGAAAAACTTGTCAAAAACTATCAAACTGACAGACTTGATAAAAAGTTCTTGGAATGGAAGGGGGTTGAAAAGAACAAAAGTTGGGAATGATCTTCTAAATCTTTTCATGGACATGGGCAGCCATTTGTTAAATCACAAGGTAAGCCTTGTGGCATAAGAGTTACATGACTAGAAAATTAAAATCAATACAAGATTTGAAAAAACAAGGAATAAATTTGGAATGGTGGCATATTTACAAATACAAATCAAAACTAGATTTAAAAAAGATAAGGAACAATTTGGCATAAACAGTAAACAATTGGAATTAGATAAATTAATATTAGGATCGGGAAGAAAAATGATTACAAATATCTATAATTACCTATTAGGATACAAATTGGAAGAAGAAACAGTAAAGGAAATGATGATAAGTTGGGCTAGGAATTTTGGACATACCATAGAATTGGATAAATGGGAAAAATTCTGGGTGAAAAATTATAAATTGACCATGGCAGTATCATACAAAGAAAACAGCTATAAAATGTTTTATAGATGGCATTTAGCACCAGCGAGACTGGCAAAAATGTACCCCAATTTATCACCCCAATGTTGGACATGCGGTCACAAACTAGGGATGTACTACCACATGTGGTGGATGTGCCCTAAGGTGAGGAAATTTTGGTATAAAATTAAAGGGTGGTTGGAAGAGAATACGCTCCAAAAGATAGATTTTAAACCAGAGATGTTCCTCCTAGGAATGATTGATAGAAAAATGGAAAAAAGTCCCTATTATATTATATTGCATATTCTAACAGCGGCCAGAATTACTCTAGCGCAAATGTGGAAGTCGACCAATACACCATTGGAAAAAACAATAATAAAGAAAATCGTCGAATGCACCGAAATGGATAAATTAACGATGGAGATCAAAGAAAGAGAAGACTTGGATTATTATAAAATGTGGAATAGGTTTTATACATGGTTGGAAAACAGAAATCAAATTAAGAAATAAGAATATAAAGTGGAATTTGATATTAATATATTGGATATAAATGTAAATAATGATCCTGCTAACAAAACAGTTAATTATGAATATTTAAAAATAAAGAGAAGGAGCGGGGGGGATAAAAGCTAAGAGCAAAGACAAAAGTCGATGCAGAAAGTTGTAAAATTGTATATATCTATTGTTAGTATTGTATTTTAACATCTGATGTGCGTGTGTTTTTGCTTTTTGTTTTTGTCTCTTGACTTCTTTTGCTATTGTGTGTTTGGTTTTAAAATGTAAAATACTCAACAAAAATTATTTTTTTAAAAAAGTTATATGACTAACAAAAGCTGGAAGGGAAATCTGATTGGACGGTATATGTTGCAAAACAAGTAAAAGAAGTATTTTAAGAATTTGCTGGACTGTTCTGTAGTTTGTTGGTAAACATCCACAGAGGTATTTATCTCTGCATTCTCCTTCCCACACAGATATCAATTCCATGGAAAACAATGAAAGGGTAAAAGAGCTCTTACACAGCTTACAGGAAAATATCTTGAACCTATATTGTTTATTTCTGTTCTCCCAGGGGTTTATGTTGTGATCAGACAGTATTCCAGGTACTGTTTCTGAGGTGAGATTTCTGGCCAAACACAATCAGAAAAAGCATACTACACAAAATAGTGGTAGGATTGTTCAGTGATAGGAATTATTAAACATGCTGTCATCGAAATGACTTGAGGGGACATAACTCCCATCTGGCAAATTTTGTACTCATTTTTTAATTAAAAACCCATCAGATTAAACCTTTCAGCAAGTCGAGATTGCATATTGTGTAAACAAAATAAGACAGCTATGAAGTGTCTTCTTTTTCTGTTTTTAAATATGATCTGGAGTTATGTGTCTTGGACTGGATACTGGTTCCTTGACATCAAACACTCTATAAGGAAAGCTAGATGCACCTCTATACAGCCTGAAAATAACTAGCAATTTTCCAGCAGTATTGCTCCTTGGTCTCAAATAAGAAGAGAATCATAGCGTTTCAAATGGAATGGAATAAAATGGTATTTTTAAAATGGTATAAAAATGTGACTCCATTCTACACTGGTAACATGGAATTGGGACCATTGCATTATCAGGAGTAAAATGCTACTGGTTCGAACCGATTCAGATGAATCTGTAGTAACAAAAGCTACCAGTTCGGCAGTTACCGGTTCGGTAGCTTATTTCACCACTGCATAGCATCCATTATAACCCTTATATTCTTATTCAACAAAGAACCACTACAACTTTATTATGAAGCTTTTGTTTTTCTAATTCTGCCTATATTCTGTCTAAATCTATTTGATGTTTGAAGACAAAACATCTCTTAAATAGTTCATGTTTCCAGTCTTACAGTTAAAAGAAAATTGTGGGCAGGGCAGAGGGTGAAATCCAGTAACAAAAGATTCCTTCTACTAGTTTATTCTCCTTATTTTGATACTTAGGGTTTTTCACAGTGAAGAAAAGAATAAAAAAAAATAATGAGCATATCATATGCAAATCAAACATAAAAGAGGAATCCACTAATTAAGGGATGGTGCATTAATATTAGCCTGGAACACGAGGCACAAATATAAGCAGGAAGTTTTTAATAAAAGGTACTGCAGTCCTGAAAAAAACTCAGCAATATATTTTAAATCTAAGCCGGACAACTTGTTAATGCAACGTTGGAATATTTTTTTTCTTATGTTTACAATAAGGAAAGATAGTAGCTGGTTCCTGTCAGAGGCTGGTTCCTGTCAGTATAAGCAACTGAATATATCATGTAGCAAAAGAAGACATATATCTTACGTATAGAAAAACGCAAGTATAGGAAAGATAAAAAGCCCATTGCTTTAGCTGTAGATAAAGAGACTTCTGCTTAGCCATAAATAAGGAAGTTTGCCGTAACTTTAAGATAAGGAAGCATCTGTTTTAACAGAACACAAAAAGAAGATATTCATGCTAGAAGGAAGATATTCATGTTGATAGAGCAGAAAACTATTGTAATAAACTGGTGCACTTCATTCTATTAATAAAGATTGGCTAAATTTTAAATTGAAAGTCACATAAAAAGGACAAGAGACACAATCCCCTTTGCATCCACCCAGTCAAAGACACCTTCTTTGACTCTCCATTGATCATCTGGTGGTCTATATTAAATTCCCAGCTTGAGACACAAATAGAGAAAACAAAGGAGTTTCATCCTTCTGATAGCAACTGTATTTTAAGTGAAAGAGAAAAATCTACACTGATCTAAACTAAAAGAGAGGGAGAGAGTTGGGGGAGGAGGAAGACAGAAAATAAGGGGATACAGCAATCTGGCATTAATCTAAATTCAGTACAGGCTGTGGAAGGTAAAAGCTTTAGGATTAGAATATGATGTTGCAAGTGGTAAGGAGCTGATGAAGTCATGTAAGGACATCTGGACTGGGACTCAGAATTCAGTACTGAGGCTCTTGAGGAATTCATGGAGCCTATATTTGCAGCTATTTAATTTTTTGTTTGTTTATATTTTTAATTACCTTTGTTTTTATAATTTTATAAATGCTATGGTGATAGCAATAACATTTAGACTTACCGTATTTTTCAGAGTATAAGATGCACCTTAGTTTTTGAGGAGGAAAATAAGAAAAAAGCTGATTGGCAGGTAGATCGGCCTTCCAGAATACCCCCAATCAGCTGTTCCCAGAGGTGAATTTTAGCAACCGGTTCCTTGGTTGTGAGCTCTGCCTTGCTTTTCTTTTGCTTTTTTTTCTGCCTCTGGAACTTCTGAAACTCCATTTCAGAAAAAACTTTTTTTCCTGCCTCTGAAAGCCTCCAAAACAGAGCTTCAGAAAAAAAGCTTCTGAAGCTCTTCTTTGGGGGCTTCTTTTCTGAAGCTCTGTTTGGGAGCTTCTTTTCTGAAGCTTCGTTTCTGATGCTTTTTCAGCCTCTGAAACCTCCATTTGAGAAGCTGGGCAGGGCTACATTCGGAGTATAAGACGCACCCAGATTTTCACCCTCTTTTGGGGAGGGGGGGGGAAAGGTGCATCTTATACTCCGAAAAATATGGTATATACCGCCCATAATGCTTTACTGCTTTCTCTGGGGGATTTACAATGTCAGCATACTGCCCCCAACAATCTGGGTCCTCGGAAGGATGGAAGGTTGAATCAACCTTGAGCCCCATTCAGGATCGAACTCCAGGATGTAGGCAGAGTTTGCCTTCAGTTCTGCATTCTAACCACTGTGCCCCCAGGGTTCTTGATGAATTATGCTCATTCATCCCTTTGATTTCATCATAGAAAAACTACCCAAAGTGAGTGTGTGGGTCATTCCTTTCTTAATCTTTGAATTTACCACCCTGAGCAACCGTATAATCATGGCCAATGTGTTGCAAGACAAGCCATGAGGAGCACAATGGAAAGCCAGAATGAACCCGACTGTTTCTCAGCTCTCTTGGCAGGGTGTTAGAAAGAGTAGCTGGGAGTCCTTAATTCACAGCTGACTTCTTTTCCTTTCTGCTCGAATGCCCAGAATGCAAAAGGCAAAAACAGCCATCTCCAGTTGAGCAAGAACTTTGCAGGAGTCAAGCAGGAGATGCCCAGCTTCTTCTTTGGGACCTCTTGGATTCGCCCCCCCCCCCCATTCAGCACTTTCTGTTGCTTGCAGTAAAGCCCCAGCCTCCAGATAACTCCATAACTGCATCTCTGGTGGGACAAGAAAGCAACGCTAACCAGGGCCCATGATAGAGCAAACTTTTGATCATTGCTTAGGAGCTGATAAGAGCAATATAAAACATCTTCTACTTAGCATTGTATTTAGCACTGGATTATTATTCAGCCAGAAAGTGAAAGCACTTGGAAGAAGCTCATTTGGAGAACGTAGTGACAATTTTTTTAATACTAAAAATTATTTCCCATTACTAAGTTACTCTGGAAAAGCTTGGGCGGAGACGATGATATAGCAGCACAGATGTTACAGGCAGAAAGCTTCCAGTTTCAGTCCCTGCAGTCTCTGTGAAAGTTCATTCTTTGTTATTGAACCCATTCTGATTTCTGACTCCCAACAGGAGCAGTCAAGAAGGACTTGAGTAATAGCATCTCTTCCCAAGTTGCAGAAAAATGCCCGATGGAGTAAAATAACATGGGATCAAATACAACAATTATCTCAGGGGAAATGAGATAGTTTTGTGTGTTCCTACTTCATGTTCACTCTTTCTCTTTTTCCAAAGCTCCCGGGGAATTTTCTTCACTAAAGGACTACTGTAAATTGCTCATGATAATAGCTAATCTTCTGACCTAGCTCCGAATCATTAGAGTAAGAAGGAAATGCAATATTGAAATTCTCTTTTTTCCACTGCTACTATAGACAGGTCTATAATAGTCTTCCGGTACCATAGTCCAGATCCATTCAATCCTTTATCTGATATCAGCTCTGAAAAATAAAGTGCCACATTTCAAAACATTTCAAGGGTTTGCCAGAAAAAGCATCCATCTTCCCTAAATGAAATTGGCAACAAGAAATATTCTCCAGGTTGAAAAAAAGTGGATTTCATGTAGCATTATTCCTTCAGAATAGATCATATACTGTGTTCCAAAAGGCAGAGGAACCTGGGGAATAGTTATTCGTGCTCTCTTTTTTCTCTGAGACTTCACAAGAGAAACAAGAGTTGTGTTGAATTATTCCAGTTAAGGCCTCTTGTCAAAGGCAACACACCTCACAGACTGTGGGAAAAGGTCATTCCAGAAGGACTTGACTACTGTTAGCAACTAACATGAAAGAAGCAGCTCAATCACTCTGCTGCCAGGTGACAAACAACTGGAGTGAGAGGCTGCAGGCCAGGCTGTGCAACTCAATCAATCAACCAATCAATCAATCAATCAGAATAGAGTTGGAAGGGACCTTGGAGGTCTCCTAGTCCGACCCACATCTGACCCACAGGCTGCCAGTTTGACACCCCTGCCCTATACCATTTCAAACAAGTGACTGTCCAGTCTCTTCTTAAAAACCTCCAGTAATGAAGCACCCACAACTCCTGAAGGCAAGCTGTTTCACTGCTTCAACTTGCACGTGGGCTTGTGCTAAATTTATTTATTTATTTATTTATTTTAAATTTATATACCGCCCTTCTCCCTGAGGACTCAGGGCGGTGTACAGCCAGAATTAAAAAACATAAAATACAAATATTAAAAACAATTAAAATATATATAAATTTGGCCCAAAATTAAAAATACAAACCAATTAAAACATTTAAAATTTCTTCTTAAGCCAGCCCAGCTTGCTGGAAAAAGTGGGTTTTAAGGGCACGGCGGAAGGCACTAAGGTCTTGGATTCTCCTTATCTCTGGGGGCAACTGATTCCAGAGGGTAGGTGCCCCCACAAATGAAACAAGCAGGGACAGGGTGTGCCAAAATTGTCAGAATCCTATATTTTTAGGATACAAAGACCATTGGCCTACTGCAAATGTTCTTCATACCCAGCATTTCGGCACATTATAGACCAAATTCAAATCATTCCATTTGTGCGGTTGCTGCAGTGTCAATGTTGTTACTAATTTGGTTTTGAAAGCCTAAAAAAACAAATGTTTCTTCTTGCTAAACGTTCCCTGTGTGGGTAGATTGCTAGATGGGTGGATTGCTTGAGGCAAGGAAATGGTATGTGTTTCTAAAACCAAGTGGGACTGACGCTTCTGCACTCATCCCTCTCTGTTTTTCACTTTCTTCGGCATTGTGTTCTCTCTGCTCTATTTCTCTTAATTAAATAGCCCATCCCTTCCAACTGTGTTCCTCCCATTTTCTCCCAGTGTTCTTGCCTCAAGCACCAATTCTTGACTCAGTGTCTCATGATTTCAAAGCCTTCTTGTTTGTTAAGGCCTTCCAAGGACTTCTGCAGGACATGTGTCAACGTTATACCCAGCACTGTTAATTAATCTTTCCAAGATTCATATTATAACTAACATAAATTTATCTTTTATTCTCTCTTACCAATTTCCTGTCAAATCTTTCCACAGGTCTTCAACCTCGATATGATCAGCTGACTAATCAATCGAGCCTACAGGTCTTCAAACAAAGGCTGGACATTCAAATGTCAGAAATTCTCTACTGAACCCTTCACCAAACAGCACTTTGGACAGGATGAAAGTCATCTCCAACTCTAGGATTTTATGGTTCTTGCATGCTTCTCCTCTTTTTCTAGCCTTTATGTTTCTTTACTAATTTCACAGTTTTAATCTTGTTTATTTATGTAACCAGCTGCAACCTTTCTTTTTTTACATAATAGCCACAAATTGGAGTCTTTCCAGACTAAAGCACTTGAATATATTTCATAAATATTTTTAATGCAATTAATCAGAAAAGGGTACATTCCAACAGTTAGTTCCAAGTTACTAGCAATTCTTGGGAAATGAATAATGGTGCAAACATAAGACACCTGCAGTCTGCCCTTTCACTGCTCAAAGTCCAGCTCCTGGATTTTGCCCCCCCCCCCCCTCAAACTGCGTGCAATGTGCTCATTGATTGGATTATTTTCATGTGTTGCTCAGAATTTATTCTTGGGTTGTCTCATAAGGATCCTCTCAATAACATAAGAAACATTCCATACCACTATTCTATCTCTTCCTTTTCACCACCCCATTATCTATGTAACATCCGTATGAGATCACCTTCTGCCACCGATAGCCTCCCACCGGCCAATACGCTCCCACAGAGAGGGACTCCTCAGGGTGCCATCGGTCAAACAATGCCGACTGGCGACACCCGGGGGGGAGCCTTCTCTGTGGGGGCACCTGCCCTCTGGAATGAATTGCCCCCAGAGATTCGCATGATCCTCCACTTACGTACCTTTCTCCGTGCCCTTAAGACTCTATTATTTCAACAGGCTGGGCTGGTTAAGAAAATGAATTTTAATTGGGTGTTTGTAGTTTTTTAATATAAGGGCCAAATTTTTAATATCTTTTAAACTGTTTTTAAATGTTATGGGTATATGTTGTTTTAGTATGGCTGTACACCGCCCTGAGTCCTTCAGGAGAAGGGCGATATAAAAATTTAAATAAATAAGTAAATAATAAATAAATCTAAAACAGGGCTGTCAAACTCCCGGCCTGCGGGCCAGATGCATCATGCACTGGCCACACCCACACCCGGTTTAGCAAAGGGGGGAAAAGTCACAAGACGTCACGTGATGCCGCCTTGACACCATGAGTTTGACACACCTCATCTAAAGGTAAAGACCATAAATGGTAGGACATCACAATGCTAGAAGAATAGTTCTGCCTCCACTTAAGTTCATTGATTGTCAGCCATCAGGGATTGAACTGTGAATGAGCTACATATAGTAAGATGTGATCACATAATCAATTTTATTTATCTAACCCAGGGCAGGAAACGTGTGGCTCTTCTGTATCAACTAAGCCACAATTCCTATCACTGGGCTTGCTAAACCAATGGGTAACTGAAATTCAGCTACCTCTGAAGGAACAACACCTTGCCCATTATTGATCCATGCTGTGCAGAGAGGAGACCAAACAGATAAGGAACAAAGTTTAGCTGTTAACTTCTGTTGTGATTTCTAGTTAACGCCACATTAGAGTTCAACTGCAGAGATAACAGAATAGGTCAAAATGTTATGACACTATTTGCTAGGCCTCCTGACATCTATGTGCAGTATATATTTTTTTCAAAGGAAGAAGGAAGGAGCATTATAACTTGGTGGGGTGGATAGAAGCAAATTTCACACACAAATCTTCGTTCTCTATCGATAAGCCTCATGTTTTATATGTGAAACCTCACCAACCTCAGGAAGCCACTCAACTCCATCTTACATGTTCTGAAAATGGTTGTAAATAGTAATAGTATGATGAACTAAATTTAAAAACTGCCAAATCATTCCGACTCCCAGCAGTTTACAAGATGATGCAATGCAAGAAAAACACCACAATTAAGAAAAACACGTAACAATAGAATATCCACAGTAAGGAGAAAAATACAAATTTAATCAATAACCCTAATAGAGCCATGGTGGTGCAGTGGTTAGAGTGCAGTACTTCAGGCTACTTCTGCTGATCACTGGCTGCCAGCAGTTTGGCAGATCGAATCTCACCAGGCTCAAGGTTGACTCAACCTTCCATCCTTCCGAGGTCAGTAAAATGAGGTGGCAATATGCTGAGTCTATAAACCGCTTAGAGAAGACTGTAAAGCAGGGGTGAAATTCACTTACCTTCACAAATGTGATCGTGTGCGCCTCCTCCACACATGCGCAGAGGGTAAAAAATGGGACGAGATGACATCCGGGTGGGTGGGCGGAGCCTCCCACCGCCAGCGCTACTGGCTCGTCTGAGCCGGATAGAACCGGTTGCATTTCACAGCTGCTGTGAAGCACTATGAAGCAGTATATAAGTCTAAGTGCTATTGCTATTGCTAATAACAGCAGAACGTCCAAACAATTCATGAGGTCAAACCCCAAAACAAAAGTAACAATATATTTTTTGTAAAATAAATAAATAAAGATGGCAAATATTTCTCAAAAGAATAGAGTTCAACCCTTAGTAGTTTCCAGAGGGTATGCTATTCCTCTTTCTCTTCCTCCCTAACCCAGCACAAAGGGAAGATCGAGCAATTTTGAAGGGGGGAAAAATGTATTCCGTTGGGAAGTTCTTTTTCTTTTTCTTTTCCTCTTCCTCCCAGACATTGGAGTAATTTCTTCCAATATCTAAAATCTTTTGTATATAGAAATCGTCTGAGAAGGACAAGCCCAAATTTAATTGCCCTATAACCAATTCAACATTCTCTTTTTTAAAAAAAAGTAAAGTAAAAGGTAGATGCACAGAGCTATGGATAGATGGTAGTTGGTTTGGCTTTCAGCTTCTCAGTGTGTGGATATAAAATGCAAAAGAAAAGGGGAAAAAATATCTCTTGAATTCATCTCCTGGTTGACTCCCTGAACACCTGGACTCCCTGGAGTTTTTGTTTTGACACCATTATTGTCTAGGGGCCACAGTGGCTCAATGTCTTAAAGACACTGGATTTGTCAGCACTCAAATAGTTTGAGCCTATGGCACCACATGGCAGAGTGAGCTCCTGTCATTTGCCCCTAGCTCCTGCCCACCTAGCAGTTTGAAAGCATGTAAACATGCAAGTAGATAAATAGGTACCACTTTGGTGGGAAAAGCTAGCAGGAGTTCCATGCAGAAGTGGGAGCCGGTGCCAGACATGCCCGGATGTGAGGTGAGGTTGGCAGAAGAAAACCCAAATAACCTGACATCCCCTGAATGATCCCCAGAGCAAAACTCTTCAGTGAAAATTCCTGATCCTCAAAAGCAATGAACCAACTTTGAAGATTTTTATCCTGTTCCTCCCAAATTCGGTTCCTTTAGGGAGGTGTGGGGGTGTCTTATGGACATGCTCATCTGACAGTTATTTTATCCATGGAGGTTTTATCTTCCATCTGACGTTGGAGACATGCTTTGTTTTCCTCCAAACCAAGGCAAATGCAACCAATGATGGCATCTGAACAACCATAGCCAATTGCTGGCTACCTAAAAGTTAGAGCTGGGTTTTTCCTTTGCCTCCAAAGCTACGAAGTTGGTTGCTTGCTCAAACAGAAGAGAGCAGCATGATTTGTGAATGCCTTCGGCTACTTTTGACAAAGTTCTGATGGATGCAACGTGTGACAAAGTCACCAGTAGGGTTTTTCCATTGATATTTGGTGGATATATTATAGGTAGCCCTTGACTTACCACTACTCCTTTAGGGATCGTTTGAAGTTACAACATCACAGGGAAAAAATGACTTATGACATTTTTCACTTTTAACAACCATTGCAACATCCCTGTGTGATCAAAATTTGGGTACTTGGCAACTAGCATGTATTTCTGACAGTTGCAGAGTCCCATGTAACAACCGTGTTGCCAACTTGACAGCTGCAACGATTCACTTATCAACCGCGGCAAGAAAGGTCATAAAATGGTGCAAAACTCCCTTAAGAATTGTCTTGCTGTATAAATTGTCTGTATAAATATATATGACACAAAATGTATGTTTATAAATTAGTATATTAATATACTAGTATGTATAAAGGATAATGGAACCACATGTATAGATATATAGATGTAAGGGGAAACATGGATATATATGTATACCGACGCGGAAATGTTGCAAAGAGAAAAACTGTTAAAAACTATTAAAAACTGATTAATAATTTTTTTTTTTTTTTTAAAAAGAATTGTCTTGCTTAGCAACAGAAATTTTGAGCTCAGTTGCAGTGGTACTTTGAGGACTAACTGTATAAGCCAATGGTCGTAAGATGGGAATGAATTCGTGGTGAAGTAATTTGTGGTGCTTTTCAGAAATGGTTGCAAATGTACAAATGTAATCAGTGCTGTCTGAGAGTGTTTGTGTGAATTTAATACTTTTGGGGGGGAAGGGTGCATTCTAATACTCTCTTATCTAGGAATAAGCCTCATTGATTTCAGTTGGACTCCATAAGCACTTATAGGATTGCATAGTGCTAAGAGTAGCAATTTAAACAAGGCTTGTATAGAAAACAAGTGTGTTCGATTGATGGTTTTGTATGGACTAGAGGAACAAAGGGTGAGGGCTGAAAGAAACAGTTGTGTTATTTGTATGGGGAGTTTATTGTAAAGGGAACTGGAAATGTAAGGCAAATACATCCTCTTGTCTCCACACTAATGTTTGTCACTTATGCCAACTTGAGAGGTCAAAAATAAGGAGTGAAAATTGCTGCCCTGATTCAGATTCTGCATCAACAATGAATTCTTCTTCCACCCAAAAGGAAAAGAAAGTGAGGAGAAAACCTGTGCTATTTTTGACTATTCCCCCACCCCCATTCTGAAGAGGAAGAGGGTACTGGGAGTGCTGTCAAGCTGTGGAGGGAGGGAGGGAGGGAGGGAGGGAGGGAGGGAGGGAGGAAGGAAGGAAGGAAGGAAGGAAGGAAGGAAGGAAGGAAGGAAGGAAGGAAGGAAGGAAGGAAGGAAGGAATCAATCAATCAATCTAGTTTCACAGCCACTGATTGGCCCAGTTCTCCTACTCTGATATCATGGGAACCATGGCCAGCTTTTAAAATAGTACCGTACATACTTTCACATTGAAGTCCCCTTATATTTACCTGAGTAGGTTTGCTAAGGAGCAGCTTCTCAACTGATGCTCTTTCCTTACTTCGAAGCACAACTCTGGGGAAAGATTGTGCTTCTTTTGATAGTGTCTTTTCAGCAGCATTGTCCACTTTAATTTGGTTCCTATAAAAATTGAAAAATGGCCTTCAAGGCCTTCCAGAGAAAGAAGCTGGAAAAGGTTCTTTACTCTGTCAAACATAATGAAGTCAACATGGATGGCTTGTTTGGTCAAAGTTACCAGAAAAGTATTCTTTTAAGGCTTAAGAGAGAGATTGCAAATCCAGGGGAACCGAGGAGCAATTAATTCCAACCAAAAGTGTGACTAGAAACCAAAGACTTTCATTTCCCAGTCCAAATTTTGTGAGAGAGCTATGTGTCTGTAGATAATCTGCTCATGTTCAGTGATCCCATCACAGAGTTGGCCATGTTCTCTGATAGAGTCATGCTTTCATGCTCTGAATGTATAATATATCAGGAGATTGTCCTTAAAGCCTCTTGCTCCTTTCTTCCATTTGTCTCCAGCAGCACAACAGTACAATTGCTTCACAACACACCAAGACATAACTGGCTGTAAGACAGTGAGTTATTCACTGCATTTGGGGGATTTGTGCTAAAAACAGCTAAAACAGTTACCCTATTTAAGATGAGAGAGTCATGCCTGTTCCAATGGCCTAGGACAGGGGTGTCAAACTCAAGGCCCATGGGCCAAATCTGGCCCATGGGGTGCTTAGATCTGACCCATGGGGCCATCCTGGAAACAGCAGCCCTCCCAAGCTCCATTTTCACTGGCAGAGGATATTGCAGCCAAAAACAGAGCTCTGGAGCCTGTTTTCGCTGGCAGAGCGCTCGGGCCACCACAGGTACCCCTGACACGAGAGACATTGAGCTGGTCACACACACACGGCCCCCCAAAGTCAAACACAACCCTGATGCAGCCCTCAATGAAATTGAGTTTGACACCTCTGGCCTAGGACATGTGTTAAGTGCGTGCCAGGGTCTGATCAACTAATCTCAACATCTCACTGATCTGCAAAATGAAAAGTGAGTTTGTATTTTAGGGAACAATTAACGTGCTACATGCTGTTTGATGTGGTTCCTACAACAAAATTCTACATAGGACTTTCACGTGAGTTTCATATGGTTCGGTCCAGCATTCCCATCGGAGGTGGTATTCAGCCGGTTCGTACCAGTTCAGGCGAACCGGTAGCAGAGATCACGGGTGGGCCCGCCCACCCTGGCTCTATGCCATCCTATTTAGGCATGTTTTCGAGGCCGGGCATATGCACGAAGGTGCGCGCGAAGCGAGCATCCATGCAGCGAACCAGTGGTAAGAATATTGGAAACCCACCGCTGATTCCCATGCTCTGCACTGAGTCTAAATGCCATTTGTTGGTTGTAGCAAAACCAACCAACATTTGAAGTCTGCCATCATACTTTATAAAACACAGTTCATAGCTTAGTTGGTTACATAGATGTAAACAGTTGTGACCTAGTTAATAAACCATAGTTAAGCAAATGTGACTTAAAACAATATGCAAACCCAGTCACTGACTCACTGCTTTGGTGATCAATGTCTCTAATTAAGAAACTGTTGAAGATTAGTATGATGTTTTATCACCCATAAAGAAGAAAGGTAATTTCAATCTTTTTTCACAATTAGAGGGGACTAATGGATTCTCCCAGATACCTGACACCAGATATTAGTGTACTGGATGAATCTGTGGTTCTTTCATATCTATTGACACACACTGACACCTAGTGGCTTCTTGGTTTCTAAGTCTCAGATAGAGTTTTCTAAATTTCATCTCGGAAATATTTTGGAAATAATAAAGGATCTGATTTTAATACCTAAGCTTCCTAGGCCCTTGAATCTCAGCTTGTGTGACCAGTAAAAAGCAGGGGTTACCCAGTACTAAAAACCAGCATCACTTTTAGATTCGAGAGATTTCCAATGAAATATGTTTTTAGATTTTTAAGATTTTTGTGAACACCTAAATATAAGAATCCTTCAAAGGTCAAAGAAGACAAGGAACTCCAAAAACAAGATTAAACACAATCTTCAATTTACCCTAAGATAACACACAAAAATAGTGGCCTCCCAATTTAGGATAAACATTTAAGACTGTGTTTCTTAAACTTTATTTTTCCTCGGGAACTTTTCTCACTTTTAAAAATTATGGAGGACTGCAAATGACTTTTTGTTTGTATGGATTACCTTTATCAATATTTACCATGTTAAAAATTAAAATTGATGCATTTGCTGCCACTGCCAATTCTCATAATTGTTTGATGGGATTTAATATTGTATTACTTTTCAACGTTGGCTGGCAAAGCATTTTGATTTTGCAGATCCCTGAGAGGGACTTGGGGAAGCCCGAGAGTCCTCCTAGGACCAAACTTTAAGAAACATTGGCTTAAGAGACGAGTGGGAAAGTTGCAGCTCAACAACAGTTCCCAGGATCCCACATAACTGACCTCTCACAGATGGTTACAAAGAAGGTCTCTGCATCACCTCCAGTGCTACTTGTTGTTATTGATCCAGAGATTGAGCAAATGCAGATTTACAACTTTTATTGTTCAACTCTGCACACTCGCTCAAATGTACATGTACATGTGCCTCCATGTGTAGTTTACATGGCAACTATTTTTTAAGAACCATTCCTTGTGAGTCTTCTTGAAGATCTCCATTCTGACATTCATCCACTGACTATGTAAACTGAAATCTTCTAGAATAAATCCTTTTGCCCCTAAGACCTGCATTGAATGTTTCTTATTTAGCCATACTTTTGTACCTATACACTCTTACCTTTACCCAAATACATGGCACCAGGTAGACAATAAGTCTCTTTGAATCAAAGAACAAATCAATATGTAATACTGGTAACCATAGAGTGACTCTGGTTGGGAATGCTAGCAGGGGTAATTAGCAACATCTGGAGGACCAAAAGTTACCCACTCCTGACTTCCACCTCTCACAATACTAGACAACACAGTATCAACAGTAGAGACCTTCAAATTTCTAGGTTCTACCATATTGCAAGATCTAAAATGGACAGCTAACATCAAAAACCTCATCAAAAAAGCACAACAAAGAATGTTCTTTCTGCACCAACTCAGAAAGCTCAAACTGCCCAAGGAGCTGCTGATCCAGTTCTACAGAGGAATTATTGAGTCTGTCAACTGCACCTGCATAACTGTCTGGTTTGGTTCTGCAATCCAACAAGACAGACACAGACTTCAGAGGATAATTAGAACTGCAGAAAAAACAATTGCTACCAACCTACCTTCCATTGAGGACCTGTATATTACACGAGTCAAAAAGAGGGCTGTGAAAGTATTTACAGACCCTTCACATCCTGGACATAAACTGTTTCAACTCCTACCCTCAAAATGACGCTAAAGAACACTGCACACCAGAACAACTAGACACAAGAACAGTTTTTCCCCGAATACCATCGCTCTGCTAAACAAATAATTCCCTCAACACTGTCAAACTATTTACTAAGTCTGCACTACTATTAATCTTCTCATCGTTCTCACCACCCATCTCCTCCCACTTATGACTGTATGACTGTAATTTTGTTGCTTGTATCCTTACAATTTATATTGGTATTGTTTCCTGATTGCTTATTTGTACCCTATGACTATCATTAAGTGTTGACCTTATAATTCTTGATGAATGTATCTTTTCTTTTATGTACACTGAGAGCATATGCACCAAGACAAATTCCTTGTGTATCCAATCACACTTGGCCAATAAAAAATTCTACTCTATTCTATTCAGGATGGATTGGGATGACCTGATATGGCAACATCCATGTGGTTTGAAGAAGGAGGATAGGAAAACTGTTGAACTTTGGTGTTGGAAAAGATTTCTAATATAATGTACAACCGAAAACCAAACCAGTGGATCGTCAAACAAGTCAACTCTGAGTGCTCACCTAAGGCAGAAATGACCATGCTCAAATTATCTGACTTCAGACACATGTGAAGACCCAGTTCTCCAGAGAAGGCTCTAATGTTGGGAAGGAGGGAAAGAAAGAAGAAGAGGTCAACCAGCAGCAGGGAGAATGGATTCAGTTACAGTCAGTGGTAGACTTCTACTGGTTCTCCCGGGTTTGGGCGATCCAGTAGTGGTGGGGGGGGGGAGGCTCTGCCCACCTGCCTGGACATCATCACGGATGCTCTGCGTATGCGCAGAAGCACCATGCGTGAGCAAAGCGAGCATGTGCACACGTGCGCTCACAGTTCCAAACCAGTAGCGAAGGTAAATGGAACCCACTACTGGTTACAGTGGCAAAGAATGCATTGTTGGAAGGCCTGAAAGAACAGGTTAGGCACAGCTCTTCACAAAGGAAGTCTATCTATGTGGTTGCTAGGAACTGGAAATGACTAGATGGCACATAAGCAAACAAGCAAGCATAAGGTTAGTCCTCATGTGTGAAGGACAATAAACCTGGTCCTACACATTATAAGAGACAAAGGAGTAGGGGGAAAGGGAACCAGCTAGCCTTTTTTATTAGAGAAAACATATTTCTTTTTTAGAATTCACTTGGAATTTGCAAACCCGACATTGCCTTTAAATATATGTGTAATCAAACTGTAGAGTGAGAAAAAATGCTGCAAGCAAAAGAGCAGATATCTGGGGAGAAATGCCTATTATTCAAAGGTACTGTCAGCATTAACCGTATCTATCGAATGTTTTCCTACCTCGTTCGAATAGATGAAGTTTTGCAGTATCCAGATTGGAATGACTTACTGTGAAACCATTCATAGCCGTAAACAATGTATTCACATTTAAAACATTCATTGGGTTGGTTACTGTTGAAGGCAGAGCACTTCCCTTAATACACTTGCACATCCTGATGGAAGGAAATCCAGCAATAATTTCAGCCATCAAACATCAGCTGCAAACATCTGGTTACCAGTTCTGTGTTGCAGGAAATAACATGGGCTTTATCTGATCCACCAACGAATTGTTCAAGTTGGATATAACTCTCATTCTTCCATAGTCTGCCTAATTAAATTATTTTCATTTCTATGTAAAGGCTGACTAAATGCATCTACAAAGATTATTGGATGAGCAGGTGCAAAAACAGCCAGGGAAGTGATTAAAGCCTGGGAAACAGGTCCCCCAACAGTCAACAGAAGTGCTGCTTTACCACCAGCTTATTAAGTAGTTAGGAGGCGAGGGCTTGGCAGCACATGCAAATGACAGCCAACAACTTAATAGCCAGCCCTCAACACCCAAATCAACATCTAAAAAGTCACATGCAATAGGTTTCATATAAATACTCCACATAAAGGTAAAGGTTACCCTCGCACATATGTGCTAGTCATTCCTGACTCTAGGGGGCAATGCTCATCTCCGTTTCAAAACCGAAGAGCCAGCGCTGTCCAAAGATATCTCCATGGTCATGTGGCTGGCCTGACTAAATGCCAAAGGCACATGGAATGCTGTTACCTTCCACCAAAGGTGGTTCCTATTTTTCTACTTGCATTTTTTATGTGCTTTCAAACTGCTAGGTTGGCAGAAGCTGGGACAAGTAACGGGAGCTCACCCCATTACGCGGCACTAGGGATTCGAACCGCTGAACTGCCGACCTTTTGATTGACAAGCTCAGCAACTTAGCCACTAAGCCACCGCATCCCACATAAATACTCCACATAGAATAGTCCAAAGCACACACTCTGCTAGAGAGAAGTTCCGTGAAGATGGACTCCAGCACAAGTCTGAAAGCTCGGAAGACAAAACCTCCAGTCTCAGTGACCAACCCAGATTGGATCTTTAGCATTATCTGGGGAAATGTATATTTGCCTCCCTTCATGAGTAAATACTATAGAATTCAGTAAAACTTTAGCTGAGGAAGTATACAGTACATGAATGGCCAACCTATTGTCCAGAGTTCTACCACAGACTCACTGTAAGTATGATATGCCTTGCAGCCAAGAGCAATTTTGCAAACAGATCAGCCCTTTCTAAATTACAGCCATTGTCCTAAAATGGGCGGGGATGGGAAGCTTTGTAATAAATTGGCATTAGCACTCCCATGCTGATGAAGCAAGTAGGAGAAAACAGGTTTAATTCTTGATCTCGGTCCAAACCTTAAAGAATGAAATCCAAGGTGAGGCTGTTAGAATTTATGATTCTTCCAGATATTCTGCACATCCATGTCAGCTGTAAGCTCTCTAGCAAAACTGTGAAGCTTGCTCATATTTAGGTGCCGTTTAGATCAATAGAAAGTGAGGGTTAAGATTGGGCAAACCTAATTTACGGGGAGGAGATTTTCAGCGTATGGGCCTGAAGTTTGGGTTTGTCTTAGAATGGAACTGCATTCACCTTTTCAGAGGAGAATTGTCTGGCTGAAGGTATCTTCTAAATGGTGGATTGTCCAGTCCAAATCCACTGAAAGGGATACAATTATCTTCTGGACAGCAAACTGAGTTAACTCACCTGGTCACAGTGGTCCCCATTATAATGAAATTCATTGTATTCTTCTTTATGTCACACTATTTGTGTTTAAATTTGCATCTCTACAAATTAACTGCCATATGCAAACTGCAGGCAAAGCTGTGACCTTGTGTGTGTGCGTTCCTGTTTTTGTGCCAAATAATAGGACATACTTACACTGAAATCCTTTTTTATGGAAATTCCAGAGCTTTTCCCCCCAAGTTGGAGTTTAGCATTTGGCATGTGGTAGCACTGGCTGAGCTGAAACTATATGATTCAGATACTGTCCTAACTCTAAAATCCTTAGCCAGATAGAGATACATTTCTGTGTATTCACATATACATGCCCCAAAAAAGATCATTGTTAAATGCTGGAACTTAACTCTGATTTCTCTTTCAGCCTCAGATGACTTGTCTTTTCCTCAAAACCTATTCCCAAGTTTCCACTAACAAGGGAGAAGTAATTTTGACAGGTCACCTTTAAAAACATCCTTTTTTTTTTCCTTGAACTTTTCCAGGCTCTGATTTACAACTGCTTTGTACAAAAAAACCTACCCATTAGTGATACAGTAATGTAAATGTGGTGCTAGCCAAGACAAATGTGCAGTGAAGTGAGGCACGGAGCACTGGTTGCCAGGAGAGGTAATACCAGGGTGACTTCTGTTCTCCTCCCTTTATCTCCGTTTGCCTGGTGTCAGGGCAAGGACTCTGCAGCTGCTGGCATCAGATTAAATGCAAAAGAGGGGGTTGTAAAAGTTGCGGGTATAAAGACAGAAGAACAGTGCCATCCAATCCTCCCCCTGAACCATCTCTGTCTGCTCAGCCTCATCAAGAAGAAATTTTAAGCCATTAAAATACAATAAAAGAGAAATTAAAGGTAATCGCTTTGTAAATTATAACTAATGGAAATATCAATTGTGATTTTATGATCAGCGGGAGCGATACGCAGAGCAGCCCAGCTGCAGAAGAGGCACATTGAGAACGAGGCACCACTCATTGGACCTGCACTGAACTCCCAATGGACCATCTGCACGAGGGCCAGAAGGCCACCCTAGAGCCTGGCAAGCTTGCCAGTCTTTATAACCAGGCCGAAAAGATCTATCTGGACCATTCATAGATGGGAACTTTGAGTGCCGTTGTTGTTGCTGTTGCTGTCATGGGCACGTTGCAAACACTGTGCTTGAAATAATCCCAATTGAGGCATTAATTTACGTGGTTTATTTGTTTTAGATCTCCTTCTCTTTAAAATGAGCTCAGAAAAGTTACGTTTGAGTCATAAAAACATAGGTGGGAGGAATTCATAATTTCCACCAGAATTGTGTGAATGGTGTTTGTTTGTTTATTTTTTTCAATTGAAGAAACAATTCCAGAATTGGAGTAGGGTGCATGTGTGAAAAAGAAGACATGAAAACTAAACCTATTTTCATAGGAACTGCTTTCTGAAAAGTGTTTGGACAGATCAAATGGTTTAGTAAAAGAACTCTGAAGTAGCCAAGAGTTGACGAACAGCATAAAGGTGAACGTTGCTGCGTGATCAGAGGTGGGTTCTACTTACCTTTACTACCGGTTTGCAATGGGGCCGTGCACGCGCGCTTCGCTTGCGTACACACGCACTCTTCTGCGCATGCGCAGTAGCATTTTGATGATGTCAGGGTCAGTGGGCGGAGCCTCCCGTCGGTTTTACTACCGGTTCTATAGAACCGGTGCGAACTGGGGGCAACCTACCACTGTGTGTGATGGTATTCAGAATCTAGTGACAAAAGTAGAAAGATTACCATATTTCAGCTTTCTGCGGATGAGATTAAGCTGTTTATGTGGAGAGAAAATAATTATTTGTGCTTCTGTAGCGCCATGAAACTCTCAATGGCTTATTAAATCAATTAGGTTCTTTGGGTTCCTTTCCCAGAACGTTGGCCTGAAGTAATCTTTCAAAATCAAAAATATTTCTTTAATGAAATCAGAGGGTTTTTTTGAATGAAATCAGAGGTTTCTGCCATTAAACTAACATTTGTTACATGAAATCAAAAGTCCCTATGAGCTACAAGGTCATCGTGTTTTGAAATGACATCAAAGTTTCTGCTATTTAAACTAGACTTTGCTGCGTGAATCAAAGGCCTCTATTATTTAAGGTTTCAGGTGCTCACTTTTTAGCATCCAGGTGCTCACTTTTTAGCATCCAAACAACCAAAAATTCTTGAAAGCCAGTGTCAATCCTTCTGGCCTTTCTGGTTTGCAACACCTCTACATAATTTGCATGCTGGCCACTCACTCCCCATCCCCCATGCTCTTTCACATAGCAATTGATTGACCCAGAGACAGCTGACCAAATGCGCCACCAGACAGGAGAAATCCCCTTTGCACATAAATAAATATCTCCTTTATTGTTGTGCAGCAGCAAACGGGTTATCTCTCTTAAAAGAGGAACCCTGATCAAAGCAAAACACTCATTTATATTTTGGCAAGCTTACAAAAGAGACAAGGCAAAAGCATTAATTGGTGACACCCTGAGGTAGAAGGAAAGAAAGTGTTGATTGGTGACACTCTGAAGTAGAGAAAATATTGGTGACACCCTGAGGTGGAAGGAAAGTATAGGTTGGTTACGTTTCAAGGTATCCTTTGCTGACCCATGTTTGTTCAGCAAAGGCTGAGGGACAGTTTTTGCCTAGGTGCTTTGTCCACGTGCAATTAGGCAAGCCTTAAAAGCACAATACTTTTCCATTTCTTGTCTCTCAAATCAGGAGAGTAAAACATGGGCTTCTCTTTCCTTAAGTGTGTCCTTATGATTCCTGAAAGCTGTGCATGTCTGTAGTATCTCACGGTCCTCTAATCCTGAACATTTTGGGATATATATTTTTTTCTTCCTAGACAGATGGAAGACATTGGGGGGGGAGGGAAATAGGACATATTTAGGGATGTGCCAATCTTACAACATAGGCTTGGAAAGAAAGAGACACAAAACTTGAAGAAAAATGGAACTGAGGAGAAAGAGGGCCAGGGAAACCTCAGCTTGGCCTGTGAATAGGAGACACCATATTCCCGGACAGGAAGAAGATGGATTGTGAAGGAGGTTTTAGCAACTGGGGGAGTGCAAATTATGAAAATAAGGTGTCAGGGACACCAATAAAAACACTCAGGATTGGAAAACTTCTGATACATAGATAATGATCAAACATCTTCTAAGCTAAAATAGGCTCTTCCTTTTTTAAGCAGAGAACAATGCTGTTGTCCTCCAGTTCCATGAATAGGAGTCAATTAATGCTTTACTGAGTAAGGGACCCTAACCCTAACCCCTAGAGTCAGGAAGGACTAGCACATATATGCGAGGGGAACCTTTACCTTTACCTTTACCTAATGTTTTACTGAAAGCATGCATATCAATAGCCCAAGACTGAGCCCTTGATTGGGGTAGCATATAAACCTAAAGTAAGAATGTAAATAGGGCATGGTGACCTACTGATTAAAATGTTGGGCTTGTGGATCAGAAGGTTAGCAGTTTGAGGCCCAAGTACTGCACGATGGGATGGGTTCCCATTCTTGCCCCAACTCCTGCCAACAGTTCAAAAGCATGCAAATGCAAGTAGATAAATAGGTACCACTTCAGTGGGAAGGTAATAGCATTCCATGCACTTTGGCATACAGTCATGCTGGCCACTGAAGTGTCTTCAGACAACACTGGCTCCCTCAACTAGGAAACAGAGATGACCATCACCCCCTAGAGTCGGACACAACTGATCAGGGAAAACCCTTACATTTTTTCCCCTTAAAGAATGTCAATAAATGCATAAATGTATGAGATGCCCACGTGCGCTTTAACGGAAGTTAAGCTGAGGCTCTGAAGAGTTGGCATTGACTAGCTGAAGAGATTTCTCATCACATCTCCCCCCCAGGAAAGAAAACACAGGCATCAAGATCCACAGGCTTTCTGCCATATGAGCTACAGAATGGAAAGGCCTCCAAGGAGCTGTAATTCCTTGTTCTATGTTAAACAGCTTTATTTAATAGGCTTGCAACAACAACAACAACAGAAAAGGTAGATTTTAGTGAGTTATAAACATCTCCCTGGGTACGCAAGCCATAATTATCATTGTTCACTACCAATCTATCTTTCTAAGCATGCTGCTGCAGTCCTTGTCCTGATGATGACAGATTCAGGTCTGCAGCCTTCGAGCATTTTTACATCTGCACTGGACCCAGTTGGTCAGGTTGCCCTGGTAGCCAAAATTATACCCTCCAAGGAGAAACTGCAGCTCTTCCTCTCCAATGAGGATCTGCTTGCCAATTATCATTTGTGCTTTTGTTACTCAAGACAAGACGATGGCAACACACTCTGTACAGTAAGAGGACTGTGGAAAAGGCTACATGCTATCCCCAGGTATCACCAAGTTTTGTTTTAACGGGGTGTAAAAAGTAAAATGAATATGTATGTGTGGGGTCCTTGGTGCTCTCTGAGCTTGCTCTCTTGTAGACGTTTCATTACCCTAACTAGGTAACATCATCAGTGGTAGTAAGGAGTGTTGTTTGCTGTCAGTTTATATTCTGCCTCTCTGTGTGGGTGGGGGTGATCCCAGACTAAGCCAAGTCCAAAAATGCCTGGGAATTTCTAGAAGCCTGGCACTCTTGACAAATCAGCCATCAATAGACACATAGACATTAACAACATATATAAACTATGCAAAAGAGACAATCAATCAGTCCAAAAGAGATAAGGACTCCAGCACCTCTCCACTAGTAACCAGCTTTCAAATCAGCATAGATTAACTCCAAGGTCAATTTAAAATTGTTCAGACAAACAATCAAGTAAGTAATACCCACTGGTGGGTTCCTCCCAGTTCGGCCCGGTTCTCCCGAGCCGGTACCGGTGACGATATGACATCACCGAACTGGTTCTGCCCCACCACCCTCTGCACCCGCCCCACCCCCCATGTTATTCTTATCTTTTATTTGGCCCCACCCCCAATCTATTGCTGCCTCCTGAGTCCCAGCTGATGGCTAGAGGGGAAAAAACTGTTTAAACTCTTGCTGCAGGGCTTCAAAGGGCCGCCTTACAGTTGATCAGCGTTAAAAGAAAACAAATGAGTAGACCGGTGCCTGCAAAAATACATGAGTAGATCAGTGCCTGCAAAAATAAATGGGTAGACCAGTGCCTGCAAAAAATAAATGGGTAGATCGGTACAGCTCTGCAAGCAGTTAAAAGCCTGGTAGACCAGGACCTCTGCTAAATCCTAAATAATTGTCCATCAATCCACGCCCACAAAATAAGCCATGCCCACAGAACGGGTAGTAAAAAAAATTTAGAACCCACCCCTGGTAATACCCCAATCAAGACACTGCCAAAGAGCCATCAGTTAACAGCCCAACCAAAGAATCCCTAAGACCGCCCCCCACTCACACAGAGAGGCAAGACACCAGAATATAAACTGAGGGTAAACAGCACTCCTTACTAGCGCTAATGATGTTACCTAGTTTAGGTAATGAAAGGTCTGCTGCAAGAAAACAAGCAAGCTCAGGGAGCACCAAGAACCCTTCATTTCACGCCCTGAGCTACAAATATTCTCCTTTATTGAATATATATGTGATTAAAGGGTAATTGTGTTTATAATATGTAATTCTAATTAAGTGTAAATGAAAGCATTTTAAGCTTTCTTAGCCCCATTTGTAATTTTGTATCTTCTTGGAGGTCATCCTAGAGCATATCATTCAAAGACCAAATACATCACTCACCCCAGAAAAGCTAAGCACTCCTCCCTTAAGGCAAAATCAAATAGGCCTCATTATGGTTCAGTGTGAGGCCACTGAGTTCAACGGAGCTTATTGTATTTCCCCGAAGGGATGGGCAACCTATGATCTTCCTTATTTATTTACTTATATATTATTTGTGTCCCACCTTTATTATTTTACAAATAACTCAAGGCAGCAAACACATCCAACATTCCTTCCTTCCTCCTATTTTTTCCACTACAACTTTTTGAGGTGAGTTGGACTGAGAGAGTGTAACTGATCCAAAGTGACCCAAGCTGGTTTTAATGGCTAAGGCAGGACTTGATCTCACAGTCGCCTGCTTTCTAACCTGGTACCTTAACCACTAGACCAAATTGACTCTCTAATAATATTGGCTAATTCAGAGACCATGCTGACTAGGGCAGATTGGCCGTATCACAATGGTTCCATGTTGGTGATCTGTCATCTGTAGGATTGCAGCCTGAGATTTTCTGAAGGTTGGTTTCTGAAACTCTCTGAGAAAGATATTTTGCTACACTTATCTAAGATCTGGTTATATTTATCCTTTGATGAATCTTTGTTGGGATATATTTTCAAAAGACCACCTCACACAATGATTCAAGGGTGTAGATAAATTCATGGTAATTCCGACTAAGGAATTGGATCAAGGTCATATTCAGAAAATGTGTTTTTTAATCCAGAAAAAAACTCAGATGTTTTTCTATGTCCTGGCCTCATTCCTTTTGGAAACTGTGAATTGATCCTATGGGGGTGGGGTGGGGTGGGGTGGGGAATGCAATTTTTTTACCATTTCTCATTCAGTACAATGAACAAGCACCTGCTTTTGAGATTCTTCTCTCTTAAACAAGACAAAACATTTGGTAAATTCTTATCGGAGAAGTGTGTTATTTTTGTGCTTATTTAATTACGAGGCAGTGGTTTACCAAGGTTGTGGGAATGGTCTATCCTGGGCCAAAAAGGGAGTACACTGCAGACAATTTTAACCAACCCAACTAAAAGTGCTTGTTAGGCTTTTTGGTGACTTGAAGATGAAAAATGAGCCTCTTACCTTGGCTGAAGATGCCAAGGAGGCTATTTGGAAGATTGGTGGTAGGTGTGGAGTCGAGTTGCTGATGTCAGCACACTATTGGCAAGGAACAGTGCAGTGCAGTGCAGTGACCAAGACGGACCAGAGTAGACTGGTGCTTATGTGGTTATGCTAGTCTGGAACCTGCAGCTGTTGTTCAACCCCCTGATCCACTCCAGGTGTCAACATACAAAAGATATGCCACTGAACAAGGTATCCAAGAAATATATGTGAATGCAGACATCTACGGTAGTGGTCCCGACTCCTCAAACCCCTTGGATTTCCAAACTCCCAGATTTCCAATTAAATTCTAATGAAATATATTCTTGAGAACTTTTTTTTCCATTGGATGGTTTCAGACAGGGAGGTAGTGCAGGCTGCCAGGAGGACTTCAGATTGATGGAAAAGATGTCTAACCATAAAACACTCTCTGCTGTTTCTAATAAAATAGGCTCAGAAATATCCCCAGGAGGAAAAAAAACATAGTGTTGGGTTTTTTTAGAAATTGCAAAGCAAATTTCAATATAGCCCTACTCTGGATGGATGTTAATATCCATAATACAGTTAATATAGTACTTAGATCCAAGACAGCAGCTTGAAAAAAGAAATCCGAGGGCCTACTTACCTGAAGGGGCCAAGAAATCTGAGGTCTTTCAGAATTGTATTTAGGCTTTTAATGGTGCTCTTTAAAAACTGATAATGATATATGATAATTTTCCAACTTTCTGCATGATGGAGATTGTTATGCCTTAATTACTGTAAATGTGTACTTGACATAATTGCTGAAAGCTGATGGCTTTATAACAAGCCTGTAGAATCCAGAGTAGTGCAAGGCATACATGGGGCTGACATGTGGCGGTGCAGTGAAAGGTCAAGGAGACAAGGAAAGTCTGAGTTCTAATCAAGATAGCAAGTGGTTCGGCACCTTTAATTTTATAAATTAGCATTTATTCTGCCTGGAAGAGAACTACAGCCTACTGGACCTGGCCTTCCAAATTCTGGAATTCGAGAGTATTGTGAAAGCTCTCCACACTTATGAGATCCCATTCTCAAAAACATTAGCCTTCCTGAAGACAGGGATTCCCTTTGCACAAGGAGCATGGGATTAAAATTGGAAGGAGTGTGCGGAGAGATGCTGGCTCTGTGGCTGCTAGTTTGTTTGTTTATATCCTGCCTTTATTACTTTACAAATAACTCAAAGCAGTGAACATATCCAACATACCTTCCTCCTCCTATTTCCCCCAGAATCCCAGAAACCACCCTTGTGAGGTGGGTTGGGCTGAGAAAAGAGTGGCTGGCCCAAAGTCACCCAGCTGGTTTTCATGGCTAAACTGGGACCAGAACTCACAGCCTGGTGCCTTAACTATTAGGCCAAACCAGCTCTTGGCTTTTATAGAAGATACAACCTTTCAGACAATGAACTCCTCGAGAGCAGAAGGACACCAGGGCAGTAAAAAGAATAATAATAATTAATTCCAGTCAGCCTAGCAAAGGGTCACTTTAAAAACAAGCCTTAAAACAGATATTCTCTTCTAAATCTTGTCTCTGCCCAAAACCTAACCTTGAAGATAGCCAGGAAAATGAATGATCTCCTCCCTGGTATTTATAGTTTCACCTAGAGATTGATTTTTTTTTCCCCTTCCCTTTTTCAGTAGCCTCACAGCAGTGGATTGACAAAAACACAAACAAAACCAGTATTAGTTTCTTCCAGGCAAAATGAGAACTTAGAAGGAAGGAGGATTGGTTGATGACGGCCTGCTGAGTTGATGTGCATGATCTTTTGTCCTTTAGATTGCAGAGCTTCAGAATGCCCTTGAAGACTTAAGGCACCCACAACATATAAAGGGATTTTGAATCTGAATGTCAGCAATGACAAGAGCATGCTCAGAAACCATCACCACTCCCAAGAAACACACTAACCAAGTCAACATACAGGCAGGGGTACTCTTTCGTATTTCCATCATATGTATGCAAACTTAGGCACAGTGATACACACACATGTACAAACACATTCCTGGATTCCACTGGACTTTTTGTGTATGAATTATTACTCCAGCCATAGGAATTCCATGGAAACTTTATAAAACACATGAATAGCTTGCCTTCCAGAAAGTCATGCAATGTACAAGAAATAAAGAATCATTTATTCCTTTAGTTTGGGCTGTAAAGTCTGCCACTGGCCAGGGTGTCTCTTCATGCTACATATATGTGCATGCTATGAGCATCCTATGCACAGCCTCATAGCCAGTGGATCCTGGTTGACCAGTCTGGAGCTCAGCAATGTCATCCTCCTCCAGTGTCAGCTGTGCTCAGCGATAGCCTCAGGAACTGAAAGGGACAGCCAAGCAAGCCAATAGATTCTGTCCCAAAGTCAGTCTCACTCCTGCCCTTTGTCTTCAGCTCCTACGTCAGTGATAGCTAACCTTTTTCTCTTTGTGTGCCAAAAGCGCATGCACGTGCGACAGCGCACATGCGTGCTGGCACCCATAATGCAATGTGCACGCCCCTGTGCATGACCCCCCTCTGCGCATACACACATGACCCCCATACTCCCCTGCCCCCTGCACATTAAAAATTTTAGCAACTGGTTCTCTGCCTGGTTGCTGGGTGGGCGTGGCCCTGCTGGGCATGGCCTACACGGCCTCCTGCACCGTGGCCGGGGGAGGCATTTTCACCCTCCCCAGGCTCCAGAGGCTTTCTTCAAGCCTCTGGGAGATCAAAAACAGCTTGCCCCAGGCTTTGGAGGTCCTCCAGAGGCTGGAAACAAGCTCATTTCCGGACTTCCAGAACTTCTGGGAGGCACATTTTTCACCCTCCCAGAGCTCTGCACTTACCTGGCATCCAAAATGGGCTGCGTGGAGACACTTTGGACGGGCGGAGTGGGGTGGGAGAGGCCAGCCAGTCCTTGCAACTACTGGTTCGGTGAACCAGATGTAAAATTAGCAGCCTCCCTGGCCCAAAAATGGGCCGGGGGGCAGCGCACCGCAACCCCCCCATGTTCCCGCCCATCCCCCATGCATGCATGCGCAACCCCCGGAACCCCCACACATGCACATGTGGGCCCCACACATGCAAACGCATCTCCCACATGTGCCCCGCCCCCTGTGCATCCCGAAAATCAGCTGGCTGGCGGGAGGCACGCACGCACCTGCGCAGTGGAGCTGATCTGGGTGACAGCTCGCATGCCTGCTGAGAGGGCTCTGCATGCCAGCTGTGGCATAGGTTCACCATCACGGTCCTAGGTAGATGGCTGCATGAAGCAAGGGCAACAACATCTTTATCCACTTGTACAACACAGAAGAAATTCTCTTCTATCACTGGGACCTTCCTCATCAGCACACTCACCCACCATGATGCAAAGGTGAATATGAAGAGCAACAGGCAAGGTATTTCAAATGAAGCTTTCGTCCAAGATTTGTCCTCCCACCTATTTGACCAGCAAACACTGGGATTTATTTACCTCTTTAACTGGCCTAGCCCTCTAGCCATAGTTTTTCAACTGTGTATTTATTTATTTACATATTTGCTTGTTTGCTTGTTTTATTATCACACCTTTATCATTCAAAGTGATGAACATATTTGGCACACCTTCCTCCTCGTATTTTCCCCACAGCAACAACTTGTGAAGTGAATTGGGCTAAGAGACTAGCCCAAGGTCACTGAGCTGGCTTTCATGGCTAAGACAAGAGTTGAACTCATGTTCTCTTGCTTTCTAGTTTGGTTCCTTAACCACTAGACCAAACTGGCATTTTAGAGAGAGGACGTTATTGGAAAATGTACCTAAACTCAGGGAACCAGAAGAAATACCTCTGCCCAAAACAGCTTCCTTCCATATCTGCAACGAAGCATTCAAAATATATATTTTGATTCCTACTATACATAAATTCTTTCAAACTAGCTTTTTTTTTTACCCAGAATGGTTCCCTACTATACAAGGATGGGCAATTTTTTTCTGTCTGATCATGATTCAGCAGTTACTGAGAAAGTGAGCTAATTTTATATGGTGATTAGCATTATAGTGCATCCCAGCAACTGATTGATTAAATTCTGAGGTAGTTCCTATATTGGTTATCTTGTCTTACGTTCAAGGATGTATGTGTTCTATTTTGGATTGCTCTTTAATCATCATAATAAATTGATCTAAATCCATATACAAATCTCTGCTCAGCCCTGACATTTCTTTGGTAATCATAGCCTCTCTATCTAATCTCCCTACAAGGTGTTTGTGCAAATGGAACCAGAAAAAGCTTGTCCTGAGATTCCTTCAAACAACGGTGGACAAAAAATGTAATCATTCAGCACTGATGACCTCTTTCCCCAGTATAAACATCAGGGAATCATCCAATTTTCTCTATCTTATTTAACATCAGCTTTTGACTACAGAACATCAAATGCAATTGCCTTCCATAAGAACAAGACAGCTGAATAACTTTCCTTATCCAAATCTCAATCTGGAATTGAATTTTAGTTAAAATTATCACTCTTTTAGGACAGAAGTCATCTCCTCCCAATTTATTCCAACACTGTTCAGAAAGGCTGGTGTCTTTTTTTTTTTTCTTTCCTTTTCTTTTCTTTCCTTTTTTTTTTTTTTTGTGTTCCTCTTTTTGCCTTTTTCTAAAGCTTCTTCATATCTACACTATTGGAGTTTTCTGTGGAAAAATAATATTTAAAAAGGGAAGGCAAAATACTTTTATTTTACAGAGATTGTGCTTCTCTGTCTCTGTTTTTAATGTTCTCTTTGGTACAAAGCTAAGAATCTAAGATGTTGTGTGAGAGACTGTAGGATTTTTTTTTATGTCAAACATCTCAGCAAAAGTTGAACATTGGTGATCAATAACAGTTGGGGCAGTTTACATGACTAGATGGGGCAAGAAAAAGAATCCTCATCAAGTTTTGAGTTCAGTTTGTGGGCAACTTATTTCAAACTATGCATCCTTTATTTTACTACTGATGTAGGTTTACAATATGTATAGTTCAAATCACTTTTTTCATCATGAGATATTGAGGTTTAAGAGATTTGGTATAAGAAGGCTGTAGATATGCAGTGAATAATATGCTTAAAATCAAATTTGCCACCACGAGCCTAAAAAATGACCTAGTTACCTTATTTGTCTTGATGTCCTTTGGATGTGTTGTGCTAAATTTCTATTTCCCATGATTATACTGGTTGGCAAAGATGAAAGCACTGGGGAGAGAAATTCAACCATTAAAGTAAGCTTTGAGTCAGAATCCATCTACAGTAGGAAGTATACTTTGCTCAGATTTGGGCTATAGTTTGCAAGTTCAGTCTAGAAGGGAAAAAAAGATGAATGCAGATACTTCATTTTAAAAAAAGAGGAAATTTGGGGGTCTATAAGCAGCATTGGAATTTTGGGATCATATTATGGGTATTAACTTGGTAGTACAGTGGTTTAAAGCACCCTGTTATTAAGACCAGCTGCCTGCAATTACTGCAGGTTCGAATCTCGCTAGGCTCAAGGTTGACTCAGCCTTCCATCCTTTCTAAGGTAGGTGAAATGAGGACCCAGTTGTGGGGGCAATAAGCTGACTTTGTATAAATATACAAAAGGATGAAGGCTATTGCTTAGCACATTGTAAGCCGCCCTGAGTCTCTGGAGAAGGGCGGCATATAAATCAAATTTAAAAAAAAAATTAACTGCCCCATTAAATGTCACCATCATAAAACATTCATTTAACAGGTAGGAAATTGGTGAGAACCTCAAGCTCTTTTCAGCTTCCAGAAGGTTGCACCCCAATTTATTATTTTTATGCTGGGCCTGTCGACAAATTTCCAAAATACCTGACTGAGGCATCCACCATCATTATTTTCTTAGAATATCTATGGGGTGTATGTAGGGCATTCTTTCAAAGATGCTGAAAACAAGATTTTGCTTTGCAGCCTTTTAGCTTCATCCTCAGAATTTTCATTATATGACCTAGACATTGGAATTTGAACATAGATCTTTTTAACATTTATATTTTATCGTGTTCTACTAATCTAAATAAAATGTTAATATATATTGTTACTCCGTATATAGTATGCTATATGAGAAATAAATATTTAAAATACCTTTATAAATAAAATTAAGTGGGAGACAGAACCTGATGGATATCAAAAGATTTGTCCCATGAATTGGATATTGCTTATTCGTGATGTAAGGTAAGGTAAGGGGAGAGGAGAGGAGAGGAGAGGAGAGGAGGAGAGGAGAATTGTGTGCCGTGTCCTCTAAAAGGAGATCCAAAAAGAGAAATTATGGTAATTTAGGACAGGTATTCTGACTGCCCTAAAAAAAGAAATATAATGACTTGAAGAAAGTATTTCGATAATTGGATGATTTGGGTGATTTCCAGAACAGGATGAGTGCGGCTTAGATTTGGGATGCTACAGGTGATATATTATATTCTAAGTCAGTTGACTGATGGCCTGGTTGGAAAAGAAACTGACACCTTGCCAATTTAGAATTGGTAAAACTTTGCTCCTCACAAAGGATATTCCATGTTCAGCCTGAGTGTTAAGCTGCCAACATCACAACTTAATTAAAGGAAAGGACGCTGCTTCTCATTTAATAGCGGAGCCACAGGAATCAATGTAAACAGTTTTCTTTTCTGCCCTATATGTACAAAGTTGAAAGCTTCTCTCAGTCTCACAGCAATTAATCTCTTGTTATCAGAAGTTGGCCATTACTCATCATCTTCCATTATGATTCCTTTAAAGTTAGCCAGCTCATCTGCTTTTCTTTCTCCAGCCAAATTCTGATCAGCATTGTCATGTAAAAGTGTTTTTCCAACACAATTATTTTTCTATGGGAGACAGACTCTTCTTAGCCGAGCTTTTTTTTTTTACAGAGTTTGTTCCCATTCTGAATGGGAAAAGATGATTAAACCTATTGATTTCTTAGTATCTGAAAGTTCTGTGCCTTGTCGTATGAAGCCTCTGAAATGGTTTGTCTCTACTTAGTGTGGATTCAATTGTCCTTTTGAAATTTTGGTGGCCAACAGTGATCATTCATATGACTTATTTATAAACAATCCTTGTTTACTTATCAGGCTTTATGCCAAGGGAGAGGAGACTTTCTTTTAAACCAGCCACTATGTATTTTTTTTAAAAAAGGTCTTTTAAATCTTCTCACCTTGAAAATTGCAGTGATGCTCCAATAATTACTTTTTGAATGTATGGGCACTGTTTTAATTATCTTGACCTATTGTGTCTGATGCTGTATAGTAACAATACCAGGCTGTTCATCTTATCCTGTTTATTCTCTATTGAGAAACATGCAATCCCATAAAAATAAAGTAAAACAAAACTGAGATAAAGCAAAGCAAAAACGTTGATTAGGGTCTTGTTTTCTATTTGATTGTTTGTCTGGTGTTAATCCCTGCTTATCTGATTGCTGGAGAATATGTGTTCTGGTCCAAATGGAAATCTTCCAGGAATTCCCTTGTGCCGTGGTGCAAACCTGTGGCACGCAGAGCCCTCTCTGTGGACACACATCACCCCAGCCCAGCTCTATCACATTTATCTGTCGCGTTTCTCACCCTTGTTTGCAGGACTAAAACAATGTGCGAAACAGCATTCTGCCTTCGTGCCGGTGCATTTGCTGTTGCCACCTCTATGGCCTGCCCCTTGTGCAGCACAGTGAAATTTAGTGTGCTTCACAATGGGGGACACGGGGTCTCCTCCTCCTCCTGGAGTCCATTACGACGCGGAGCCACAATGCGACCCTGCTTCAGCGTGGGCTCACTCTCACCTCCCGGTTGCTTTTTCTGCAGAGCTGCCTGTCTTGGGATGGCCCACCTCCCCGCCAGCAGCTGGGCTTCAGCTCTCAGCTAACCAGCTGAGCGTGGGTGCACTGCTCCTAGGCTCGTCGGCCTCCAGACGTCAGATTCCCACCACCCAGCACCAGTTCAGGGCTTCCTTTCCCCCACCCCGGGGGGGGACGGGACAGGGGGGGAAGAGAGAGAAGGAGGGAAAGAGAGAGGGGGAGGGAGGGAAAAAGAGAGAAAGAGAGAAAGGGAAAGAGAGGGGGGAATGAGAGAGGGGGAAAGAGAGAGGGAGAGGGAGGGAAAGAGAAAGAGGGGGAAGAGAGAGGGAGGGAGGGAAAGAGAGAGAAGAGGGGGAGGGAAAGAGACAGAGGGGAGAGAAGGGAAGAGAGGGGGAAGAGAGGGAAAGAAAGAAAGAAAGAAAGAAAGAAAGAGGGAAAGAGAGAGAAACAGAGAGAGGCAGAGAGGCAGAGACAGAGAGAGAGGGAAAGAGAGAGGGGGAAGGGGAGAGGGGGGAAGAGAGGGAGAGAGAGAGGGAGGGAGGGAAAGAGAGAGAGAAAGAGAGTGGGTGAGAGAGAGGGAGGGAAAGAGACAAATGATATTACAAAAGTTTTTCTTTTTTATTATTGCTAAATGTAATATTTCAAAAACAGAAAAACTGAAGGGGCATAAAAATGCATTTATCGTGTTTTTCTTAGAACAATTAGTTGTACTCTGCCTTGTTTATCATTATTTTAGGTAGTAAAACCTCAGTATTCAGGTTAAATTGCCATGTTGGCACTTTGCAATAAATAAGTGGGTTTTGGGTTGCAGTTTGGGCACTCGGTCTCTAAAAGGTTCGCCATCACTGCCCTAGTGCTTTTGAAATTAGTTTGGTGCAAAAATGCTAAGGAATTTTGGAACTTTGGCATTCAGACAAATCAGCCATCAACGAACACATAGAGATAAACCATATTTACACACCATTCAAAAGAGACAATAAAGAAGTTAAGAAGGAAACAAAAACACCAGAAGCATAAAGTGGTGAGTGGATGAAAAGGAGGGAATAGGCACACAACCTGAAACTTAAGACACCAATCTTGGTTTGATAGGTTTAATTTGATCTCTCAGTCTTTCTGATGAGACTTTATTAATCTCTTTCAAAATGGCAATTCATAGTTTTATATTATGCCCATCCTGGACTAACCTATACTTCCTAAGAAAGAATGGAAGACAGGTATAGCCTGCCCAGATCAGAATTGCCCCTCCTTCCTCATTGTCCTTGTTGTAAAATAGAACTCTCTCTCCCTGAAAGATGATTACACAAATGCCCCTTTAACCTGGTTCATGTGGAGCTATTTCACCTTTTTAATGATTATTTATTTAAAGGGACTTTTCCATCAGTAACCTGTTCTAGATTTTGCTCAGGTGACCGTGATTTATTAGCTCTATTTTCCCCAAGTGTTGCTCTTCTTCCTGACTTCCTTACAACGTGTGTCAGGTGCTTATCTCCTTCACCTTTTTTTAAAAAAAATTTTTTGAAACATCCATCTGGCAATTGCCATGATTGGAGAGTTTGCAATACTAAATGCATTAATGGCATGACAGCTCTATCGATTTCCTTTCTACCTCCACATAATGCAAGAGATATACAAGCCGATAGGCTTCCCCCCCACATCCCTTGCTCTCAGAAGGGCTAGTACATTTTCCCGTAGCTCATGTTCCCTCTCTCCGTCACATTTTGATAGATGGGATGATGCTATCTCTCTTAGACTGAAGACGGATGCTTCCTTTCTCCAAAATAATTCCCCTAGATGTGAGAAAGTGTCCTCGTTTCCTTTGCCGATGTAGGCTAAGTGGTCACAGTTTTACAGTCTTGGAAAAGGTCAGATACCATCTCCATCTCCTAGCTGAAACTCAGCAGGCTCTTTCTCACTTACATTAAAGTGTTTTTAGAAAGATGTTTAATTTTGACTTAATCAAGTCAAGGTCACGCAGTGTGGCATTCTCCCTTCCCACTCGGAGTTCACTAGTGTAATTGCAGAAAGTACGCTGTTTAGCTGCAGGAACGGTCAAGTAGAAAGGTCCCTGATGCCACCTACCAGCCATCTGGGGCTGCAACCAGCCACCGCTTTTCACCAAATGCCAACCAGCATTTCACCAAATACTACCAGTTCGCACCAGTTTGGGCGAACCGGTAGTGATAAAAACTACAGGTTTGGGCGAACCAGTAGTAAAAAAAAAAGCTACTAGTTCCTCCGAACCGGTATTACCGACAATCAGCTGTGCCGCATGATTTAAAATAGCTTTCTAGTGAATCTAAATCACGCGGCACAGCTGTTTCTCCCCCCCTCGCTGTTCTACATACTTTTTCCGCATGGAGTGTGCGTTTGGCATGTACTGTGCATGAATGCGTTCACAGCGTGCATTTGGCACATAATGTGCATGTACATGCAGCGTGCTTTTCATGCATATTGTGCATGCACAAGGACACAGCACGCATTTGGCACGTACCATGCATGCACGGGCAGCAAACCAGTGGCAAACCAGGGAAGATTTCACCACTGGCTGCAACCATTGTTGTATTGACTCAAACTATACCAATCAACAGCCCTAGAGCTAATCGATGGGCATCCTGGCACCCCTGAAATTAGAGATCATTCAGGAACCCTTACACAAAATCTCCAGTTTAGTGTGAAATTGAGCAACTGAACTGGCACAATGCTGCCTTTTAGAGACAGGAGAGAATACCGCACTGTGAGGAAACATGGTGATATTATCATAGACATGGTACCATGCAATTGTTTGGATGCAAGCAGGGGTGAAATTCACTTACCTTCGCTACTGGTTCACAAATGTGAGCGTTCGCACCTCCTCTACGCATGCACAGAGGGTCAAAAACAGGACATGACTACGTCCAGGTGGGTGGGCGGAGCCTCCCGCGGCCGGCACTACCGGTTCGCCCGAGCCGGATAGAACCGTCTGAATTTCACCCCTGGATGCAAGCAGCTTTTAGGTCTGTATGTCTGTATGTAGGTCACGGCAAAGTAAATATTCATACGGGTAGTCCTCAATTTACAACCATTCATTTAGTGACTGTTCAGAGTTACAACAGCACTGAAAAAATTGACTTACACTGGTCCTTACACAACTGTCTCAGCATCCTCACGGTCATGTAATCGAACTTGACAATGGTCATGATTTATGATGGTTGCAGCATCCGGGGTTATACGATTGCCATTTTCGACTTTCCCAAAAAAGACTGCTGACAAGCAAGGTCAATGGGAAAGCCAGATTTGTTCAATGACTGAGTGATTCACGTAACAACTGCAGTAATTCACTTAACAACCATGACAACCACCTTGCTTAGCAATGGAAATTCTGGTCCCAAGTGTGGTAGTAAGTCAAGGACCACTTATACCAGTGATGGCAAACCTATGGCAAGCGTGCCAGAGGTGGCACGCAGAGCCCTCTCTGTGGGTACATGCACTGTCACCAGCTGCTCTTCCGAGTTCAGGTGTGCGTGGCCGGCGCGTACAGACCAACTGGCTGGCACGTATGCATGTGCCGGAATCCAGAAGAGAGCAGCTGGCCGGTGTGCATGCGCGTGACGGAACCCGGAAGTGCAGCTGGCCGCCACACGCATCTACACCAGCCAGCTGCTGTCTTCCGAATTCCGGCACTCTGGCGCGCGCTCCAGTTTCGGCACTCACTGACCTATACGTTATTTCAAAGTAGTTAGTCCCCAATTATTTTAGCCCCCAACCCTTCCCACAATTAACCACAGGATTTTATACATGTATTAATGTTAGATAATTTGTGCCAGAGCATGATCTGAAGGTACATGATGTACGGCTTTTTTTTTTCCTCTGGAATTTTTCCCTATAGCCCCTGGCCTGATATGGCTCATTATCTTGTCAGCTTCTCTTCTAACACCACATTTGGTCCAGTCTGTTCTGTTGACAAGAATTATCCTGCTGATGGAGAGAAAGAATCTGGAGTACATCTGCATTAATTCCTTCCAACATTCTTTGGAATTTTAAAGGACTAAAAACAAGCTATTCAATTACAGCAGCTATGGAGAAAAGGGCAGAAGCCTATGATGAGATGATCTAGCCAAGTTGATGACAGCGCATGTTCCTTAAATCTGTCTAGCACTCTATCTGAAACAAAAAGCACACTCCAGATTCTCCCACACTGAACATAATCCAGCACCGTTAGGCCCTTAAATTGGTCCAAGCCTTGCCAAATATTAGTCTTCTAAGTCTTTAAAACGAAAGATTGAAAAAGTATAGTTACCATATTAAAATGTTTTTCACAGGGTAGGAAGGCAATACCTGGTGAACTAAAAGTATCCAAAGCCAAAACAATATCATAGCTGCCCTAAGGCTTCCAAATACGTTCATATACGATTCTAAAACAGTGATGGCTAACCTTTTCCAGACTGAGTGCCCAAAGCGCACATGCATGCATGCACATGCGTGTGCAGCCTCCACATGTGCCCCATCCCCCTGCATGCACACGGGGCCTCCACATGTGTCCCACACATGCACGCGCAGCCTCCTCCACACGCCCCGTCTCCCACACATGCGCGGCAGAGACCTGAAGACCACCTGGCTGGTGGGAGCTGAACTGGGGTGACGGCTCTCATGCCCACAGAGAAGGCACTTCATGCCACCTCTGACATGTGTGCCATAGGTTCGCCATCACGGTTCTAGAACCATTAGAAGCTGTTCAATCAGGCTTCCTAAGGAATTTGGTCTTGGTTCCTCACTGTGTTCCTCACTCAATCTTCAGGCTGAAGATGGAATTGTTCTGATTAAAAGCCATGCCCAAATAGCACATGTTAAGTTACTGGCTCATAAAAGTTTTCAACCCAGGTTATCTTGCTTCTTTGATTCTTCAGACAAATCCCAGATGCTTAGCAAAAATTTATTGGTGCCACCTGAAGCCATTGTGGATTCTGCCCCAATGTATTGATTCCAGTGAAATTTGATCAGGCCAACACATCTTTCAAAGCAATGCGCCCGAGATGTGGCTCTGCAAAATGACCTCAGCTAGGGTCCACCATATGAAGCCACAAAATAAGTGTTCCTTCTGCATACTACCTTTACAATATTGTCCCATCCCCCACCCCCACCCCCAAACACTAAAAGATCTGTTATTTTTGCTCGCTGTAATGTCCTCCATTCTCGTCTGTTAGAGGGAAGATTCTATAACATACTGTGGGTCTGTCCTTGAGGTGAGAGAGATACTGAAACTATGGGTTATGCATTTCTGTGTTGCTTTTTTTATAGAAATATGTGAGAAATGTCCTCTGGTTCTGTGTCAAAACTCTGATTAAACATAAGCAACTCCTCCAAGTGAGATAAAGCTGAACCTTAATTAGACGTTGATCACTCAATACATTTCTCTTCCTTTTTTCCCTTTCATTGTCCCACCTCCGCCCCCTGCCTTCCGGCCACCATTTTCCCACTTCTCCTTTTAAATATGCATATACTGCTCTATGTTTTATTTTGCTACTTCTTTGCTAATAATTGGCAGACCATCACAGTCTTAATCCCAACAAATCATAGCAGGCCTTCAGCAAATATTAAATTTAATATATGTTAGTATAGCTTTATATTCTCTTCATGTTTTAGAAATTTTAGTATTCTTATCTCCTTTTATCTTCCCTTATCTATCATAGTTATTTATAGCATTTAGAGTATTTCTTGTAAAATCCATTGCAGTTTTATAGGATTCTTTTGCATTTGAATTCATGCCCTCTGCAATTTTACATTAATAATTTTATCTTTACCTTATTTGAGTCTATCAATATGACTTTTTATTTTCATTCCTATTTTACATAATTGCTATTTGTTCTATGCCGGTCTGTGACCGAAATAAAATTGATTGATAACTTCTAAACAACTTCAAGCTTCACCAAATGTCACCAGAAGCTATGATTGCTTCTCATGACAAAGATCATATTAAACAGCATTCACTTTGCAGTTGGGAGATGTTGTTTCCAAAACAACAACAAATCATTCTTATGAAATCTCTGTATCTCAGCTTTAGTTCCAGATCTATAAGATGACAGAGAAGAGGGAGGAGGTCTAATTTAGAGGCTTCAGTAAGATAAGGAAGATATACTCAAAATGGAAATTATCTGAATTTATAAACATGTTACCCATTTACATTCATTATCACCCTAGTAATCCTGAAGCAAGGTGCAAAGTAAGATTGGTAACATAAAATTACATTTTAGGTCGTGGATAATAATTAGGAGTTCTGTGAAAATCAAATGCTCATCTTGAATTCTTCAGTGTTGTGATAGGGGAGGAGTTATTCATAGTCAGAGAGCTGCGCAGAAAAGATTACCTTTCATAATATTTATATAGGTAGTCCTCGACTTACGACCGTAACTGACCCCAGAATTAAGGCCGTAAGTCGAACCAGTTAAAAAGTGACCCAGTCCAATTTTGCAACCTTTTTTGAAGCATTTGCTAAGAAAACCCCACGGTCGTTAAAGCAAATCCATTGTAACCAATTGCGTTTTCTGCCGGAAACCTGAAGGAAACACTGGTTTCCAACAAAAAGCATTGTAAATTGTGGTCACATAACTGCAAGATGCTGCAAATGGCCATAAATGCAGGCAGGTTACCAAGCACTCAAAATGCAATCATGATGGTCAGGGATGGGGGAAGCTAACCATTGTAATTTCAAAATTGGGTTGTAATTAGCTCTGTGAAGAGCCGCTAAGTGACCAATCTTAAGTCGAGGATTATCTTGTATCTATAAGAGAGGGAGGGCTCCTATGAATAAGGCAGCACTATGGATTGATTTTGATTATCCTTTTTCCAGTAAATTAAAAGAACAGAAAGTAGTGAGGAAACACAGGAGGGTTTCTAAGGCAGAAGGATGTGATCTAGTCACATAGAGTGAGTTAAGCTCATTGAGGGTTAAATTCACTGAGGGCTGGCCATTGCTACTGGCAGATGATCTTGGTTCCATGATACCGCAGGTAGTTGCACATACATAATGATTAATGACAGGCTAATAAGCAATTCCTAAGGTGAACATGATTCCTGTGCAAGCCAAGCTGGATTGCAACTATGATTAGTCTCCCTTTGGGGATGGATTGTTTTTCATTTCCATTTTTGTTCCTTGCCCGCTTTATTTCAAAGCTGTATTCAGGGTGCCCCCTTGTGTTTTATTTTTATCACTACATACATGGCTCTGCTAAAGGAAATGAGGAACAAATATATACAAGGGCACACAAATAAGCCAAAGACACGCAGGGACTTTGCATTAGCCCTACCTCTATTTCTCCTGCATAAAGTAAAGGCGGGTGACTGTAGATTATCATCTAAATTATAAAAGGCCTGTCTAAACTATCAATTCAGGTTTCTGACCCAACTATCTGTCCTGAATCCTGGCCAGAAAGGGAGACCAAAGAAGGAAAAGCGGTGGGAGGGACTGCCATTGGCAGATAGCCTCCAACAGATCATCCTTTAAAGGATACAATTAAAAAAAAAAAAACCATTATAAAGATGCACAAAGTAAATGCCCAAGGTTATAAACTCAAGTATTCCAAGTATTTTTACTACTACCTCAGTGCAAGAAGGTGTACAGAACATGCTTCTCTGTGGAGAGGTAAAGATGGGGCATGTGTCCATTTTATCTATGGAGTCTCTTTCTGAAACAACTGCCATTTCTGATGGCCCAAAGATGCTAGCATCACTCTAGCAGATGTTAATAAATGCAGTTACCACTTCAACTTAATGTATATAGAGGCCAACGTAATAGATACTGTATAAATCAATAGAGCAAAACATGAATGCTGTTCTATATTGATTTTTCTCAGGAATTCAAGTCACAAGTAGATCCATTTATATTTAAGCACTGAGATCTGAGAGTTTATAAGTGCTGAGAATATGAAATGGGATCATGCCAGTTTAAATTTCACCTCAGCAATAATTTCTCTCAGTTTCTTCAGTAAACCAGCCCTAAACTCTTTCTGCAAGTAGGGAGGATTATGCTAATTTTCAATCAGGATTGCCAAGATCAAATGTGTGAACCAGGAGCGGGTTTCAAAACCTGTTGCTACCTGCACATGTGCTTGTGGGAGCACATGCGCAGAAGGCAGGTGGGCGGAGCCTCCCGCAGCTACCACTTCACCCGATCCAGGGCGAACCAGTAGCAACCCGCCACTGGTGTGAACCACTCTGAATACTTGAAATTTGCCACATGAATGTTGTTGCTATTGTAGGTAGTGCTTTTTAGCAACAATTGGGATCAGGGTTGGTCATTAAGTGAAGCAGTTGTTAAGTGAAACCATGACTGTCCTTGTGAGTTTACTTCCTCTTTCTTTTGCTTTACAGACCTGTGAAAGCCATAAATGTGAGGACTATTTGCAAACTTATGTTTTCATTTCTGTTGTAACTGCAGATAATCGCTAAGCAAGGCAGTCACTAATAGAGGATTACCTATACAATTATTGTAGAGGATACAAATATTCCACAATTTCTGGTTCAGTAGTTTGGAATCCAATCCCAACAAATCTGGAGAGCGCTAAGTTAAAGAATGATGCACTTATATGTGATTCATTTTCTAAGTTATCCATTCCCTTCAGTACCAAAGATTTTAATGCAGACATCCCTTTCTGAGATCCCTTGGTTCTACCCAATCAAACAGTGCAATGTACTCCTGTCATGTTCTGCTCAAGTATCTTATAAACAGGAAGTAAAGGATTCTGGACCTAACCACAGTGAGGTCTTTGGTTGATGTTCATCATCATAACTTGTGTTGGGTTCTGCACAAAGGTAATTTTGGGAGAAGAGGTTTGATTTCTCTACTCTCTATATAGTTTTTATTAGTTACCAGGCAAAATGAGTTAGGAAAGAAAAGGAAAAGGTTAAATGCACTCAGACATTATATTAGCAACAATCTAGATTCTGATTAGTCAGTTTTATTCTACAGGAAGGCAATTACAGGTGAATGCAGAATTATATAGAAGCACTCGAGCTGGAGAGAAAAACCCTACATTTTCAAGCCTGGGTAGGTATTGGAGAGAATATTTTTCCCTCCTTCATATCTAGGGTGAAGCCTCTGGTTTGCTTTCTTCTAAAACCTTCCTCTTCCACCCCTCCCCAAAAGGTCCATTTCTCAGGCATGTAATTATTCATATTATACCCACTCCAAAGGGGTGCAATGGCTTAGTGGTTAAGACACTGGGCTTGTCGGCTGAAAAGTCTACAGCCTGGGTTCAAGACCTGAGTGCCAGGCAACAGGATGCCACGTTACTTGCCCCAGCTCCTGCCTACCTGGCAGTTCGAAAGCATGCAATTGCAAGTAGATAAATAGGTATCACTTCAGAGGGAAGGTAACAGAATTCCATGTGCCTGAGCCAGTGGTGGGTTCCTCCCGGTTCGGTCCGGTTCGGCCGAGCCGGTAGCAATGACGATATGACGTCACCGAAGCGGTTCTCCCCCCCCCCGCCCTCCCACCCCCCCACCCACATTATTCTTACCTTTTATTTGGTCCCACCCCCAATCTATTGCTGCCTCCTGAGTCCCAGCTGATGACTAGAGGGAAAAAAACTGTTTAAACTCTTGCCGCGGGGCTTCAAAGGGCCGTCCTACAGCTGATCAGTGTTAAAAGCAAACAAATGAGTCGGGTCGTAAGTGCGAGGACTGGTCGTAAGTGCGAGGACCTTCCAGAAATGACTCTGACCAGCTAGTCACGCCCACCTAGTCACATGACCTCCAAGCCACACCCACAAAATAAGCCACGCCCACAGAACCGGTAGTAAAAAAAATTAGAACCCACCCCTGGCCTGAGCGTGTAGTAATGCTGGCCACCTGACGACAGAAATGTCTGAGGACAATACTGGCTCCCTCAGCTAAGAAAAAGGGATGAGCACTGCCCCCTAGAGTCAGGCAGGACTGAACAAGGGAAACCATTACCTTTACTTTATCCACTCCAAACCTAATTGGAATCAGTCCAGTTCTGGAAATCAGTACACATACTAGAACCCAGTGTTCTTCGATAGCGTCTTGGTTCTTGATGTAAGCTCCCTTTGTCATTAAATGTTATCTTTGTGGCAGTGGTGAAATCCAAATTTTTTTACTATCAGTTCTGTGGGTGTGACTTGGTGGGCGTGGTGTGGCTTGGTGGATGTGGCTTGGTAGGCATGGCAGATGAAGGATACTGCAAAATCTCTATTCCCACCCCACTCCAGGAGAAGGATACTGCAAAATCCCCATTCCCTCCCCACTCCTGGGGGAAGAATATTGCAAAATCTCCATTCCCACCCCACTCTGGGACCAGCCAGAGGTGGTATTTGCCGGTTCTCCGAACTACTCAAAATTTCTGCTGCCGCTTCTCTGAACTGCTCAAAATGTCCGCTACCGATTCTCCAGAACCTGCTGGGTTTCACCCCTGCTTTGTGGTTTTTGCTCTGCTTAAGGACTTCAGACAGTTTTATCCTACTCAAAATACATTTGTACACCCTTGCATTTTGCCATTCTACAGAAAGCATGATATAAACTGGGTGGAAGACAATAAAGATAATAAAATAGCATGTATAATATGCAATATCCTGGATATGCAGCTGTCCTTGGAGGAACATCTGACGGCTGTAGCCAGGGGGACTTTTTGTCAGGTTCACCTGATCCGCCAGTTGCGGCCCTTTCTTGATCGAGATTCCCTGTGCACAGTCACTCACGCCCTCATCACCTCTCGCCTGGACTACTGCAATGCTCTCTATGTGGGGCTCCCCTTGAAGGGCACCTGGAGGCTCCAACTGGTCCAGAATGCGACTGCGCAGGTAGTTACGGGAGCTGCTTGGCGCTCCCATACAACACCTCTCCTGCGTGAGCTGCACTGGCTCCCAGTGGTCTTCCGGGTGTGCTTCAAGGTGTTGGTTATCACCTTTAAAGCGCTCTATGGCATAGGACCTAGATATCTTTGAGATCGCCTGCTGCTACCGATGGCCTCCCATCGACCTGTGCGCTCCCACAGAGAGGGCCTCCTCGGGGTGCCATCAGCCAAACAATGTAGGCTGGTGACCCCCAGGGGGAGGGCCTTTTCTGTGGGGGCACCTACCCTCTGGAACCAGCTGCCCCCAGAGATAAGGAGAATCCAAGACCTCAGTGCCTTCCGCCGTGCCCTTAAAACTTTCTTTTTTCAGCAAGCCAGGGTGGCCTAACACTTTTTTAAATGTTTTTAATTGTGTTGTCATTGCTTTTAATTATAGGGCCAAATATATATATATATATATATATATATATATATATATATATATATATATATATATATATATCTTTTTAATTGTATTTTAATGTTTGTAGTTTATGTTTTTACTTTCGCTGTACACCGCCCTGAGTCCTCAGGGAGAAGAGCGGTATATAAAATTGATATAAAATAAAATAAATAAATAAAATAAATTTGTAGAACTCTTGTCAGGCCAAATTGTCATCCCAAACACTTTCTTTTCTTAAACTAGATTCCTCAGTGGGTGCTCAGTCCTATTCCTTTGTCGTTCCTTTTCTTCTATTCCCCAAGTTTCCATGCTCTTTTATTCCATTCTGACAGGTTCTTAGAAACCCTTCTGTCTGCATAATTTTCCCATCATAAGATAGCAGAATCTTCGACCTGCTATCTCATAATCCTTTTGGAATGGATATAAACTGCTATGAAAAACCGCTTTTCTAAGGTGTATAATGTAACCGTCCTACAATATATTTAAGCATCTGGTTGTTCCCCATTTTTCTCTGGGGAGAGAGAAACCTCATCATGACACTGCCTAGCAGTGCCACTATCAAAATTTCTTAGGTCCCGCTGCTCAGTGGTGAAATTCAATTTTTTTTACTACTGATTCTGTGGGCGTGGCTTGATGGGCGTGGCAGGGGAAGGATACTGCAAAATCTCCATTTCCACCCCACTCCAGGGGAAGGATATTGCAAAATCTCTATTCCCACCCCACTCTGGGACCAGTATTTGCCGGTTCTTCGAACTACTCTTCTCCAGATCCTGTCAGAACCTGCTGGATTTCATCCCAGCCGCTACTGTTAGAGCGCTGCTTGCTGATTCTTAATGTTGCCAGGTGTCCACTATTTGAGCGGACAGTCCACTTTTTTCACATTATGTTCACTATTTTTTTCCACAAAATAGTGGACATTTTTTTTATTCAAAAGCTTTATGATGAAATTAAAATGTAATTTAATATTTTACATATTATTATATTTGATGTTTTGAATTTTAAGTAAAGTTTTGAAGTGATTATTTTAATACGTGTTAAAATGTTTGTAAGAAAATATATAATTTAATTGTAAATTTTTATTTTATTTTTTACTACTTAACACCCCCCCACCCTTGTCCGCTATTTTTTGGAAGCAGACCTGGCAACCCTACGTTGAAAGCTACAAAGAAATGGATCTCTCTGTATCCTCAATTATCTTTTGCTCTTTTTAAGTATAAGGGCTAAAGTGTAAGTATAAAGTTTAAATATAAGGGCTTATTCGGGAATGGTTTCTGTTTTGCTTCTGATTGAATAAGACAACGAAAACAATTTTTTATCTTCATGGTGGTGGTTGCTTCATTTTTTATGCATTTAATGCATGCTGCTGCAAATTGTACCCGCGCTGCTGTTTTTCATAGAGTGCGCATTTTGCGCTAAATTCGCAGGTAGGAACAGTTTACAAGTAAGCAAATTCTAATCTAAAGCTTCTAGTTGTACGTACATACAAGACTGATTTGACACCTACAACGCGCCGTACAGCATCCCTGATACCCAGCTACAGAGTGCTTACAAGCCCCACGCATTTCCACTCTAACACCGCCGAGTTCCAGCTAGTTTTGCCTCGCTTGCTATTGTGATCTTCCTCGGCCTCCGTAGTTTAAGCTCCAAAAGCAGGGTTTAACTACCCGGATGCGGAAGTGCTTGTTCTTTTCTCTCCCGTGGTGTTGCCGTTGTTTCGTGCTTCTCGGTAAGCGGCGGTTACAATCCGTTGGCATCCGTGGAGACTCCAGGTGGGGGCAGGTGGGAAGAGGGCGGAGGAGGAGCGTTAAGGTGCCAAGTGTGTGACCGTGAATGTTTGGGGAGGGCGGAAAAGGGGGGGCGGGAGGAAAATAAGTCGGCGATCGAACCCCCTATTCCGGCAGTTAACTCGCTAATTTGATTTCTGTTCTGCAGGCAGCTGCGGCCAGAAGCCCTCGCCATGGTAAGCGGCGGATACTCCTGAATCGGTGGTTGTTTTGATGATGCCAAAATTAAAAGAAGTCGGTTCGAAAAAGATAACAGTGGAAAAAGCCTTTTCCCGCGAAGGGCATTTTGATTCTGACGAATGGCTAACGTATTATTCATGTTCCATGAATGTTTAAATGTGTTCCCGTACTTCGTTTTCACGTTTTAAACAAATCAGGCATAGTTTTATTTGTTGTTGCTTTTTTTACATTGAGTTAAATTTTAATATATGGAACGGAAATAAAGTAAGAGAAATAATTCCATCCGATTTCTCTCTCTTTCTATTCCATATATGGAATAAAAACCTGCATTTAATATATGGAATAGGCGTTATTCTAGGAGAATAGCAGTGGAAAGCAACTTTTTTAAAAATGCAAGTTTTCAGATGTAGCTTGGCTCTTAGTACTACTGTAAGGCCATGTGGTTATCCTAGATAAACCATGGAAGTGGTTAGCCATTGCCTTCTTTCCAGGATACTTTTTTCAATTTAGCAATCCAGTCCGTATCTGTAGTATTTCCTGAAAGTTTCCCATCAATGTAGTAACCCAGACTTGAGCCAGTTAGTATTTGAGCCCAGAGGGGTTTAACCATCCCTCCTTCCTATAAGGAAAATGTATGGAAGGTACAGTACTAGTACTGGGGGAGAAGAAACTGGAAGAACACAGTTTGGTGTGAGAATACAGGTAGTCCTCAAATTTGCAACCATTCGTTTTGTGACCATTTGAAAAGGGTGACTTATGACCGTTTTTCACGCTTAGGACCATTGCAGCATCCCCGTGGTCACAAAATTCAGATGCTTGGCATTTGGTTCCTATTTATGACGGTTTTGCAACCTGACATGCAAAGTCAATGGAGAGGCCAGATTCACAGTAAAACAGCTGGGCTACTAACTTAACAACTGATGTGATTCCCTTAACCCCTGTGGCAAAAAAATGTTGTAAAATGGGGCAAAACGCACTTTTAACTGTTTCGTTTAGCAACAGAAATTTTGCGCTCGATTGATTGTAAGTCGAGCACTACCTGTACTTGCTTTTTTGAAACATGCTGCTTTTGATAGAGAGCTTTGCTGGATAAAAGCAGAATAAGGTAACCATCTTCCTTTGTGCTGTAGCGAGATACTTTGATGCATATGTGCTGCCTGTAGATATCAGAATAGGGTAGAATATTCATTTTGGTAAGTTTTGTGTCACTTGCAAAGGGAGATGGAAATCTTTCACCAACTTCTGATTGATCTTCGTCACTTTTACTTACTCCAAGTTAGGTGAAAGGTTGGAATTACAAAGGCATCTAGAACAGGGGTCTCCAACCTTGGCAACTTTAAGACTTGTGGATTTCAACTCCCAGAATTCCTCCTTAGGTTTGCTAGCTGAGGAATTCTGGGAGTTGAAGTCCATAAGTCTTAAAGTTGCCAAGGTTGGAGACCCCTGATCTAGAAAGTCTTAATTGTATAAAACGCTAGCCAAAGCTTGTCAATCCATCAGCCTTTCCAATTCTGGAACAACAGGAAAGGGTTAGATTATAGCTTGAAGAAAGTTGTAGCAGTTTCAACAAATGTTCCATATGTGATCCCAGCAAGTCTCTTCATGGGGATGGACTGCGTTTTCTGACATGCTTGAAGATACTCCAGTTACCTTTAGTTGTCAGGCCTGTTTTCTCCCAAGTGACCCTTGCCTTAAGAACAATTTATGATGGACATTTTTATTGGAAAATTGCTAGGTTTGCTCCAAACGGCATTCAACCAATCCCCCTGTATTTTCTTCAGGAGAAAAGGGATGGGGAAGTAGGCTTATCCAGATGACAGAACATGATTTCATGAAGTGATACGTAAGCAAGACTAGCCGGCAAAAATTACAGAGATGGCAGTTAGATGTCTTTAATGCTAGTATTAGGAGCAAATATGGAAACAGAAAAATTTCCAGGCCCTCATTTATTAGCGAACTCATTAAGCTGAAGCCACTCAGAATATTGTGAAGAGTTTCCCAGATTTCATATTGATAAGATATCAATATCACTCATAGTCACTGGGTTGTTATGTCTTAACATTCATTGAGCAGTCCTTGATGCTCTCTGAGCTTGATTGTTTACTTATAACAGGGGTGTCAAAACTTGCAGGCCGCAGGCCAGTTGCATCACATGCTGGCCCAAACCAGTTCAGCAAAAAGGGGGAAAAGTCCTGATATGTCACATGATGCGAGTTTGACACCCCTGACTTACAGTCCTTTCATTACCCAAACTAGAGAACATCATCAGTGCTAGTCCCAGCACTAGCACTGATGATGTTCCCTTGTTTGGTAATGTAATGTCTGCAAATAAACAACCAAGTTCAGAGAGCACCAAGGACCCCTCATTTCATCTCTGAGTTACAAATATTTTTTATTGCTAATATTTGTTCCTCTCTGCTTCCTTAAATGATGCTACTTTTTGCTAAAAATGAGTTCATAAAGGTTACATTTTTCTGTTTAATAGAATGGCTTGGCAAAAAAAGGGAAAGTTGTTGGGCTGCAGGAATAAAATGTATTTTCACAATGCACTGGACGCCAGGCTCATGTTCATTCTTGTATTTATTATAGCCTCGAAAAATTGAAGAGATCAAAGATTTTCTGTTGACTGCCAGGAGGAAAGATGCAAAATGTGAGTACCAATTGGGGCTCTTTGCTTTGTTTCACTAATTATAATGGTTGTGTGATTTAGTCTTGTATTGTAATTTATGCTGAAAATATAATATCCATTATTATGTTAGAGTGGTATTCTTTAATATTAATTGTGGGCGCTATCAACTTTTTAAAATGTCCCATAGCAACCCAGGTCTTGTCCAAATACTGCATTTGGAGAGCCATGTCTTAGTCATGCATTCTCTTTCCCTCTGTCCATGTTTTAAAAGCAATGGCTCTTTTTGCCGACACTTTTAAATAATGTCTCTGAATATTCTGTCATATATAAAAGATCATTAAGTAAATGATTAGAAGCTTAATAGTGAAACATTTTCCAAAGCAGTTTTAATTTACATCATTTAGAGTCATTTAAAAACCATAAAGTTTTGTAGCAGCTTTCATTGGCATTACTTAACAATGGTAAATTTCTAGGGCATTATAATCAGCTAAGAAATTGCCAGTAAACATATTTTTATCATGTTTGCTTTTAGAAACAGATTGGGAATTCTATTATGCTTGAATCAAAGCTTTTCTTTATAATGGTTTTGCAACTTAGCAATGTACTGCAGAACTGCATACAAGCTTCTGAGCCCTTTAGAAATATCCATAATTGAACACTTGATGGAAAAAGTATGTGAATCTTTACATAATAACTAGTGATGTTTCCTGAAGCAGCAGTGATTTCAGCAAAGGGATTCCTGTCCCTGTTAATCCTGTGAATTTACTTGGGAATATTTTGGCCTCTTCCTCTTTATAGAGTTATTTCAACTCAATGGTAGATACCCACTTCAGTGGGAAGGTAACAGTTTTCCTTGGCGTATAACGGGTGTCAAACTCACATAGGGCTGCATCACATGACATGTCGGGACTTTTTTCCCCTTTGCTAAACCAGGCATCGGCATGAAGTTTGACAGCCCTAGCATATAGTCATGCTGGTCACATGACTGGCTGGCTTCTTTAGGCTAAGAAACAGATGAGCACCACGCCCAGAGTCAGATACAGGGAAAACTACCTGAAACAGTTGGCTTTAGGTCATGCTGCAATTCATTTGATCGGGATTTTGATTTGGCCATACCAAAACGCAAACTTTCTTTTGCTTCAGCCATTCTTCGTAGATATGCTTGTGTGTTTGGGATCGTTGTGGTGCATGACCCAAATTCACTTACGTTTCACTTTATAGGCAGATAGACTCCTGTAGAACTTCTCAGTATAGTCCAGACTCTTTCCCTCTTAATCCCAAAAGTGCAGAGCAACCCCAAATCATAATAGTACAACTGGCATGCTGGTTGGGATGAGAATCGTTTGCAGAAATATGATGGTTTTCTCAAAATTTTCTAATTTTTTCCCCAAAGTTCTACTTTTGACCTCTCTGTCCATCGAAATTATTGTAGTAACTTATTGAATAGTTCCTTATGGAAGGCCCATTGAATACTTTCACCGGACATTGTAAGAATAGCCTACAGATCTTTTGCCATCATCCTGGATTCTTTGTAGTATCCCAGTGTATTGTATTCCTGGAGCAGTTAAGTTTAGTTTACTCTTAAGCTAAATCTTACTTTTAAGATTATCCTAAGGTGTCACATATTTTCTCCAAGATCATGAATGTTGCCTCAGAATGTTCCTTAAAAGTATAGTGCATATATTGGGTATAAAATCTACCAGTACCAATAGTCAAGCTGATATCACATTGCAGGTTTACAGATTATTCTAAAGGGTTCACAGATTTTTCTTAACACTGTAAGCCTTTACTGTAAAGATGTTAGTGCTTGTTTTTGGTAATAAAATCACAGAAACTAATTTTTGGCTTGTTTTTATGTACTTTTGATATCTATGAGTCTGTAACAAATATTAGCCTCAAGATTATTCCAGTATGTTACTTAAATAATTTTTTAATAATTATTTTTTAAAATGTATTGTGAGCCGCTCTGAGTCTTCGGAGAGGGGCGGCATATAAATTTAATTAATTAAATTAAATTAAATAAACAAAAACATTTTTAAACAGGTATGATAACTTAGTTCTACTCACAAGTGTCTCTGTCATCATGAGATAAAGTGGATATAATAAAATGTTCTGTCTCAAAATTACATTAAATTCTGTTTCTTACTAGGCAGTTTGTTCCTTAGTATAATCAATGCATAATGATAACCCTGATATTTTTATACAATAGCTGTTAAGATCAAGAAGAATAAAGACAATGTAAAGTTCAAGGTGCGTTGCAGCCGATACCTGTACACCTTGGTCATCACAGATAAGGAAAAGGCTGAAAAACTGAAGCAGTCTCTGCCACCAGGTAACTGACTTTATAAGTGGAATTGTGCAACATGCAATAAAATTAATAGTAAGCAAATTGTCCCACATTTTAGCCAGTTGATCCTTATTGTGGGGTTTTAGGTATATAGTTTTGTCTATTTGTTCTTTCATAAGATGATGAGTATTCTAATTGGGTCACTTTTGCCAATCTTGTTTCACAGAATACTATATAATATGCTTTGAACACCTGGATAAAAGGCAAACTATAAATCTAAAATGACTTGTTATTATGCATTGCATGTGGAGAAACCCTGAACATTTGGGGCACTGGACAAGTTTGAAAAAATTAAATGATTATAGGCTTCCTGAAAATAAACATGTGAAGAAATAAAATCAGCTGCCTTGTCTGAAGAGTTAACTTCATGTACTTTAGGATGCTGTGACATCAAAGTGAGGATACTTAGATGATTCATTCATTTTAACAGATCATAGAAAATGACTAACTTCTTAGTAGATGAAAGTGGGAGGCCACCTTGAGATGAAATTCCAGAGCCTGGCAGAACTGCTATAAGTTCTTCCTGTTAATGTCAACTGATAATTTATACCTCCAAGAAGTGGGAAGGGAAAGCCAGCAAAGTAGTCATGGGTAGGAAAAACAGCCCTTTAGATATTTTAGTTGATAATGAACTTTGAATATCATTGCCAACAGTTTGAATTAAGCATGGAAACAATTTAGATAAAATAGTCCTATTTTCCTAAATGGAATTTCTCTAAAGAAGCTGGCTACAGCATTCTGGGTCATTGTTATTTCTAAATACTTTTCATCTTATTGCAATCCTCCAGATGTGGAGTATTAAGGCATCAGTTATTCTGACCACATCTCTCTCCAGTTACCTAAACTGGATTAAGGCATTCCCAGTTACAGCTCTTGTCTGAGGTCAAAGCCAAGTGCAGGCAAACTGCTGAGCTGTGAACCTACATTTGCTATTTTATCCAGCATTGATTAAATTGTTATTCCAAAGTCAGCATTACTAAATAAAAATGCCTGTGTCATAGCTGAATTACTCTTTGGTGATTTGCTTCATATCTAGGCATTGGTTCTGGATCTCTTGATGCAATTCTAGGGAGGCTGTAAAAGAATCAGTCTGAATATTATTTGTATTTTGACACAAACTGCAAATTCCAGGATAAAATCTTACAACAGTTTTCTGGAACTGTCAGATGATATGAATAAAATGAAACATTTAGTACTCACTAGTGACTGATAAGTTGAAAGGTCACTTTCTTCATTCAACAAAAACCAAACTATGTGCCTAAAACTGATTTGAAATTAATCATAATCTGTAGGTATAGTAGCTTAAACTTGAAAGGCAGTTTCACACTTTAAAATGTTTAAAAATTGAATCTCTAAATTGGCTGAAGTTACTTGACACTGCTGTATTAATTAGGCATTATCTCTTAGAAGGACAGTCTTTTTCCCCTGAGAAGAAAACTATGGTTAAGGAAGTTTAATTTCCATTGATTTCAGTCAATGAGTATAGCAGTTCCTTTCAAAGTTAGTGGGATTTAATCACTTAAATCCCTTTGCATTGTAAATTAAATTACTCTGCTGTTTGTTTAACAAATAGAAATATATTTTCCTTGTTGATACCAACATGAAAGTTTGCTTTTAAGGGATAGTTCAGGTTTAATGAAAACAATAAATTGGTGCTTAGTTCGTGTTAAAAATATAGGTGCAACGAAATGAAATGATCCCAGAAAGCAGTAGTTTTGTAGATTAATCCAAATAATACATATTTTGTATGAGCACCAGTGTTGTTTCAGAACTGGCAACGTGGAGGGGGGGTGGGGGTTAAACATACAGAACAGATTTAGAGGCAAATGACTGAAAAGCAGTGTAATGAATATCCACCAAGAGATGTGGCAGATGGGAGAGTTCTGAGTTTTTCAGCAGATACAAATGAAATGTCAGCCTAATAAGCTAAGCTTTTAAAGCCCTGTGTCTAAATGTCACTTGTGTAGCAGGGAATATTGTAGAGCTGGGAGGCTGCATTTAAGCCATCAAATTCAACATCTCTGCTGGATAGAATAAAGAGATGTCATTTTGAAGAAGAACATAGATAATTTTAGATGTTTAGTGACATTTATATCAAGCCACCAATTAAAAACTAGCTATGAGGCTGCAGATTATGCTCTTACACTTGCTCAGGAAGATCTCCTTTCAAAGTTAAACAACTTGTGTTTGGGTAAATGGTTAAAATGATAGTTTTACATACAAATAATGAAAGTATTGTCTGTTTGCTCTTCTTCAGTATGTGTTTCTCTTTGTTCTCTAGGTTTGGCAGTAAAAGAACTGAAGTGAATCTGTCCTCTTTGGAATTTGGTCGGTGGGTTGTAATAAAGGAATGAACTTTCTCTCTTGTCAGTGTCATATTTTTCTGCGAGTAGCTTGGCAGGAAATATAACTGGCCTAGCAAACATTTGACCTTCCATAGCGTGAAATCAGTAGGTATAGACAAAAAGCGTCTGTTCTTAATTTTGAAATAGGATTGATTTGGGTACTACATTGTGCAGCTCCCACCTGCAGTTCTGGTTTACAGTTCTGATGCACGTGAGATGACCTCTTGAAAATACAGTTCTTGAATATTGGAATAAGATGCAAGTTGGCATGAAACCTTAAGTAGCTATTCCAAAACAGGCATATTTTAGATGTATTGGGAATTTTACCCCAGTGCATCTGAGTAGGCCAAGCTAGGGAGGCTGCTCTAACAGACCAAGATCAGGAGGCATCTCTGTGTCACGCTTGATTTTTGAAAGCTGAAACACGTAACAATAGTCAGAATTGTCAGTATACTGTATGCATTCTATCTATAAAAGCATGCAACCTGAAGAGGGGGTATTCATTCATTCCAGATCTTGTTTTGAAAGCCTCTTGTTGACTCTAGACGGTGTTCATGAATAATGCAGGGGATGGTCTTCAGTATATAGAGTATGTTTCCATCGACCACTGCCAGCTTTCTTCCCATAGCTAAAACTTGATTCTAATTACTGGTCTGGTCATCTTGGCAAGCAGGAGTTCTAAATCTTATAATTAAAGAGATGCATTTTAAGGTACACTGTGATGCCCATAGGCACCAATGTACCTGCGAATAATTTTCTTGCAGTTGTCAGACTACTTGCTGTTCAGAGGTTTTTCATATCTTTTAAAATGGAAAACTGGCATGCTATGGAGCTTATGCCCTCTAGCGTTTTTATTTCCAAGAATACTTCTTGATACTCATCAAGCCCAGAGTGGAAAATAAAAATAGCAATGCTGTATTTCAAGATGCATCTACTTGTCCAGAAGTAAAATAATAGTAAACTCAGCAGGGTCTTGCAGAGGAAGAACATGTGGGAGATGTTTGTCTATTGGCTGCCTGAAAAAACTGTTCATCTTAGATGAAACTTCAGTCTTCATGCTAGTTTATCAGTTTATCAGAGTTTTTAAATTATGATACTTCAACTTCCTAATGTCCACTGGAATTCCTGCTTGCCATAATTACAACCAGATCAGTGGTTACCTAAGCGCCCATCTGTTTATAAGAATTTTCTTAAAAACTGGGCTTTTCATTTTATTACAAAAATAAAATGGGATTTAGGAGAAAATTGTTTCAATGTATTTGTTACATTTCTAGATCATTACAAACATACCACGCCACAGCGTACAACTGTTATTTAATGTGTTGTCTAAATTATAAATATTCCATGTCAAGATAAACAAACCATAGTTTGCTGGCCATTCAACACTGATGTGGATGGTAAGATTTTCATAGGGAGTGTCTGCCAATTTGTAATTTAATCGTAGAGTGATTTTGTACTTCTCTAAGGAGATGGTTAAAGTATTAGACTGGGATGGCTAGGTTCAAGTTCCCACTCAAGTATGGAGCTCACGAGAGTTAAATTGTTTGCTCTTAGCCTAATTTATCTGAGGGGTAGTTGGGATAAAATAAGAGGTGATACTCCTCAGACATACAAACAATTCTATGGCTTCAGAGGAAACAAGATACAAAATGCAGTAAACACTAATAATGGCTTCCTAAGTCTTTTTTCTATTTTTGAATATAAATCCTCCTGTAGGTTAATTGTAAAGATACTGACTGAGGCTGGTAGCCGAGCAGCATTTTTTTTTAAAAAAAAAAATTATTTATATGCCGCCCTTCTCCGGAGACTCAGGGCGGCTTACAATGCGTTAAGCAATAGCTTAACAATTTTGATTAGAATATGGTAGCACTGGGTATCTTAAGTACAATAAAGGTTGATAACTTTTCTGCCACAGAAAATACAGTGATGCTTAAGTGTTTGCCAACATTTTTGAATTTCCAATATTTCTGTATAAATAGGACCTAAAAAAATGATCCATCTGTACACAAGTCCTAAAACCAGGTTAAGGGAACCCAATTAAATGAGTAAAATGTTGTATGAATAAGGTGTTGTTTTATAACAAATTTTCCTTTGTGAATTATAACAACTTGCAATATATAATGTTATTTGATGGCTCATCATCATCCTAGAGGGAAAAGAATAAAAATCCCATGCCTCAGAGTTGTAATTATACATTCAGTATTAACAATTATGACTGCCACTATCCCATTAATAAGCCCCTAGTGCAAGTTTTGTGAGATGAATTTCTCAATATTATAAAATACAAGTGGATATTATAAAATCAGGCAGGAAGGTAATGCAGTGGAAGCTTCAGCTTCAGCTACAATTCATATCTGGTCAGTTCACTTTGGTCTCTAATTGACACTGACACGGTGGCAGTGCTTCCTACTGTGAATTGTTCTACGCTAGAGAATTGTTTGTCAGAAAAAGATGAGAAGCTTTTTATCTGTGAAACGTAACATTTGTTGGTTGTGCTCATTGTTCCAGTGGTAGAAGTAGATGGCACACTTTATGCTACATAGGCATAAAAAGGGAATCCGCAAAGAATTTGTCAGCCCTAAGGGAAGAAATGTTAAATATGGACTTGAGTTACCATTTTCTCTAAACACTTGTTTTTAAATTAAGCATTTTGAGTCACATCCTTGAGTAGCATTTCTCCCATCTTGTGTATTTGCAAAAAGACTGAGATAGCAGAATTATCTCCTTTTCATCTTTAGTACTGCAGCTGAAGCAGACATAAACATGTATTACATGTTCTCTGCTAAGTGAGAAGAGCTGTTATGTGCTTATGCTGATTTGCAGTGGTAAATGGAAAATCTCTTAATTACCTTTCGCAATGGGACACTACCAGCCTTAAAAGTAAGCAACATACCTAAAGATTTCTATTACATATAATATTGAGAAATTCATAGTGAGATGAATTTCTCAATATAAAATACAAGTGGATATTATAAAATCAAGCAGGAAGCTAATGCATTGGAAGCTTCAGTTTCAGCTACAATTCATATCCGACATGACAGATTCATATCTGTCATGTAATTTTCATGTAATTTTGCCTAATTTTCATATAAGCATATATAATTTTGATGTCTCCCATTCCCTCCCATAGCATTGTTTATTTTTTTTAATTGAAAAGTTTTTACAAACATTTTAAGCAAGTTTTAAGCCTCCCCTCCCTCCCCATTACCCCTCCCTCCCCTCCCCCTTTCCCCCCCCCCCACTTCCCAGAGCGAAATACAGGGTATTCCATTTAGCAATCTTAATCTAACATATGCTAACTATCTATAAACTCTTTTCGTCCCTTTTTTCACTTTAACTCCCTATTTGCTTAGCTAAGTAATAACATATCTTCTTAAATCCAAATATTCTCTTCTGAATAATCCACCATATTTTTATCCAGAAAGCTTTAACTTTTTTACATGTCCACCATATATGATAATAAGTTGCATCATCACAATCACATCTCCAACACTTAGGTTGTTGGTTCAGATACATACATGCTAATTTTTTAGGATCTAGATGCCATCTATAAAGCATTTTATAAAAATTTTCTCTCAAGTTTTGTGCTTTGGGTTAGAAATTTCATATTTCTAATCCAAATTTTTTCCCAGGTTTCCATCATTATTGGTTCCTGGATATTCTGTGCCCATTTTATCATGCAATCTTTAACTAATTCAGTTTCTGAATCTATTTCTATCAATGCATTATATAACCTTTCCATATGCGATTGACCTTGATCTCTAATTTGTTTTACCAAATTTTCATCAGTTTTTATGATACCAATTTTCTGATCCTCTTTCCATCTCACATGTAACTGTCCAAACTGAAACCAAGTCTGCGCTATCTTTTCTTCTCTTAATACATTTAAAGACTTTAGTTGCAATATATTCCCTTCCATTATAAGAAGTTCCTTATATGTGGTCCTATCTTGTTTCTGTTCCACACTTATATTTTCTATCGCATGTCTGGGTATTGCCCATATAGGTATCTTGTAATTTAATTTATATTGATATTTTCTGTAGACACGCAACAGAGCACTCCTAAACCATAGCATTGTATATTAATAATTGCATACTTGGAATTTTTTTAAAACTCCAGTAGTTTTTTTAATGGATTTTAAACAATGAGGAGGAGTTGTTAGTTGCAAAGTCATGTCCGACCCATCATGACCCTATGGACAATATTCCTCCTAACCCTAACCCAGCCACCTCATTCTCTGTTGTCCCATTCTTCTTTTGCCCTCAATCGTTCCCAGCATTAGGCTCTTCTCCAGTGAGTCCTTCCTTCTCATTAGGTTGCCAAAGTATTTGAGTTTCATCTTCAGGATCTGGCTTTCTAAAGAGCAGTCAGGGTTGATCTCTAGGACTGATCGGTTTGATTGCCTTACAGTCCAAGGAACTTGAGTCTTCTCAAGTTCAAAGGCCTCAATTCTTTGGCGCTCAGCCTTCCTTCTGGTCCAACTTTCACAGCCATACATTGCAACTGGAAAAACCATAGCCTTGACTATACGCACTTTTGTTGGCAGGATGATGTCTCTGCTTTTTAGTATGTTGTCTAGGTTTGCCGTAGCTTTCCTCCCCAGGAACAGCGTATTTTAATTTCTTGGCTGTAGTCCCCATCTGCGGTACAAACTGATAATTCTAGAACAATTAATCTAAACCCAAGAGGAAAATTATAGCTAGATATTTTTGCAAGTCACTTCATACTTTTTGAAATAAAGCATGGCTTTGATTCCGACTTCCGTTTCCACAAATAGAAAGGTCTTAAGATACAGCAGAGGAACCCCAAAAACAAATTTTTCAGCAGGTTACAGAAAGAATAGTGATTTTGCTGCTATCTCCACCTAACTGAAGGAGATTTTTTTTCCTGTGAAAAGAGTTCAGCTCATGAAACTTGAGGTCCAAAATATTAAATTCAGAAAATTAAAAGTGGAGAAGAAACTTAAGTAGCTTTGCTGTACCAGATTTTGTCTTCACTAACAATAAATGCATGGTATTTTGGCAGAAATAACTACTTTTTAAAATCGTTTGACATTAATCTCTGCATATTAACCCTTCAGACCATAGAATATATATTTTAATGAATGTAAGCTTTAAACTTGGTCAGTATTTATATTCCTTTGCCCCGGAAGAATTCTATAAAAATGGAACAGATGCATTGGCATAGGTGGCATTTTATGTCAGACCACATTAGGTTACAAAAGGATACAAAGATACATGAACTGACATGCACATCAACAAGACCAGGGGTTGCTATAGTTAGGTTCAGAGATAATGACAAATCTTGGGAGAAAATCATGGCTGTTACACAACTTCCTCATTCGCTCAGTTTCTACTCCTGCTTGAACAGATTTATAGTTTTAGTCTATAGAAAAGCAATTTGTGCAGTGTGAATGTAATATGCTAAATCAGGAAGCAACATACAAAATGGAGAATAAACCTGAAGGATTCAGGTTCTGTTATTATTTTTAAACAAGCGTGAAATACCTAATGGAACATAAATCCTACCACTATGCATGTAAAGACTCTTTATCTAGCATCATAGAATGTAGCATTCCAATCGTGTGCTAATTACCATTCCCTTGAAAGGATCCTTCAGTTAGATGTTAAAGATTAATTGCATCAGGCTGGAAGTCATGACCTCAGATTGGAAAATCTTTGGGATTTATACATTCTATTAACCAAAGAATATAAATTCTTGGAAGCTATAAATACAGACCATTGGTACAATGATTCATAAAGCCTACAAAGAAATAGCCTGTTAAGCTGTCTGGTTAATTTCCTCTTGTTCCCACTCCCAAAATACTCTCTTTCAAATAAAAGTTTTGCAAAAGCTTTACACACATACAATTTGCTTTAAGCAAGTCTTTAAATGCCAAGGAAGTTCTTTTCACAAGTGTGACAGGTACAGAAAAAGCATATTTTCACATTAGTAGAGTAATTCTCTGAAGTGGGAGAAAATATGATAGAATTGTGAAAAAGTCCTCATTAAGTATAAATCACTACTCAGATTAAAGCTATTTAGATAATATAGGGAAATGAATTGTGATTGGCTTTTTAAGCATAATTTAAATCTTTTTTCCCCAATGTTTAAAAATAATAAAATGGATATTTTTTTAAAAAAATGTTGGTTTAGTAATATTCAAAGATATCTCTGATCTTGCCCAGTCACAAGTAATTTGTATTCTTCTTCCTTGCCAAGCTGTCCATTGATATCATTACGCATCCAGGAATCTGAAACACACATCTGATAATCTATCAAATGAGTTTGCTTTTGTTGTAAACAGCAGGTTTGCCATTATCTTCCTTGAATTGTGTTGTACAATAACTAAGGATAATATTCACAGTATTTTATAATTTAGATCTATTAATCTATCCCAGGATTTATATGTGCTGCTACATAGTGAAAAAGTTTGTTCCTCTCTTTTTGACAATCAATTGGGCTTAATTTATTATCTCACTGATTTACTATACTTGAAGACTACCTGGAAATTGTATCCAATCCAAATGCAATCTCAGACTGTGATTTAGAAAATATGTCAATGTACCCTTCTTCAAGAGCTGCACCATTTGTTTCTAAGGGCAATTCAGTTTGATAGTGGTCATCTTTCATGATTCAGGTTCTGGCTATCTGCAGGGCCAGCTTCTCTCACCACTCTGTTTCTTCACTGAGATCCAGATGACATGATTCCCACAGGTCCTATCCTCACAGGAATGCTGTATGCAGGAATCTCAGATTTAGACTTTCTCAGTTACAGATTCCTTCTGTAGAACAGTGTTCCTTCTGATACGTCCTTTTCATAAAGCTAACGAAACCAGGCTGTCTCAGTGGGTCTTTGAGAGCTAAGGGAGCCATTTTAAGCTCTCGGATCAGGATGGTATTATGATTGAACCTCAGCATGTGGGATATTATTTATTACAATCCTTCAGCTCTGACAGGATAGTGGGGAAGAGCTGAAGAAGCTTCTTGGCTGAGAAGAGAGACATCTTCAAAGAAAAAACAAAGTCCAGTTGCCTCCAGAAAAAGCACCTTTAGGACAACCATAATCTGGACGATTGAGAATCTCTACAGACTTTTAGCTATACAATTTGGGATGAACACTCTTTGAATGGTGTGGGAGTAAGAATGGATTTCCAGGGGAAAAAATTGCAGACTACAGGAACCGGGAGCACTACTCAGGTGACCCTGAGGACACAGATAAGCCTCCAAGTGCTTCAATGATCCTCTAAAAGGATGCAAATGACCAGCTGTCTGCAAGGAATATAAATCCTTCCATAGGATAGTGGGTACTGAAGAAGTTTCTTGGATAAGAAGCGAAATGTCTTTAAAGAAAAAACAAGCCCAGTTGCCTCCTGAAAAAGCACCTTTTGAACAACCATTACCTCGATGACTGAGAAACTACAGACTTTTGTTTATTACAATGTTATTTTACATTATTGTGCTTATTCTGTTGTGTAATCTACAGAATACAGAATAACAAGAGTTGGAAAGGACCTTGGAGGTCTTCTAGTCTGACCCCCTGCTCAAGCAAGAGACCCTACTGTCTCAGAGAAACGGCTTTCCAGTCGCTTCTTAAAAACCTCCAGTGATGGAGCACCCACAACTTCTGAAGGCAAGCTGTTCCATTGATTAATTATTAATAATTATTAACAATTATTCCACTGATTAATTATTCGGGACATTTCTCCTTGGTTCTAGGGAGTTCTTAGATCTTATTGTTCTGTACGTTGCTCAGAATCACACTTGGTACAGCAGCATATATGTCCAGTAAAATAAATACATTTCAGTGAATCTGTACATTTCTAAAATTAGATTACTATAAAACTAGATAGTAGAAATTACAATATCCTCCTTCGGACATATGCAAAAACCTAGCTCTCTAGGGAATGTTCTAATGCTGGGAAAGTGGAAGGAAAGAGAAGAAGAGGATGACCAGCAGCCCCATTATGGTAGTGATGAGTACACAATTGGAACCCGTACATGACCTGATGGATAGATTGTCTATCATCTATGAAAATCTATCTATGTGGCTGCTAGGAGTCTAAAATGACTGGATGGCACATAACCAACCAGCATTTAGGTCCAGGTATCCCATTCTCAGAGAACTTCACAGTTGCCAAGCCTTTTAGGAAAGTACTCTCTAGTAAAAGACTAGCTCTAAAGAAATCACTTAAGGTCAATTTAACTAAGTTGTGTTGGCCTGCATTCATTTTCACAGGTACTTTTTCCAAAAGTCAAAAAGAAATTTCCTGCAGGAAAGAAGATGGCTTAAATGAAAATGAATTGGCCTTTTCAGCTTTCCTCATTCCATTAGTGTCCATTGACATAATATTATTTTACCATTGTTTGTTTTTTGCTGAATATCAGAATGGCAGCAGACAATAATAACTTTGGTTGACTCTGTGCCCCTTCTCCATCTCCTTTGGCTAAATTTCTACAGATGAAAGGGCAGCCTGTTTGATGAACAGACTAGACCCAGAAGATCACTTATGTATGGTACTTAAATAAGTTATGAGATTACTGCCTTTCTTTAGTGGAAAGTGCTTCCAAAGGGCAGCTTTACACTTACTGCGTAGCAGAATAACTCAGTCCTACGCACAAAATTTATCCTCTTGTTCACAGCACATTTCAGTAAGCCCTGATTATTATTTTACTTCTGTCTATAGCTTTGAGTTAGCTTGGTTTGTATGAGCAAATAGGATTGTCTTCATAAAATGTATTTTCTTGCAAAGAAATGTCTCCTACAGTTCCTTTTAAATCTATTTTTCGTTTATCCTTTCACTGATCATAAGACAGAAGAACAAATCTCCTTTTCACAGTTACAACAGAAATGAAAATAGTGCTGGCCTTGATGGCTAGAGAACCAGGCTTTAGGTTCATTCTTCACTCTTCCTCTTCAAATGTATTATGAGGAGGCAAAGCATCTGACTCTTGTTGCTGCTGTACAATTCTATAAAATCCTATGTGTACTGATGGTGCATAAAAATAATGCTGTCAGTGATTTAGAAGCAGTCAGATAAGCTTGTCCTGACTGATGTATGCACATAACTGTATGTGTATATACATGTAGATGCAGCTGAATTTCTGTGCAATTTATTCATTGAAATTAAAAAAAGTCTTGTAGAAAGAAACTAGGGTGCACACAATACACCAAGTAACACCATGGCTTTTAGCTTAATATGATGGATGTATCCATTGTGCCTTAGTGTTTCAAGAAGGCTACTATTCCTTATTTCTTTTATTAGATTATATTTATTTATACTTATCATGCTAAAAAGGCTTAGCATTATGTGTGAACATCACTGAAGAGAGGGAAGAGTTGCACATCCGAACTCCATGTACTGATCCAGAAAAGAAATCTGCATATGATCTATCACCTACAGGGATATTTCCATAGGACACAGTTTAGATATGGAGATGACAGGTAGCAATCACATAAATTATCTGTATTGTATTACATTTAGAATTTTTTAAAATTTAAATAATTAAATACAGTGAGGTGCTACAACTGGGAGTCCTTTGGTGAAACCTGGCCCACTCTGGGGTACTGTCAGCCTGAGCTCTTACTGATCAGTTCAAAGGCAAACAAAGAATATGAAGAGACCTGGCAGTGAATAATCAGCATCTCTTCTATCTTGGTTCATGGGAGGAAAACAAGTTGTTTAGCTGTGTCTGCAAATTTCTCCTTTTCCCTTATACGCATCTCTGTCCATAGTTCAGTCTTGTTGCTGGAGCTGATACCACAGACAAGCTGTGTGGTGAAATACGTTGGGCCCGATGGGGAAGAGGTCAAAGTATATCCTCATGAAAAAGGTGAATGGAGTGTAAGGGTTTACAGGTAGTCCTCGACTTACAACCATTCTTTTAGTGACTGTTCAAAGATACAACAGCACTGAAAAAGTGACCTATGACCGTTTTTCACACTTAACAACCGTTGCAGCATCCCCTTGGTCACCTTGCCAAAATTTGGACGTTTGCCACCTGGCATGTATTTAGGATGGTTGCAGTGTCTCAGGGTCATGTGCTCACCTTTTGAAACCTTCTGACAAGCACAGTCAACGGGGAAGCCAGGTTCATTTAATCGCATTAGTATCTTTACAACTGAATGACTCAATCATAAAATGGGGCAAAATTCACTTAACAGTTATCTCATTTAGCAATGGAAATTTTAGTCTCAATTGTGGTAATAAGTTGAGGACTACATGTATATATCTTCTTTCCTTCATGGTTTCATGGTATTTACGACAACACAGTGAATCATGACAGAACAAGCTAACCAGAGTATACATTTTTCCGATAATAGAACATATTCTAGAATGAATTAAAATGGGGGGGGGGGTTGGCAGAGCCCCTTAAAGAATAAGATTAAATTCGTCCCACTTCATTCCATGTCAATATAATTTTTCCTCCATTTTTTTTCCACTGAAGTGTTATCCAGTAATTAGGAGCATGTGAGAAACCCGAAATAACTTGTTATTAATATTAATACTGTAAACATTCTCATTCGTTTGTTTTACTACCTTGAATGAAATATTTTTTAAAAAAGCATTTGATGGTTTCAAATTGTACATTCTATTTCAGAGGGAGTGGCAGGAGCAGTAACCCCCACCCCTCTGCTCCTCCCACGCACATCCTCCTTGAAATACTTCTGTGCGATCCTCACAACTTGGCATGAGTGGGTTTCCCACGAGCGAGGACATCCTCCAGGCGGGAGGGGGGGAAAAAAACCTTCTTTCTTTTCGCCTGGACCAAGCAAACCTTTGTGCCCCCGACTGACGCGTGGGGGGAGGGGGGAGAGCCCCGAGCCAGGAAAGCCCTTTGAGCACCGTCTCCGACATCCTGCAGGGGGCGTCGGCTGCAACCCTTCAAGCTTCCGCGCCCTTTGCCGCTCGAAAGAAAAGAAAAGAAGAGGGGGGCGGGGCCTGGCGGGCGAGCTTCGCGAGGCGGCACGCGGGAAGGCAGGGCTCCGGCCAGCGTTCGGAGTGGACCGGCGCGTGCGGATGCTTCGAGGGCCCCGGTGCTGCAAGCAGGGACGGCGGGAGCGATGTTGCTGGCGGCGCGGGCCGAGTACCTCGCGCCTTGGTGGACATCGTGGCTGCACGGGTTCCCCCATTTGAGCTTCAGCCTGCGATCCGTGCCCAACGCCTTCCGGCCGAAGGACGACGATTACCAGCAGGTGCGCTTTCGCCCTCCGCCTTCGTGGTGGCTTTGCATGTCTTTGCCGCTTTTCCTCCCTTCCCTCAAACCGGAGGCTGCACGAAGCTTCGGCTGTTTGCTGGCTCTTCGGATTTCCGCCCTCCGGCTGTTCTCCAGATCTGATTGTCCGTAATGGAAAACCGGCTGTTTGCTTCGGGTCTTCAGCTAAGATCTTGAAAGGGTTTCCCTCCCAAGAATCGGTTCTTGTGCCTTTCCAAACAGGACGAATTACGCCGTCCGTGTCAGTAAAATCGCCCCCCCCTTTTTTGGGGGGGGATCTTTAACCAAGGGACCTTCCAACTTCCTTCCCTACTCCTCTCTTTCCGTCCATCCCCGTGGTTTCTTTGCGCCGATGAAGCCCCTCGCGGGCCTGCTTTGCTCCCCGACGATAGACCGAGGCGGGTTGGTTTGCAAATCCAAAATAATATAACGCTCATTGTACGGTTCTGGCTCTACCCCAGCCCGGCCGGTCATTGAATCGTTCGAGATCGGCGAGGCGATGAAGCGTGGTGAAGTCTGGAGTAGTTTCTGCCCGGTTAGCTTGTTGGTGTAGTAAAGCTATGGTTGTGATTCCCCCCATCACCCCACCCCTTTCTCTCTTTCTAAGTGCTGGCGTGTAATGCATTTTGCCGTTTTCGCATTTCTGGTTGCTAGGGAATTAGCCCTTTTCTGCTTTGATGTTGGCGTGATATCCTTACCTTAAAATGCAGCCTTTGGGATTCTGTCGTATGGAGGCAGCTGAGCTTTCTGTTGGCTGCTTTAAAACCAGGTGCCCATCGATTGTTCCTCGAAGTTACAAAAATAAAACGAAGTTTATCTGATCTGGAGGAAATGCATGTTAGAAACCCTTCTGGCCAGTGGACTTCCTCTCTCAGTTTTCCCCAGTTGGGCATCCTTTTGGTTCTTTGCTCCCCCAAGTCATCTTGCTGCCTAAATCGGTCCATAGAATTGGAAGGATTCTTGAAGATCTCTGATTTGTCTCCTGCTCTATACTAGATCTATAATGTGGGATAAAACAACATTCTTAAAAGATGGCCCTCTGCTCTTTGATATATAGAAATCTTGAATCCATTATATATTGAGGAAGGCTGTGTCTTGGTCAGCCAGTTCTTTCTTGACAAATAATTAGCCCAGGATTTATTTCTCTGCATCTTCAGTCATTGGTTCTAAGTGTTGTTCTGCTCTAACCTGATTCCTCATTCTGACTTTCTTGACATCGTTCCTTCCAAAGAAGAACCCAGAGCACATATGACAAGCAGACCGGTTTGAAATTTTTGGGATCTTTTATGTAATTTATCTATTTTCTATCCTCCAACTCATCACACTCCAGAAATCCTCACACACAACATAGAAATAACTTCTTCAGGCTTCTTCAGCACCCGGAAATATCATTTTTACCTGGTCCTGGAAATGTAAACTCATTTAAAATAGTGTAGACGTTCTATAACATTTCCTTTCCTGTCTATTCTGCTGCATGTAGTGTATTCTAGAGAGCCCAAATGTATATATTGGAATTTCTGCTACTTCTTGAGATTGGTATTATAGGCATGCTAAAATTATACTATTATATCTTCATAGTTCATTCTGCCAAACAGATTGGCTACTACCACTGGGGATGGGGGGAAATCAATGATTCCTTTGCAATGATGTAGTGAAGATTGACATATAACCAAATTGCCCACAGATTGTATAGTGTTTTTAGGAGTTGATGTTGAATTCTTTGATCTGCACTTCTTGGTTATGAATTTATGCCTCACAGTATGACTCAGGGGATAAAGCAGGTCAATGTGTTTGGCTCCACTTTGTATCACTTTGTGAAAATTGGCCCCAGATGGTAGACTCTCAAGGAATGACCTGTAAAAGCAATACAGTTTGCCGATCCTTCATTTAGATCCACTGAAGGAGGGCCTTAGAGAACTTAAATTTCATCCATCTTTTTGTGTAATTTGGTTAGCAGACTAAGTGTTTGGCATTTTATTTATGAGAATGTAAATATGCACATTACCATATATGCCATCAAGTCCAGACAGATGAATTTTCTCCTTGATGAGCTGTCCCTAACCTGGTCGTTTAGGTCTTCTTCATTACTGTCACTGAGTCCATCACCTCCCATCCCGTTCTTTTCTTTCTTTCCACCTTTTCCAGCATTAGGGCTTGTTAAGGAATTTGCAGAGTAACCCTTGAGTAGCAAGGGTGTGCACATGAAAGTGATTGAGATTAGTTACGAATAAACACATCCAACACACAGATACACTGAGTTGTGTTTACTTTCAGGAAATAGTAAGGCACAGTCCAATAAACAGTCCAGCTCATACACATATAAAGCAGTAGATAGTCAAAACGACAGTCCAGGGATAATCCAATAACAAAGTCTTCTTACCAGTCATCATAGTCATTCACAATAAACAGTTCTTCTGGAGTTGCAAACAGTAGCATACAGAGATATCAGAGAGCACAAAACAGCAAAGAGCAGCAAAGAGAAACAAACCATGTTTCTAGCTCCCTCTTAAGGACATTGGCTACAGAGCTAACCAATCAGGACACAGTATGTCTTAAAGCTATATTGATGGTTTATATATTGCCAACCCAACAAGTTAGGTAATAGTCATTTCCTAACATTCTCCCCTTTGGGTAGGACAATATATAACACCTTTTTTTCCAGAGAGCTAGTCCAGAGAGCTAGCTAGGGTAATTTGAACCTGATCATTAGTGCCTTGAGTAAGAACTGTGGATTGCTTGGTTCAATGATCCCTTTGCTTGTTTTCTTGACTGACCATGGTATTCTCAGAAGTTTTCTCCAAAATTCAAAAGCATCAATATTCTTCCTATCCTGCTCTTTTTACATATACAGTTTCACTTTAAGAAATGGACATTCTATATATTTCTTTGCTACCTTGCATTTGATTTTTTTTAAAAAAAATACAGATAACTCTTACAGAATAAACATTCAAACAATATTATTAATTTTACTGTCCTTCAGTATTATCAGATGCTTACTGGAAATCCAGATATATTCTAATCAATACTCTTATCTTTCTCCTTCCCTCCCCCCCTCTCTCTCCCTCCCTCCCTCCTCTCTCTCCTCTCTCTCTTTTGATTTCTTTTCCCTATTTCATTTCAGATTTCTGCACCTTGTTTTTTTAATATATAATAGCCATGTTTTTCTTTTAAAAATCATATAGGATCTCAGCATTGTTGGGTCAAGATGATTTTGGCCAGAAGAACCATGAATTGTTCATCAGTGTTCCTTTTGTATTTGACTAAGTGTATCTGCTGTGTTCATTTTGTACCATTACAAATACCACAAACCTCTAATGTCACAAGCAATTTTGTACAATGGAGATTTGGGGCTTGTGGGTGAAAATTTTCCCATTGTATGGGCAGGCCTGAAGAATTAGATTAATTGAGTCCAGGATTTTGAACAATTCCCATATAATTGAGACATGCACATCTCTAATATGCCAGGAGCTAGTGCCGCAGATGGCAAAGAGAAGTGTCATTAATATGTCTGGAGGGGAAACAATCAGAACAGTGGAAAATGGCTGCAATTATATTTTGTTAAATGCCACTCTTTAGGTGTTCACCTGGAAAACCATCTAATGGACTTTATATGCAGGAAAGCAAACACTGGCACAAATGACTCTAAACTATTTTATGGGCACACTATATAACAACTTTTACAATAGTGAGAATTCTGGATCTGATGATGGTTAAAGCAAGAATTTAATAAATGTTTCCTGATGCCTTTTTGTGGTAGGTTTTCAGAGCCTCTTGCTCCTCCATAAGTATCTCCTGAAAGAGAGAGAAAGAATTTGTGAAGCAGCATTTGATACAAACTCAGGAAAACAAATGTGCTTTTTTGTTATTGTTAAAATAAATTTTTAAAAAATGTATGTGCAAGTCTGAAACTGCACAATGAAATGTAACCTTTAGATCTGATAAAATGAATCAGACTTGTTTAGCCCATATCTCTTTGAATCTGTGGAGTGAGCATGAGTTAAAACAGGAAAGTCAATTTCTTTCTTTTGGACCAATGTTGTCACATTGTTTGGCCAAACCTACTTTGAATGTGAGCAGCGAGAAGCAAAACCCAGAGTGAATTTTGAGAGATGGCTAAATCTGTGAATCTAGCTATCTATTAAAACCTTCCAGCAATCAAATATTGTGAAGGCAGATTGTTTTCAACAGACTGTTCTATATGTAAATAAAGTCCAGTATTTTTAGCTCTTCTTTTAAAATGTGTAACTTTTTAAAATGGTGGTTTGTGTTGAGTGGTTGGAGAAAACCAAAATGTGAGTGTTGATAAAAATAAGCCTAAAGTATGATTAAACTTACTTATTATTTTTTTATCCACTCCTAATTACGTACGATGAAATATCTTGTTTTATTCACGATGGCGCAGTTGTATAAATTCATTTATCATTTTTGGAGAATGCAGTATCATAAAGTTTGAAGATTTCCTGTCTAAACATATCAGAAGATATGGGAATGCTGGTCTATAGATATGTGTATTGTTTAGCTTAGCTCTACTACCAGAAAGAAATTGGAGCAAACCTTGCGTGTTGCCCTGCAGTTCTGGTCTTGAACTTCCAGGACAAATTTTTCATCAGCCTGTTTTCAGTCATGATTTATTATGCTATATATAGTAATATATGATAGCTAATCTATATACGCTACTAAATTTCTTGTATCTACCCCTAACTGGGCGAAATGGACATCATATGGCAAAACCCTTTCCACCAAATTACTATAAATGGATTAATTTACAAAATACATATAAAACCTATGACACCCGTGGAATTGAAATGTTGGCAAATTTTCTAAATCATTTTATGACATAAACATTATCATAGAACATTTTATGATATAAAACAAAATATCATAAAATATTTCCTGTGGTCAACTCCTGATCTATGACTGGGCTATGCTGTTCAACATGGGGTAGTTTCAAGGCAGAAACATCTCTGAATATCCCCCTGAATTTTTAATAATTTCCCCAGAGAAAACAGTACTTTAGAAGCTCTATCATTGTTGGAGGAATTAAGGAAACTGGCAAGGAAATATTTAAGAAATGATGTCCCAAAGGTCATGGGTTGTCTAGTACAGGTAATCCTCAACATACAACCACAATTCAGTCTAAAATTTATGTTGTTAAGTGAAACATTTGTTAAGTGAGTTTTGCCCCATTTTTACGACTTGTCTTGCCACAGTTGTTAAGTGAATCATTGCAGATGTTAAGTTAGTAACATAGTTGTTAAGTAACCTGGCTTCCCCATTGAATTTGCCTGTCAGAAGGTCACAAAAGCTGATCACAGGACCCCAGGACACTGCAATCGTCATAAATTGCCAAGTATCTGAATTCTCATCACATGACCATGGGGATGCTGCAACTATCGTAAGTGTGGAAAACGGACATAAGTCACTTTTTCACTGCTGCTGTAACTTTGAATGGTCACTAAACAAACTGTTGTAAGTCAAGGACTGCCTGTATTAATGATAATTCAAATAGGCCCATTCCAAAAATGATTTCTGAATGATGCTTCAGAATTAACTCTTTATCAATATTAATCATAATTCCTATTCAGGTAATTTGGGAAGCTTTGATTAAATTAAAAACAGAAGCAAGTTCCTTATCTAAATTATGTAAGTTTGAGAAGGAGCTTTTAAACCCTACATTTATTGCAGCTTCTTTCAATTGTGCATATCACAACAAACCACAGCTTAGTATTACATCCTGAAGATTTAGAAACTATTAATCGTGTCCTTAAAATTATCATGATTTTCCAGAACGAGTGCCATATTGTATGTGATCAACTGTATTATAATTACAAATGAAAAAGTTTATTGGTCTGTTGTTTTCAAAATGTCTGAATTTTTCATAGTTAACCTGAGAGTTTCTCAGAATTTTTCTAATGATATCCCATAATAAAAGCTGAAATTTTCTGTGGACAAGGATGTAATATAAGTAAATGTTTGTTTTTCTCTTAACACTTGACTTCAGAGTTTTTCAAATAAGGAAACATTTATTTTTTTTAAAAAAACACACAACCAAACAATAACACAATAAAATCAGGAAAAGAACATACCCCGGCAATAAAGATCCAAATTCTAAGAACTGTATGTTTTAAAAAGCAGGTTTAGAACATGATGGGAGAGCTGATTGGTCTCCTCTGTCTATTGTCCAAATAATGTATCTAAGCATATTACGGTATAAGGAAAGAATATAATTTTTATTAAGAATTTTAATTCTTCATCACAGCTATGAACAAATTTAATAACTCTTCACTCCCAGTAAGATGGAAGGAAGCTTTGGATGATCCAGAATTTAAATGTATTTCTTTCTTAATGTCTCTAAATTTAATTAAAAACATTAATAAAAATTTCATACACACACACACACACACACACACACACACACACACACACATATATTCTAGGATAAATATACATTTTGATGAAGCTGGAATTTAGGGATTTTTCTTTATAGTACAAGAGTTGTACACTTCGCAACGTATAAGAGCCAAGAAAAATATTATAATTTTTTTCCTTTTGAATCTTGAAAAATCACATGATTATACTTTAGTTTAATTTGATTCTTGAGAATCTATTTATTTTTCTAGAAATGCCAGGTTGGCAGATCTATTTTAAACTTTGGTAAAAGGCACAGTTCAAAAACTTTGTGAGGAGGTACAAGGGAGAGGCACAAAAGGAAGAATCTTTTTAATTATGCACATCTGCCTGCATTGTATACCCTGATTCCAAATAGTTATAATTTCCAGTTTCCTTACTTCCCCTTTCCTCTGGCCTTTGTCAAACATTCCATCTAATAAACAGGACTGGAGAAATAATTGCTTTTTTTCCCCCCCTAAAGCCACCATGAAGGCTGCATACTCAGGGTTTTCCTGTCTTTATTGAATAAAATAAATTTCAGTCTGAATGTCTCCATTTTCAGTATGTAATCCTCATGCAGAGCAATTTATGTGAGCTCCTAAATGTCAGATTTTAGGCCCTCTTTTGTGTCACACCACATTTCGGTCTGTTCCAAGCATCGCTTTGTGTGGTAGGATTTGTATAATGCATTAGCCATTGTTTATTTTAACGATGGTGTACTGAACAAGTCTCAATGGGCTCACTTTAAATTCTGATCTTGTGCATAATGTTAAGCCCTGAATTAGAGGTGAAATCCTGAGGCCTAATGTCCCCCAACAATCAATGGTATAACCTCCCAAATTCCAATCCTACTGAACTGGAATTTGCAACGCAATAGAAGGTAAACATTATTCAATACCTAAGTAGGTAGTAATCATATAAACTTTATTTAACTATAATTGAGTACAAATTACTGTCTTGACATTGCCCACTACTTTCAGAATATGGCCATTGAGATGCAATTAAATGCCAAGTGTGGCCCGCAGCTATGGAGTAGCTGTATTCCTCTGCCATCAGTCTTGGTTTAACAAGTCACATCAATTGGGTTGATACTGATAATAATCTACAATCAAAGTTGGGAGTCAGTATGCAGATTATATTCCAGTGATACAGTGAATGACATTTCTTCCTTCTCGAGTTAACAAAAAAATAGTGCAAATTCTGATTTTCTTCCTTCTTTATTGAGACTAAGAAAAAAGCAGAGGAGAGAAAAGTTATGGCTCAGAATTTATACATTTCATTGGTAGGTTGAATATTTCATTTAACGGTGCGTCATCATTCTCTTACTGAGGTTTGTGGTGACTGTAAGTTTAGGAAAGAGAGAGTGAGTAAGGGATGCTGTTTGCAAAATTGGTCTTGTCTTGGCTGATAATAGATAGCACTACTATTGCTTTGCTGACCTGACATTAAAGGGCATCCTGCCAAGACGAGACTGAGCAGCCATTTATGAACATGTGAAGTTGGTGGGTTGGGAAGGAAGTAGAATGATTTCTTCTTCCTCCCACACTCTCCTGACCTCAGGGTTGGAAATTACCCAAGGAGAAGCAGATACTGCCCAGGCTGTGGATTGTTGCCTCATAGAAACCTGGCACTGTTTGGCTAGATTTAACACCAGCAAAGAAGCGAACAATGGTGCATGGCACAGCTGCCCACTCTAGGGGATTTCTGATGTTTGTTTCTCATCTCAAGAGCACTTGATGGTGGCAGGGAAATGTGTATTGCATGCTTTTCATTGCAGGCAAAGGATATAGGCTATGGGGACAGTGGTTGCCAATTACAAGCCCCTGTTCACATGATCAAGCATCCTTTGTCTGCTGCTTTGATTCTGGCAGGCTATTACACTCTGAAAAGGAATATGTCTCCAAGATGTGCATTGATTAAAGTAAAAGCCTTGTTTTTTTCCCTCCCTAGCACATCACATCTTATTAAAATCTATAGCTATTGTCAAGTCAAGTGATTAGAACCTTGTAAACACAAATTTTTGTTTTGTTTCACGCACGCTTATAGGTCTTCCAGTTCCATCACACCCTGCATGTTGACCCGTTGCAGTCCCAGAACTGGCATTTTATTAATCATATTTATTTTATTAATCATATTTCTGTACCGCCCACTCTCCGAGGACTCTGGGCAGCTTACATCAAAGACAGTATACTAAATAGCATATTGCCCCCAACAATCTGGGTCCTCATTTTACCCACCTCAGAAGGATGGAAGGCTGAGTCTACCTTGAGCCGGTGAGATTTGATCTGCTGATCTGCTGAACTATCAGTCAGCTGAAGTAGCTGCAGTACAGCACTCACTGCGCCACCTCTGCTGAATTTGATTGACATGGGCATCTTCTGCAAGTATGTAATTCCATACAGACTTCTAATCTAGATTTACTTATTTACAAAAGCGCTTTCTAGAAGAACTGATGTCGGAAAGATTGTTTACATGCATCCATGAGCATTATTAACCTTGGTCTTGCTGGTCATCTATCTACTCCAAATACTCTGCATATAGCTATGAAGAATCTCTGTATCAGATGGCAACCTTAGCTGGACTTGATACAAACCCAATTTCCAAGTGATGGTTCTACTTTTGGTTTTAAAGATGCTGGAGCTGAACAATGATTCCAAATTAGCACCCTAAGTAATCAGAGTGTGAGAGATGTGTTCATGAATAGACCATGGAAATTTCAGATACCACATCTCGGTGATTTTCCTTGGCATTGCAACATCTATACCAGCCCTTATCCCCCACATGGACTCCCTTCATGGATCTTTCTTCTTTTCTGCTGACATGGTTCCTGTTCGTCTGATATGGAGAAGACAAAGTAAATAAATAGTTGCATTACAATGGTTTAAAAATGTACTTTGTTTTAAAATGGAATAGAAGCTGTTCAGAATCCCATGGAATCACTATGTTTTTGGATTATTGTCTCTTTACAAAGAAAAAAAAAACAAGTTCTGTTTCATAGAAGATTCGTTTCAGTTATTATTAGTTTTTAAAATACCACTGCCAAACTTTTCTAATTAAGACCTGGTGCCTGGTGGCTCAGCAGACTGATAGCATTGTGATTAACACCAGCTGTCTGCAATTACTGTAAGTTTGAATCTCACCAGGCTCAAGATTGACTCAGCCTTCCATCCTTTCTAACGTAGGTAAATTGAGGACCCAGTTTGTGGGGGCAATAAGCTGACTGTATAACTATACAAAAGTATGAAGGCTATTCCTTAACGCATTGTAAGCCGCCCTGAGTCTCCGGAGAAGGGCGGCATATAAATCAAATTAAAAAAAAAAAAAGACAGCTGATGAATGAAGCTGACAAAATTTATGTTCAGTTAGTTACCAAATTATAGTGTTTAAAAGGTGATGAATACATGTCTCTATTTCTACCCATCATCTGTTTTTTGAAAATATGTTTTATTGAAACATTTTCACTATGCTATGTTAGTCTATGGTCTTTTTTAAAAAAAAAATTACGTACATTTAGTTATCACTAAAGTACAATGAGATCTTTGTCCCCTTGAAATGTTCTTGCAAGTGTAGATTAAAACCCTTCCATCTGGATTTTTTTTTTTTTACTGCCACTTGGATTCTTTTGAAGATGGCCTGAAATATTTTAAAGGGAGGTGGGTTGAATTGGGTGATGTAGATCAAAAGGAAGCAGTCGTAAGATTACACATTCTTGATATTTCCTGTGAGGGACTTTGAGGTTTTCACCCCCGAAGGCCCAAAATATTGCATTGAGCAAGAGAGAGCTTCTGTTCCTCTTTCACGTCGAATTACAAGTTTTTTCTTGCCGCAAAAAGCTGGCTTTTGGTTAATAAATACTTGCAGTTGTTTTATGTTGGGGCTACATTCTATGAAAAATATCTCTTCCCTCACCCAATCGTACTCTTACAAATGCCTTTATTGTGTAGGGTCTCCTTTGGCTTCCTTTGTCATCCTGGCTGATGTTTGTGCTTTTAAGGGATTTTGTATGCCAGTGTGCCTGCACTTCCCTTCTTCCCTTTGCTCCAGCATTCATCTGAAGGTGCTGAATGGGAACCTCGAGTCTTAACACCATCCGACAAAGCATACTTCTGTCCTAATGGGGTCAGAGATGCCTTTGGATAGCAACTAGGTTTCAGCAACAGAAAAGCTGCTCTGTGTCCAAAAGCAATCCTTGTGATTTAGTTTTAAACAAATTGCCTCTCGCTTGGGGACTCCAGCTTGGCCCCTGTGTCATGCAAGGCTTTCTGTTTGACAGGCTCCAAAAGCAGCACCAAAGCCTCTGCAATCAGTGGAAGAAAGGAAAACTTTTATTTTTCTTGAGAGAACTGTTTTAATGCATCCATTAATACAATCCCTCTTTGCTATTGGATTACAGAGTCCAGCTGAGTTGAGCGGCCAATACATTTAAATAAACGAACAACTAAAATGTTATGTATTTCTTTATTTGGCTAAGAACATCTGGTCCATCTGAGTACAGCATTTTGATACTGAGTGCCCAGTGCTGGACATTGAGTTAACATCTTTACTGAACTGTCCTTTTTCTTATATTAAAGTGGAATGGCTGAAGGCTAATTGAAAACCATTCTAAACATTAATAAAACCTAAATATTATTTTTGGAGTGCATTTAAGCAGACAGAGAAGAGCTCTAATTAATTAATTAATTTATTTATTTATTTATTACATGTATTTATATGCCGCCATTCTCCCGAAGGACTCAGGGCGGCGAACACAAGTTAAGAAACATGTACAATAAAATCCCATTTTAAACCAAATAACTAATTAATAATAAATAATAAAACCCGGAATCAGAATTTACCCAAGGATGGTACTCTAGAAAAATAAAGAGAAATTTGCTCTGATATTTGATGAATTGATCTGCTTCAACAACATGTCAAAGAAAAATTGTGACGTCTTAAAAGTCCCACTAAGTTCATGCAAGGTGAATGCAGGTCTTTAGGTAGCCAGATTGCAGACTGTAATGGCATTAAAGTTCAAATCCAGTGCCCTTCATTGAGATTAGAACAAGTGCACAGTTGGTACTGTAGAATGACCTAACCTCCCAGCAGCTTCATTCACATTTGCCTAGTTACTGCTGTCTTGCAATGAGTGTGACCATGGAATATTGTTAGAAATGTTTTGCATGGAGACTGCCACTGTTCTATATTGTCCTATGAGACTTGTAGGGAGGGACTGATCATTTACAGCCTATCACAAATAGGCTTTTTGTAAATTATACCCTCCAAGGCCCTTCATGCTTCATTGCAAGAGTGGCACAACAGTTAGAATGCAGTATCGCAGGCTAATTCTGCCCACTGCCAGCAGTTCGATTCTCACCGGCTCAACTCAGCCTTCCATCCTCCCTAGGACTGTAAAATGAGGACCCAGATTGTTGAGGAAATATGCTGATTCTGTAAACCGTTTAGAGAGGGCTAGTAAAGCATTATGAAGCGGTATATAAGTCTAAGTGCCATTGCTATTATTTTCTCAGTTTATTTTTGTAATTGGAGGTGAACTATCATTTAGATCTGAAATGAATATTTTCTTTATTTGATTTCCTCCAGGAATTGAAAGGAGCCTGCATAGCATTCCCTCTTTCTATTTAAAAAAAAAAAACCCATTGGGAGGAGGGGGATAGGTTGGGTTGAGCACAAGCAAGTTGTCCAAGGGCTCCAAGTAAGGGTATTGTTGGCCTGAGCCGAAACCCAACTTGTCAGGACTATAGGTACCCAGTTGCCAAGACAAGAGGTGCCATGTTATGGACTTTCTCTAACATTCATCTGACTCTTGGGTGACATATTGCTTTCAAACATGTCATCAGAAACTAAAGCAACAGGGATACATTTATATGCGCAATGGAAAGCACTGTGATTAAAACAGCAACACCTGTGAAGTTGCCATGCACATGTTTTCTCATAAGGAAAAGTGAGAAAAAATTCAGATTCAGTGGGTGGGCTCTGAACACTTAGGAAGAACGGCAAACAAAATGTGATAGAGTTAAAACTTTCCCACCCTTATGATTTCCCGGTAAAATCTTTGTTTCCAAAAATTGCTTTGCTTAAAAAAAATAATTAGCAACCTAACAAGTAAAGACAGAGCCCATCAGATTGGAACATTTCAATATGCAAGGAGGGATGGAAAACTGGAATTTGTAAAGTATGCAAAGGCAATACAGCCTATGTTTAAAATAAATTAATGGGATATACCCCAACAGTCCAAGTAAATTTCTGGTTAATTAGGCCATTGGAAAATGTTCCTAAAAAGCTATTGGAAAATCTTTTTTTTTCTCCTGAATACTCCACATCTCTGAAGAGAGGCTTGAAAAACTTGAGAAGATATTACAGTCACTATGAGCTGTTGCCCTAAATGGCCTCCATGTGATTAAGAATCTGCACTTCACCTGCGCTCTTCTTAGAAAGCGTGTGCTATGTTGTAATAGTAAATGCATATATGGTACACATACATAACGTATGCACACCCCTCTGACAGTGAAATCATGGCAACAAGGCTGAAAGTTTAAGTTTTGAGACCTCTAATCTTCCACTGGAAGGCAAGTATCACAGTTTCCTTGTATTAACTAATAAAGTCTGGCCCAGTAGTTTAACTGGTGAGTATGTGGAAAGTTGTTAGCAAAGTCTTCCGAGCTCTTTTTTGGAAGGAAGATAGTATAAATTCTATTAATGTCCTAAATAGTTTTGATGTAAATATCCTGAACAGGGAAGCATTTGAAAGAGTGTATAGGAAGCTGCACAGATGCCCAAGATACTGTCATAAAGTATATCCACAGGGAAGGGCATTAGCCTTAGTAATTTAACAATAAATTAAAGAAAGAAGGCAATGAGCAGTTCATTATTCTCAGCCAGCTAATTACAGGTAGTCCTCGATTTACAACAGTTCATTTAGTGATCATTTGAAGTTATAACAGCACTGAAAAAAGTGACTTATGACCATTTTTCACACTTACAACCATTGCAGCATAACCCCGTGGTCACAGGCGCTTGGCAACAGTTTCAGTATCCTGTGGTCATGTACTTATGACCCTTTTATGACCTTTTGACAAGAAACATCAATGGGGAAGCCACTTAACATCTGTGTTACTAATTTAACAATCTAATTGCAGTGATTCACTTAACTGTGGCAAGAAAGGCCGTAAAATGGGGCAAAACTCATTTAACAAATGTTTCACTTAGCAACAGAAATTTTGAGCTCTTGTGGTCATAAGTCGAGGACTACCTCTACTGGGCTCTGGGGAGTTGCAACCCATATGGCAGGGAGGGCAGATGTACTTCTCCACTATCCAGTGGAGAAGTACACTATCCAGTAACTTCTGATACTATAGATCTCTTATTTGTTGCAAAATAAGATTCACCAACCATTTGTAACGTACAAGTAGTGTGAACCTATCTGCATTTCTACTTAAATGCATAATTGGCACTGATCTTTGATGCCAGCTGTGGCATCCCATCAGCAATATTTCCCAGCAAGCCCTGATGATTCCCATATTGTCAATTGTAAGCAGTGTCAAATGTGTGCTCATCCTAGTTTGGGATGCTCAGCGTCCCCCTTGTAAGGGAAGTATACGGTCTATTACAGTCAATGGGGGTTTTTTAAACCACTATGTAGAACAGACTCCCCCAGAGATCCATCTGGCAATGACTGCATCATTCCATAAGGCTGCTAAGATAAAAGGTTTTATTCAGGGCTCTTGGAGTTTGATGTTACAGTGTCGTAATTGATTATATTGGCAATCTGGTTGTTATTTATTTGTTTTGTTATATTATCCTCTGCCTTGATGTATTCTGTTAATTATATACTGTTTCATTTGATGTCCTAAAATATCACTGTAAATTATTGCAGATTGGGGAAGGGGAGGGAGGGAGGGAGGGAAGAAGGAAGGAACAAAGCAACGAAGGAGGGAGGGAGGTAAATACAGGCAAACCTTGTCTTATAACCATTCGTTTAGCAACCATCTGAATTTATAATAGCAGTGAAAAAAGGAACTTATGACCACACTTTTCACACTTACAACTATTGCAGCTTCCCCATGGTCATGTGATCGAAATTTGGACACTTGGCAACTGGCTCATATTTAAGAAGTTTGCAATGTCCCAGGGTCACGTGATCAGCTTTTGCAAACCTAGTGAGGAAGCCATTAACTTCGTTACTTTGTCAACAAGTGTGTTACTAACTTAACAGCTGGAGTGATTCATTTAACAACTGTGGCAAGAAAGGTCATAAAATGCAGTAAAACTCACTTAACTGTCTTACTTAGCAATGGAAATGTTGGGCTCAATTGTGGTCATACGTAAGTCAAGGACTATTTGTAAGGAAATGCAGCTTCTATGAAAAAATATAGATCAAAGTGGAAGGGTGAGGAAAGGACTGGAAATCATCCATCCGAAAAAATGTTGTGCATGATGGGCCAATCTATTATCAGGTGCATACAGGTAGTCCTCAACCTGTGACCATAATTGAGCCCAAAATGTATGTTGCTAAGTGAGAAATGTTTTAAGTGAGTTTTGCCCCATTTTACGACTTTTCTTGTCACGTTTGTTAAGTGAATCATTGCAGTTGTTGAGTTAGTAACCCAGTTGTTCAGCGAATCTTAATGGTTTCCCCGTTGACCTTGCTTGTCAGAAGGTTGCAAAAAGTGTTCATGTGACCGCCAGGACACTGCAGCCGTCATAAATGTGAGTCAGTTGTCAAGCATCCAAATGTAAATCATATAATGCTGGGGGTGCTGCAATGGTCATAAGTGTGAAAAACGATCATAAGTCACTTTTTTTCAGTGCCATTGTAAATTCGAATGATCATTAAGTGAACTGTTGTAAGACGAGGATTACCTGTACATTCTGCAAAACAGTTTAGTATCTTGTTCAAAGTCTTCAAGAGAAAGTAAATCAACTGAGTCAAAATGGAGTTTATATATCTTGTATATATTTCCAATAAAAGTGTGGATGACAGCGAAAATTCTGCAAAAATGGATAGGCTTTTGGAAAAACTTTTGGACATGTTATCAAATGTTACCTTTGAAAGAAAGGGATGACTTGTCCTGCTTTCTGGAACCAACTCTTGTAAAATATAAAGAACCAACATTTTAATAATCACAAAAGATAGAAAGAGATTTGGCATAACAGATAATAACCGAGTATAGACACCATATTGTTTTGTTTTGTTTTTAATTTGATTTACATGCCGCCCTTCTCCGGAGACTCAGGGCGGCTTACAATACGTTAAGCAATAGCCTTCATACTTTTGTATATTTTTATACAAAGTCAGCTTATTGCCCCCACAAACTGGGTCCTCAATTTACCTACCTTAGAAAGGATGGAAGGCTGAGTCAACCTTGAGCCTGGCAAGATTCGAACTTGCAGTAATTGCAGGCAGCTGATGTTAATAACTGTTAATAACAGTGCTTTAGTCTGCCGCACCACCAGGCTCTTTTTTGATAGCCTTGTGAGAGAAGGATGTGATTTATCAGAAGCCATTCTATTTTTTTCCTGCTTAATTGGGGATTTCATTTGCATTTTAGCACTGCACTTTTCCTAATGTTTATTATGGCCCATTTGTAATCCTACAAATGCAGAATGGTTTATAACCCAAAGAATTGTTTCACACGGTAAGAGAGGTCCATCTTTCATGTAGAGCATTTGGCTGGCTTCAGGCATTCCAAATGTGGTGTGCAAAACTAAAACCACTTCTGTGTTACAGAGTTAAATGGATGATGGGTTGGAAAACATTTTTAAAAATCAGCAAATAGGCAGTTGCATCACTGCCAGCCATAAAAAGGCCTTGAATTGGCCTATATTTGTGCAGCTATTAATGGTAAAGTTGCCTGAGGCATAATGACCTCTTATAGGAGAATGGCACTACTGTTTAGGCACATAAAGCTTGTTAATGGTCATTTAATTACTTATCCCCAACAAGTAAGACCAGTTCTTATGATTTTGGAAAACAGGTGACGATTCTTAATTTTTTTCCCCCTTTCAACCACTCAAGTCACAAATGACTGATACAGTTGGGTATACACCGGGGGTGAAATGCTCCTGGTTCGGACCAGATCGGGCGATCTGGTAGCGATTGTGGCAGGTGGTTCGGAGAACTGGTAGCGATGATGGCGCGGGGCTCCGCCCACCTGCCCGGGTGTTGTTACTTCCTGCTTTTAAAAGGTAAAAAAAGGCTCTGACGATCGTGCGTCACACCTGTGATCATCAGAGCCCCTTTTTTTACTTTTAAAAGCATTTTTTTACAACCTATTCGCCCGAATAGGTTGTAAAAATATGCTTTAAAAAAGTTTTTTAAAAAAATTGGTCACATTACCCCACCACCACCAAGCCACACCCACAGACCCGGTAGTAACAAATTTTATATTTCACCACTGGTATACACCTGGTAGTGGCTAATATCGCTATTATTTGTGATTTGTGTTTATCACACATGCATATTTTCAAATGTAATGAGCCTTAAGGTCTGCAATATGAACATCTTTTATGAAGACCATGAGTTCTAGTCATGCCTTAACCCTGAAAGCCAGCTGGGTGACTTTGGGCAGTCACTTTCTCTGGGCTCAACCCACCTAACTGGGTGGTTATTATGAGGAAAATAGGGAGGAGGTGAGGAGAAAAATGTGCTGGATATGTTCCCCACCTTGAGTTATTTGTAAAAATAAGAAAGGCAGGGTAGAAATAAATAAAATAAAATAGTAAAATAAATAAAGTAAAATAAAATAGGATCATTTTTAACCTCCCGACTCTTATTTAAGGGATTCTTATTTAAGTTCCATTAAATTTAATTTGCCATGTTTATTTAACTACTGGAAAAGTATATATTTAATGTAGTAAATAAATAGCTATTTAAATGGATGCCATAGCAGAATTTAACAATTTAGTTGGTGATTGCCAAATTTAAATTATACAGGTTGGCATGTGGATGAAAATAGATTTTAACACATTTGATCTCTCTTCTGTTCCTTTGCTTTCCAGTAGTTTAAGCAAGACAAATTTGAAGTGAATTTCATTTTAGAAAGACTAGTTTTAAACTAACTTTATATGTGGTGTCTAAGAAGTCCACTTGCTGAATCTTTCTATCCATTCTTTGACTGTTTGTTTACAAGAGTCAAGTGATGATAAAAAGCAAGTCTTTAGTTCTGAAATTATGGTAAGACCAAAGCTAGAGATTAGCATTAGGGCTAGTAGCTCTGGTTCCAGCATCAAATATATAATATGTTTTGACCGGTGGCAGGAAAATGTTTTACTTGGTTTTTTTTTTTTTAAAGCCAGAAACAGAGGCTTAAAGAGAATTCTCCCCTTCTTGTCTCATAGTCCTTGATCCTCTTGGCTCTGACCGGAGTTCTCTTCTTGGGTCTCAACCTTGTTTTCCTTGGCATCTATCTCATCTGCCTATCTTGCTGCAAGAAGGAGGAAGAGTCGGAGACTAAGAAGCCCAATTCTTGTTGCATCACCTGGACTGCTGTGGTAGCTGCTCTCATGTGTTGGTGAGTTTTTTCAGCCTGATCTGTAATAAGGGTGTGGGAAAGCTTCGAAAGCTTCCTTCAGTGACAGCTTTTAAAAGTATCCTCTATAAAAAAGTTGTAACTCAAGAGCCTTGGTATGCTGAGGGCTGGTTCTTCTCAAGAACTACAGCGTTCAATTAAGCAGTGGGTCCATAGGAAGACCCATTGGTCTTTTATTCTAAATACTATAAATTCCCACTGGGTTTTCACCTGTTCTTCTTGTGATAAGATTGTGTATAAGATTGAAAAAAAACCTGAGAATATAAAATCTGTGTCCAAGGAAACTTTCCCAAGCTATCACAGATTTGAAGTTACTGCAAAATAAGATACTGAGTATTATTACCATAGCTTTTCTACTTTTTATTTTTTCTGGAATGCTAGGATAGATGGTTATTGGGAAAGCAGACAGTTCATAGCGTATTATATACTAAAATTATGTGTTGTGTAAACAAAGAGCTCTGCTTCTTTTCCTCACCTGTTTAGTTTATAGTTTGAAAGGAAAAGAAGTGTGACAGTAGAATAACAAAGTTGCAAGGGACCTTAGAGATCTTCTAGTCCAACCCCCTGCTCAAGCAGGAGACCCTAAATACCATTTTGGACAAATGGTTGTCCAGTCTTTTCTTAAAAACCTCCAGAATTGGAACATCCACAACTTCTGACGGCAAAGCATTCTACTAATTAATTGTTCTGTGAGGAAATTTCTCATTTCAAGATTGGTTCTTTCCTTAATTAGTTTCCATCCATTGCTTCTTGTCTTGCCTTTAAGTGCTTTGGAGACTAGGTTGACTCCCCTTTTCTTTGTGGCAGCCTCCAAATATTGGAAGATTACTATCATGTCACCCCAGTCTTTGCTTTCATTAGACTAAATATACCCAGTTCTTCCTATGTTTTATCACTCAGTCCCCTAATCATTTTTGTTGCTCTTCTCCACATCTTTCTAGAGTCTCAACATCTTTTTTATATTGTGGCAACCAAAACTGGATGCCGTGTTCCAAGTTGGAACACCAAGGCATTATAAAGTAACATTAACACTTCATAATAACATTATTATTATTATGAATAACTTCATAATAACATAATATGTTAACATAATAATGTTAAGTTGCCACATAATGATACCATGCCACATAATGATATTATGTGGCATAATATCATTATGTGGCAACTTAACATTATTATGTTAACATATTATGTTATTATTATGTGGCATAATATCATTATGTGGCAACTTTTCCATAGCTCACTCTACTTTCCTGACTTTTTACATCACATGCTATGACCTCAATACAAAGAAACAAGATGAAGTTTCACTTCATGTCAGCTACTATACAGGTAGTCCTTGACCTATGATCACATTGGCATGAAACATCCATTGCTAAGTGATGCAGTCATTAAGTGAGTTATCGTGTGTCCAAATCTAATTTTATGAACTTTTTTCCAATGGTCATTAGGCAAGTCCAGTTTTCTCCATTGCTTGTTGGAAACCAGCTAGAAAGCTCACAATTGGCCATCACATGACCCTAGGATGTGCACTTGCAGTAAATAAATGTCAGTTGCTAAGCACCCAAACCACAGTTGTGACTGTGGGGATGCTACAACAATTATAAGTGCAAGAACCACAGTTGTAAGCCACTTATTTCAGTGCTGTCATAGTTCAAACTGTTGCTTCATGAACGGTTGTAAGTCAAATAATACCTATATAGGTCTGGCAACTGAACAAAAACTTACTGTGTTTCTGATGAAGAAGTAAACATTTGTTCCATTAAATCCATGCTTTTATCATTAGTGAATATGTAACCTCCTTGCCTTCTGTTGGTTGTTTTGAAGGTTGTTTTGAGCCTGGCTAGGTGGCTCAGTGGCTAAGATGTTGAGCTTGTCGATCAGAAAGGTCAACAGTTCGGCGGTTCGAATCCCTAGCGTAGGTCTCCTGCGTGAGCAGGGGGTTGGACTAGATGACCTCCAAGCTCCCTTCCAACTCTGTTACTATTTGTTGAAGGTTCTTCTCCTGTGATTCATGACTCATGTCTCCAAGTCATTTAAGCTTTTGCTTCATTATTTGTTTGGTATCTAGTATTTCATGATTTGTCTTTGCATTCTAAGGTATTCTTAACTTTTTTTCTCCAGCCACATAATTCAAAAACTATTTTTTTTTTCCATTTGGCTTTCCTGGTGGTCCAACTTTCAATGAAGGTCTTAATAGTGCATGGCTTTGTTGTCAGTGCATATCTCCTCACTTTAATCTTTTGAGTAGATCTATCATACTATTTCTCCCCAGCAGCAGATGCCTTTTTATTTCATGGATAAAGTTATCATCCTCTTTAGCGAGAAAGACAAAATCTATTTCTTATTCTACTTCTCTGCCTATTTGTATGGGCGTGGCTTTGTAACAATGTACTTCTTTTAATATTCAGAAGAGGACTGACTTTTTTAGTTTCCTCTTTCTCCTTTAACAAAAGACTCCTTAGGCATCAAAGTTGTATTACTAGCATATCTGATGCTATTAAAGTTTCTTCCTAGAATTATAATTTGAAATTCCATTTCCCGTACTGCAGTATTTATGTGACTTTCATTTCATTTATATGCAGATTATAAAGAGCGCAATAAAACAATGTCAGTGCACTCCTCCATTAATTTGGGAATATTTATTTGCTCCATATTGTCTTTGATTGCTTCCTAATCAGCCTGTACATTGTTCAATAGGCTGATGTGATCGCTTGGTATCATCCTATTTTTAACAGCTATCAATGATACCTTGTGATCTACACAGTTAAAAACAAATGAAGCAGTAAATGCTCTTTTTGTGAACCCTCTTGCCTTTTCCATTATCCATCAAATGTTAACAATGCGATCTCAAGTGCCCCCTACCTACCCTGAATCTGGTTTCTGCCTCTAGTAGTTCTTGTTCCATAGGCTATAGATACCTTAGCAATATTTCTCTTTGTGCTTGTGCCTGTTTTAAAGTTTTTTATTTTTATGTTTTTGTGAGGATGCTTTTCAGAAAGATAATTGTACAAGCCACAAGTTTTGATCACCAAGAAGTAAGTGGTCCAAGAAATAATATTTATCTTGAGATCTGACTGAAAGGTGAGCTCATCCATTTATACTCTGTCTTGATGGTGATAATCAATTCACCACAACCTCTCAATGCTTTCAAAGAAACTGTCTTCCCAATTCTATAAATGAAATGGTAATAATGGTTCACCTCACTGTCTTTCTGTTAGCCAAGTGCTTGATTACCTGCTCTTTTTCCCTCTGCCACCCATATAAAGGAGAGGTTCATTGGCTTCACTTCCATGCCTGACTCAGAGAAGAAGGCCCATTTGTCGGTGCCCCAAAGCATCACACATAATTCTAGGTTTTTCTTTAATATTGCTGAGAAGTCTTTTCGTTGTTGTTAGTTGCGAAGTCGTGTCCGACCCATCGCGACCCCAGGGACAACGTTCCTCCAGGCCTTCCTGTCCTCTACCATCCTCTCGAGTCCATTTAAGCTCACGCCTACTGCTTCAGTGACTCCATCCATCCACCTCGTTCTCTGTCGTCCCTTTCTTCTTTTTCCCTCAATCTTTCCCAGCATTAGGCTCTTCTCCAGTGAGTCCTTCCTTCTCATTAGGTGGCCAAAATATTTGAGTTTCATCTTCAGGCTCTGGCCTTCTAAAGAGCAATCAGGATTGATCTCCTCTAGGACTGACCTGTTTGATCGTCTTGCAGTCCAAGGGATTCGCAGGAGTCTTCTCCAGTACCATAGTTCAAAGGCCTCAATTCTTTGGCGCTCAGTCTTTCTTATGGTCCAACTTTCACAGCCATACATTGCAACTGGGAAAACCATAGCCTTGACCATACGCACTTTTGTTGGCAGGGTGATGTCTCTGCTTTTTAGTATGTTGTCTAGGTTTGCCATAGCTTTCTTCCCCAGGAGCAAGTGTCTTAATTTCTTGGCTACAGCCTCCCATCTGCAGTGATCTTGGAGCCCAAGAAAATAAAATTTGTCACTACTTCCATTTCTTCCCCAACTATTTGCCAGGATGAGAAGTCTATTGTGCTCCAATATTCATCTCCCTTGTAGCAAATTCCAAGAAGCTAAAGGAAATCAAACAATGAAGGAATCTGTTTTTACTTTTTCTTCCAAAGGGATGGCATAATTGGTTTCCAAGGGTCCCATGACATTTGCATATAGACTCTGAATTAGAGGTGAATGTAACTGGGAGCCTCAGGAAAGAGAGATTATATCTTCATCTCCTGGACTTGAATATGATCATCTAAACGTTTCCTGTCTGTGTGAGACCGTCTTCACTGTCCTTCTGAATGAGACGTTATAGTCATAGACGTTGCACATGATAGGAAATCTTATCCTCATGATTAATTTAAAACAAGATATGAAAATGGGCAAGTGATCCCATTAATCCTTTGATAAAGCTAATAGTTAAGCCAGGAATATATCATAGAATTGTCCGTATAAATAGGACCTAGTCTTCTTCAGCACCTGAACATCCATAACAGTTTAAACTTGGAAATGGACAACTGAATTCTGTTTTGCTCTGTTTAGAAATATGAGGGAAAAGAAGATTTTCAAATGTTACATTACATGCCCTGTAAGATCAAGGAATATTTTAACCATCTTATAAACAAGACTATTTCTCATCCTAAATTTACATAGAGATGGGGGTCAAGTGTTGCTTTCTAAATTGTGGTTCAAGGCCCAAGTGTGGGTATATGCAAACAACATCACCTTCCAGTGCTTTTGATAGTATCATTCTGTTTCCTTTGAACTGGGTCAGTTTAAGCGTAAAACATTGACCAGCTGATCTTATCTTTACTCAGCAACCTATAAATTGGTGCACCTATGCCTTCCAGATTTGTCACTGATAAAGACACCTGCCGAAAGGCATTTAGTTCATCTAAAGGATACAGCAAAAGCTAATGATTAGGAAGAATTGAACAAAGTCCAGACAGAAATAAGACAATTGTATGTCTTCTCCCCCTCAGCCCCTAATCAACCTGGTTCTGCTAAACTACTTTTGCAACTTTCTTGATGAAAGCAAACAAATGACGAAAGACAGCCACAGGAAGTTCATTTGTTACTGCTCACTGAACTTAATGAGTGTTTCTGTTCCTTTTTTTTATTATTATTAACCTTTTTTTTATTCCTCCCCTGTGCGATTTCTTGTCTGGAGTGGCATTATACTTGACAGTAAAGCAGAATACAGAAACCCAGGATGAAAGAATCATGGAAGAGTGATGCAGTTTGCAAGTAGTGGCAATCCATGGAAAGAAAGAATGTCTTCTGGATATGTTTAGTTACTTAACAGCTGTCATCTCTTAAGTAGCAAAATGGCTAGGCCTGGCTAGGGTTGATGGGAGTTGTAGTCAAACATTGGGAAAGCTTCAAGTTGGGGAAGGTCGGTAGGTCTTTTGTGAAATTACATAAAGTGGCAAGAATTGTCCACTTTCATGGAAAGCTGAATTTTTGATGTTCTGTCTGACATTTCCTCCACATCACCAATAAGAAATAACCACTTTTTAAACCATGCATATGCAACCTTAAGAAGAGACGTATTAGAGAAAATAAAGACCCTTTTCTTTCATCATTAACTTTTTTTTTAATTACTTCATTTCTATGCTGCCCTGTTCCAAGCAGATTTGGTGTTTCAACTGTTTATCACATTTTTGCATAAAAACTGATAATAGATATGCCCTAAATGTATCTTGCTATTTGAGACTTTCAAACAGTAGCTGGCTTCATACATTGCCATGGTTATTCTGACTATGTTTACTGAGTAATCACAGTGCCCAAATTTATATATTAACCCCTCAGGGTTAATTCTTATTGGATCAGCAGATAAAGCCTGTAAACAAAGTGTTGTGTGAAAACATGAACCCGATAACATCTTAAATCAAAATCAAACAAACTATGGGGTAGCTGAGCACAGTAAGTAAACCAGGCCAGTCAAGTTACTTCTGGCTTTTATTGCTAATATTTTGGTTTTTATTCTGTTTAAGAACTCGCAATATTAGAAATAGGCATTCTGTTTCACCATCTGGCTAACCTTAACAACAAGCACAGAGGAAATGAAATGACATCCACATATGTGCTTTGTATATTTCCTTTCCATGTGTTTTCTGATGGGTTTCCATTGAATTCTGCTGGTTGCTCTTCTATAAACACTGTTCTCAATTAGATCATTCAATTACTTGTTCCAACCAAGGCTTACAAGGATTTTAGTTCTTAATTGTTTGAGAGTCATCTGAGCCTCCCAAGGTGAAGGAGGGCTCCCCACCCCCACCCCCTCTAATTCTCTTTGCTGAATAGAACTATCTGTATTTAGGAATAAACATAATGATTAATCCAGCATGCTCTTCCCATGACTTGCTTCCTTCCCCAGAACAGAGGCACGTGATTTCCAGACCTTCGGGCTGATTAAAAACTTTGCAAAACCATCTCCTTGGAATCAGATAAATTGTATGAACTTTGAACAAGTAAGATGGGGAGGAAGCAGAGAAATAAAATACCTAAGTACTTTTAAGTTCCCTAGGGTGTCTTGATTGCAGCTGCTTAGTGTAAGGAGTTGAATACCAATAGCTGGAAATCTGGTTCTTTGACTTTTAAATGAATAGCAAAAACAGACTGAATGAAGTTATACATATTATGCCATATACCTAACTCTGTCTTACTTTCTGCTTGCCATGTGCTTGGAAACATCAGTGGGGAGTCTTGATATATGATCAAACTGAAACATGAATCCTCTCTTAAAGTTACTTCAGTTCCATTGACTTGATACGTTAGATTTTAAATGATACGTTGCTTTATAACATGCTATCACAATTTGTTTTCCTTTTATTTTTGAGCTGGTCGTTGATTGTTAATGTTTATTTATTTACTCTATGGAGATGAGAATCACAAGGGGGTTTTTTTTGGTTCATGTTTACTCCTTAACATACTTAAAATTGAGGAAACGGTTGTTATAACTAGGTTACAGATATCCAGATAAACATTAGATGGCAGCAAAAAAATAGAGACATATTAATGTTTTGCTGCTATCTAGTGGTCACCTGGAGTTTTGCAGTCCAAGTATATGATTCAGACTTGCTTTTCTACATGTAATGTGTGGATGACCTTGGGGGACAAAGGGAAGAGATGTTGCCTAAGAAACAGACAATAAGGCTGACTTAATAGTCAGAGAAAGAAACAGGAAGGACCTGCCTAAGTGGATAAAACAGGAGTGTGGTGGGAAGTTTGTACTTTCAAACTTACAAAAGTCTGTTAATGTATTTCTACAATAAAGTAGAATTAGTTCATCTAGTTGTGTTTTCTGACTGATTTATCAGGGAGAGCTGATATAAATCTTGCAAGTCTACATAATCCACCAGCTATCATATAACCATCTTCCCTTAAAAGGGAAGGTTGGAGACCAAATGAAAATTATCCAATACAGTTGGGCAATGGGCTGTTGAGTGGTGAGCCATTGCCTCTTTAAAAGATGGTGGAACTATCCCCATCTCAAGGAAGAATTCACCACCATTAGCTAACCATGAGGGGCATGGATCTAATGCACAAATAAGCAAGCTGTGCATTAGTTACACGTACCCTGTCTTGTATCATCAGGATCAAGCTTCTCCTAGATCAGTGATAGAGAACCTTTTCAGCACCAAGTGCCGAAAAGGTCACGCGGAAACATCATGTACGCACGCACACTCGTCAGGACCGCACTCCAAAAAAGCCAAACTTCCAGGTTCTAGCGTGCGTGTACACTCGACAATCAACTGGCCAGCGCACATGCGCAAACCAGTTTTCGGCACTGCCGTTGTGTGCGAAGGGCAGCTGATCACCCCGCGCAGATGTGCGCCAGAAACCTGGAAGACAAACAGGCAAGCCTGCTTGTACCAGGCGACAAGGCTTTGTGTGCTACTTCGGGCACAAGTGCCATAGGTTCGCCATCACGGTCCTAGATAACCAAGCCACACTGAACTCTAGCCACCACTGAGGACCTGCTCCAAGGCTAGAGTCCAATTTGGAGCAGAATCAACAGATGTCCAGCGTTTTCCTCACACCAAACTTTCAGGTAAATCTCCAAGTTAGCTCTTCCCAGGAGGGCCCTATAATGATATGTAGGAATGATCTTAACCATGGGTATCAAACCCGATGGTGTCACATATCGTGATGTTTTTTGCCTTTGCAGAGCTTAGGTGGGAGTGGCTTGTGTGTGACACATCCAGCCCGTGGGCCACCAGTTTGACACCCCTGATCTTGACAGACAGAGCATAGGGTTAGATAAAAAGCAACTGAATCCACAGCAGGAATGTGGGTGGAGCAAGAGGCTCAGAATGTGGGTGGGACAAGAGGACTCCCCAGTTTTTTAGGCTGCAAAGGAAACGGGAAGAAATATACTTTCAGATTTGCAAGATGTCACCCTTACAAGATGTCACCCAGATGAGCTAATTTTATTTTATTTTATTGAAAAGTTATGGTCACATAATATTGCAGTCACATATATATTTAGTGATCATTTCCAGTATAAGCAGTGGTGGGTTGCTCCCGGTTCTGTTCGGTTCTGTAGAACCAGTAGTAAAACCGGTGGGAGGCTCCACCCACCCGGCGTGATGTCATCATTGGTGATCTGCGCATGCGCACACGCGATCCCGCTGCAAACCGATAGTAAAGGTAAGTGGAACCCACCCTTGAATATAAGGACAGTATTGCAGTCGCTAAAGGAGAGGATGTGGTGTTTAAGGCCTTCTAGAAGAAGAAAAGAGTCAAGGTCATTCATATTACTTGGGGTAATGCATTTCCTAAATTTATAGGTCTGACTTCTAGCCCAAACTGCTTGCATCTCACCTGGAGGAGGGATTCTGAACCGGTTCTTTCTAGACAATTAGTTGAACAAACAGAAACCTACTTGATTAAGAGTCGCTCTCTTAAGCTCCCACTACACTGTAGTGGGATTTATAAATTGTGTCAGGAAGCCAACTGGTAACAAATGCAGTGACCTCAAAATAGTTATAATGCTATGTATACAATCCTGTCTTTAATCTATACCTCTGGTTTTATTTGGCTGTAATTTTGAATGCATATTGAAAATGGAATAACTTGTAACTTGCAATAATGTAATAGAACAGTGTATGTTTTGGTTTTAAAAAACCACACTCTGGATGTGACCACAGTAAGAACAAAAACTAAAGTTGATTAAAGATGCTTTAGATCAGCAGGAGGTGGGGTAGAAAGGGGAATTGGGCTGCATGAGCAGTGGGCCGCCATGCACACATGCATGCATAGATGGCTCAACTTGCATGGGTGGTGGGACCATGCACATGCATGTGCGCATGTGCATGTGTGATGCAGTGGTGAAATCTAAAATTTGTTACTACCGATTCTGTGGGCGTGGCTTGGTGGGGGGGTAATGTGACTGGGTGAGTGTGGCCAACTTTTTTTTTTTAACTTTTAAAACCATTTTTCCTTTTCGGCGAAGAGGTTGTAAAAAATGCTTTTAAAAGGCTCTGACGATCCCAGTTGAGTTGCCTGATCAGCAGAAGCTTTTTTTTCTTTTAAAAGCCTCTGACGATCCCAGCTGAGCCGCGTGATCATCAGAGGCTTTTTTTTTTTTACTTTTAAAAGCATTTTTTTCTGCCAAAGAGGTTGTAGAAAAAATGCTTTTAAAAAAAAAAATAGCCTCTGATGATCGCGCGGCTCAGCTGGGCATGGGGGGGGGCAGGGATTTTTGCTACCGGTTCTCCGAACCACCCGCCTCCATCGCTACTGGATCGGGTGATCTGGTCTGAACCTGGAGCATTTGACCCCTGGTGTGCCGGCCCACCACTCGCCAGCCCACCGCTCATGTACCCCAGTTCCAAATAGGCCACGGCCTGATAGTGGACTGCAGCCCTGGGGTTGGGGACCTCTGCTTTAGATTGCATTAATTAATTACATTTAATATGATTACTTCCAAGTTCTTTTAATTTTTTTTTTGTCTAATTTAAAAGTAACTTTTGTTGCCACTTTGGGCTTTGTTTTGGAGGGCCTATCTGTTTCCTTATGATTTCAGATTACATGTTTCTGGGATGAAATTACTTTAAAATATAAAGTAATTAGAGTAAAAAAGAGAGCCAACTAATTTTTTCCTCAGGGGGTTGGAAGAACAGAATTTACTCCCCTGGTTAAAAATTGCCTCAGTAAGTATCCTATGATTGACCATGAATTTTCTGTTACATGTCACTGCGCATGTGGGATGTTATATGTTATTGCCAGCATGTGAGATGCATTAACCAAATGGATAGGCCATGCCCTGTTGCGTCTCCAAGCCAATATTGCTTGTTTTTTTGTGGAAGAGTAGAGGGGAACTGCCAGGGATGCTTTCTATAATGGTCTGTAATCTCCTACAACATACTTCCACACGGAAGCCTTAAAACAATGTTCCACGTGGGGAATGTAATTCAAAGCTGGCATCAATGTTTAATGAGCAGGAGATAAACATAGCCATAGCTGAGTACTCTTCTGTGCAGTTCAACTGGAGAAATGCACATCAGCGTTTAGAAAGTACAGCCCATCTGAAACAGGGAAACCATTAAAAAATAAAAGGAAAGCTGGCAAGCATGAATCATTTTTATTGGTTGAGGCATCAAGGATAGTTGAACAGGAGTCACAAACTAAATAGCTTTCCCCGTATAATCCCGCTAAGTAATTAACAATGACATTCACCCTCCTGCATTTCCTCTGTCTTCCTAAGCAACCAAGTTTTTTTTCAGAAGCTTCTGCACTTCTCCCAAGAAAACTAGAAAGTATAAGGTTACACTGTTAAATTAGCTGCAATAGTTTTTTTTGTTTTTTTTAAATAGGAAAATTGTAAAGATTTAAAAACTTGCCAGGTTTTATCCTCAGGCAAATCAAGAGAAAACACAATACGCTTGATGTCTTCTTCTGCAAAGTCTCTGTTTAAAAATGGATGTATGTAATTATAACCATCTTGTTTATAGCAAACATATTTTCTGGGATAATTCTTTAATCAATAGTATTATTTAATTCATCCAATCTATTTTGAGGCTTTTACTATCTACACATTAGTTGCTAGTAATAAGGCATTTTTGTTTTATCTTCTATTCTTTTCAATGGTGGATTTACCTCAGGTCACTTAAAAGTAAAAAGTTGTAGAAAAACCCTTTCTAGTATAGTACAAAAGGGCTTGTTCTTATTCCAAAGGCACTTATATATTCATGAACTCAGCTTCACAACACCAACAGACATCTTATAGCAATAGCAATAGCACTTATATACTGCTTCACGATGCTTTACAGCCCTCTCTAAGCAGTTTACAGAGTCAGCATATTGCCCCCAACAATCTGGGTCCTCATTTTACCCACCTCGCAAGGATGGAAGGCTGAGTCAACCTTGAATAATAATAGAGTCAACCTTGAATATATTATTATTATTATTATTATTATTATTATTATTATTATTATTATTATTATTATTATTATATAATCCACATAATATCATAATATACCATAACCCAGGCTAGAGAAACCCTTCATCCAGAGAAAATCCTCAGGGAAAGATAAATGTAGAGAGTTGAAATTTGAAATGTTTATATCATTTACATCCCAGACTTGTGCAAAAGCAAGCATGCATGAAATCAGTGGTTTAAAATGTCTGAAACTCTACGCAGGTTGAAGTGCTTAAATTGCTGTGTTAATTTGCCATTTCATGGCAGTTTTGGTGTCTGAATTCTATGTAAATTATTAAAAATTAATTTGAAACTGAATTCTGATAAAGATAATAATACTTTGAGACATTGTTTATTTACCTTAAACTTTCTGAAAGGGTGGAACCTCTTTGCAGTTGAAGGGGCATATTAATCAAGCATAATATTGCACTGTAAATGTTTCTGATAATACAATAGCAAATTAAATGAGTACTTGTGAATATAAATAATACTAATAGAGGTGGGAGTGAAATATCAGTGTTGCAGAACTTGTAAAAACAGTCCGATAAGAGCTGAGTGTACAGCTTGTGCAAAAATTGTACGCTCCAACAAATCCTCTTTGAATAGAGATCTCTTCACAAAGGGATTCAGTGAAACATACAAATCAGACCAGAAATGCCTAAACCTTTGCATGAAGCTCTATAAAAGCAAGCACTGATGCTAATGAACTGTTGGGAGCAGAGGGATATAAGATATTAGTTATGACCTTTAAAACCTTATGTTGGCATAGAGCCAGGTTACCTACAGAACCATCTTCTCTCCATTACATCAGCCCTCACCTGTTCATTTAGGGGAAGTATTTGCAGACCTGGAGAACGCTAAAGAACGCTGACTGCTGGGGTCCAGGAATAGAGCCCACCCTGTGGAACATTGCCCCCCCCCCCGAATTGAGGTGGACCCCTATTTTCCTGGCCTTCTGAAAAGGTGTGAAAAAATGGCTCTGCGGCCTATTGTGGGGCTTACAGAGGAGCAAACAGCTAATAGGATAAGTCCAGGGGTGAAATCTACTTACCTTCCTTACCGGTTTGGAAGTGCACGCGCCTCACATACACACTTTGCTTGCACATGTGTGCATCACATGCATGTGCACACCTGTACATGCGCAAAACATTACTTCCTGGTTAAAAACCATTACTTCCTGGTTAAAACCAGGAAGTAATGACACCCAGGCAGCGATTGCTACTGGATCGCCGAACCACAGGGGAAAAATCGCTACCGGATCGGGCAATCCAGTCCAATCCGGGAGCATTTCACCCCTGGGTAAGTCCCACTGCCTTTTAATTTCTATCATTAAATTTTAATCATCCTTGTCTCTTTTAGGGCAGTGTGATGGCTCAGTGGTTAAAATGCTGGACTTGTCTGCTGGAAAGCCCACAGCCCAGGTTTGAGACCCGAGCTGCATGCGACAGGGTGAGCTCCCATTCTCACCCCAGCGCCTACCAACCTAGCATTTCGAAAGCATGCGAGTGGATAAATAGGTATCACTTCAGTGGGAGGATAAAGTTCTCTGTGACGTCATACTGGTCACAGAAATATCTCCGGACAGCGCTGGCTCAAATATTTTAATCTGCAGTAAAGATGAATGACAAAATAGAGCATGTTAGTTATTCTGAATAAATGAATATGGTGTGAATTAGTGAATGTTTCTCCCCAAACAGCATTTCTTTCTTTGGAAAGAAACAGTCTTAGTTATCACTATTGAAGCTTTACTATAAAAATATTTTTCATGCAAAGCAATATTTTTCTGCAAATTTTCATAACTCTTTATAACAAAAAAGGTGGGGGTTGTATGTGGGGTTTTTTTTGTTTTTTGTTTTTGCTTTTTAGCCTCAATCTCTCAGCATTTGGATGCAAGCCAGTTTACAAATTCATTTATAAGTAGAGGGAATGAAATGAGGTTGACCATCCTCTGTTGAATTAGCTGGGAATTTCATCTGTCCCCAATTTGATTCCAAATATTTTGGACTTCAATTTTCCTAATTCCTGGCTAGCTGGAAAGTATGGGAATTTAATCCAGAACAGCTGAAATATTGTAGACCTTAGCCCTTATCTAAATTGTAAATTTAGGGTTGTAAGTTGGCAAGGTCCTACATTTACAATATTTATTAATTTTCAGTGACTTAAAAATCCTTGGACTAAAAAGTGTATGTTCTGTTTATAAGAAGGCACCTGAAATAGACAAGCAAATTGCTCGGGCCCTTTTTCCATCTATTTTGCAGTGTCTGTAGTTTGTACTGGATATGTCATATGTTCAATTCTTTCTGTTTTAAAAGCATCTTATAAAGGAATAGAACTGAAGCCTGCCTTACAGTAGATTGCCTTACATAATGCCTATAAATGGATACAGTGGATATAAATGCCAATCAATCCCAAAGCTGGAAGCTGAACCACAAGCATGTTTTAGAATATTCTTTACACAAAAATAGTTTCATGGGTGAGCAATCCACTGACTACAAGTTTACCTACCCAAAAGTCTACATGTGTACATGTTTCACTTATATGTGTTCATGTACTAGGGATATGAATTGAATTGTCCTGAATGAGTAACATCCCAATAGAAACATAGAGCAATTAGGCAAGAATGCGTGAAGCTGAAGTGGTTGTATTGAGCATTTTGGAAATGGGTTGGTTTGGGTTTTTGCTCAAAAACAGTGGTTCTCCTAGGAGGAGTAAGACAACATCTATTCATTCTAGATGAGTTAAAATCACCAGAATCAGGTGGATTATATCCCAGAATTCTGAAGGAGCTGGCAGATGTGATGTTGGAACTACTGAACCATATCTTTCAAAGATCCTGGGAACTAACAAAGGACTGGAAAAGAGCTGATGTGATTTTAATCTTCCAAAAAGGGGAAAAAATATCCAGGAAACTAATCAGTCCAATCAGTCTCACATCAAATCCTGAAAAAGATAAGCAATGGATCTGCAAACACCTTGAAACAAGTAAAGCTATTACTGGAAATTCCAGACAAACCTTATTGAATTCTTTGACAAAGTGACTAAATTAGTGGGCCAGCAAAATGATGTGGACATTGTATACTTGGACTTCAGTAAGGCATTTGGCAAAGTAAATCACAGCCTACTTCTTGGTTTTAAAAAAAAGTGGGATAGACAGCTTAACCTTCAGATGGATTCATAACTCTCTGACCAACCGCACACAATGTGTAGCCTTCAATGGAACAACATCAATATGGAGGGAAGCATGCAATGGGATACCCCAAGATTCTCTCTTAGTCCCAGTACTCTTGAGCATCTTCATAAACAATTTGGATGAGGAGATAAAAAGGGAACTCATCAAATTTGCAGACGACACCAAGCTGGGGGGAATCGCCAACACTTTAGAAGATAGGCTCAAGATTCAGAAGGATCTTGACAGAGCCCTATCTAATAAAATGAAATTCAGTGATGAGAAAAGTAAGATGTTACACTTAGGCAAGAAAAAACAGATGCACAGGTATAGAATAGGGGGTACCTGACTCAACAGCAATAACTCTGAAGGAGGATAAAATGATGAACAATTGCAGGAACTGAGTATGTCTACTGTAGTCTAATAAAGGGAAGGCCCCCACGGGTGACTTGATAGCAGTCTTCCAATGTTTGAGGAGCTGCCACAGAGAGGAAAAGGTCAACCTATTTTCCAAAGCACCTGAGGCAGGAGTGAAATCCAACAGATTCTGATAGGTTCTGGAGAACTGGTAGTGGAAATTTTGAGCAGTGCGGAGAACCACTAGCAGAAATTTTGAGCAGTGTGGAGAACCAGTAGGGGAAATTTTGAGTAGTTCGGAGAACCAGCAAATACCACCTCTGGCTGGCCCCAGAGTGGGGTGGGAATGGAGATTTTGCAGTATCCTTCCCCTGCCACGCCCACCAAGCCACGCCCATAGAACCGGCAATAAAAAAAATTGGGATTTCACCACTGACCTGAGGGCAGAACGAAAAGCAATGGTTGGAAACTTATCAAAGAGAGATCCAACCTAGAACGAAAGATAAAAATTCCTGACAGAACAATTATTCAATGGAATGGCTTGTCTTCAGAAGTTGTGGGTGCTCCATCACTGGAGGTTTTTAAGAAGAGATTGGACATCCGTTTTTTTCTGAATGGTATAGGGTCTCCTGTTTCAGCAGTGGGTTGGATTAGAAGGCCTCCAAGGTCCCTTTTGACTCTGTTGTACTGTTACTGTAACAGATCCAATTCAAACTTGGGAGCATATTTGAAATGTTTAAACCCTCCTGTTTTGCACTCAAAGCAGATCTTTTCTATTCAAAGCAGAATGTTTTCAATTTGACTTGATTTATATTTAATTTGAAACAGTTTGGATTAGAACCCTTTCACAGCTCCACCACCCAGTTCCCCTCAGACACTTTGGCTCTCTCTGTCTCTCCCTCCCTTGTCCTGCTGTCTTGAATTACTCAGAAGAAAGAGAAAGTAATGAAGCTTCCTTCCAGCTGTTAACAGTTCACTGATTTCTTATTACTATTACATTAACAGTTGGCTGGCAGAAATTAGATTGCTTGGTGTCATGCCATTAATGTCAGCAGAAAACCTGCAGTCCTTTTCCAAACAGTAGCCAAGTAACCGTGTTGATCATCAGGCCATCATACAGTCTTTTGGAGGACAAAAATTATACGAATCGTAGGTAGTTCAAGTGCCCGTCCATGCTTTCTGTAAAGTAGACCATTTCTCATGTTGGCCCAGTATGTCTCCGTTTCTCATCCCTTCCCTGTCATGTTCCTTGTGAAGCATTTCAGACAATCAACTGTTTAGAATTAGTATCTATTCCTCACAGAAGAAATGGAAAGGGGATGAAAGGAAACAGCATGTGGAAATTGCTTGGAAGGGAGTAAAATATTTTGGGCTGCCATGTGGATGTGTGAGGTTGCAACAATGAGAATTAGGAAAAGGATGCTAGGTGAATAATAAAAGTTTATTAAGTATTAAACAAGGAAACAACAAAGTACAGGTAGTCCTCGATTTACGTCCGCAATTGAGCCCAAAATTTCTGTTGCTAAGTGAGACAGTTGTTAAGTGAGTTTTGCCCCATTTTATGACATTTCTTGGCACAGTTGTTAAGCGAATCACTGCAGTTGTTAAGTTAGTAACAAGGTTATTAAATGATTCTGGCTTCCCAGTTGACTTTACTTGTCATAAGGTTGCAAAAGTTGATCGCATGCCCCCCCCCCCTCCCCCGGACACTTGCAACCGTCATAAATATGAGTCCATTGCCACATCTCTGAATTTTGATCATATGACCAAGGGGATGCCGCAATAGTCATGTGTGAAAAACAGACACGTCACTTTTTTCAGTGCTGTTGAAACTTTGAACGGTTACTAAATGAACTGTTGTAAATCGAGGACTGCCTGTACAAAGAAGAATAAAGAAGGCAGAAATGAGGAAACCAATGAGAACAAAAGAAAAGGGGGTTTCCATCACACTTGGCAAAGACGCCATTCTTTAGAGCCTGAAGAAATGAAGTGAAAGAGATTCTGGATGAAGAAAAAAAGAATTGAGAGCAAGTTCTTGAAAAATGAAGATAATTAAAATTATATTGTATAATGTATATAGAAAGAAAAAAGCTGCAAAGAATATTTGGTGGAAATAAGCGAAGAGGCATAAACCAGGAGCCTTGAGGAGAGTAAGCGCAAAAAATTAAAACGCTGAACTACAATCTGGGATGAAGCTGAAGGAAGAGAATTGTGGAAGGAATGGAGATTTATATGAAATGGGAGTGATATAAAAGTGGATTTGATAAAATCCACTTTTTTAAATGCTATAAATGTTAACATTCCAGAATAATGGATGAAAAGGAAATCATAAATGCTGTGAGTAGGCTGAAAATAATAAGGGGGCAGGTGTAACTGAAGAAATGTTAAAATAGGGATGTGGTTTGTTTATGGAGTGACTATGTAGCTTGTTTGTGTAAAAGGCTGCATGTGTGCCAGACAATTGGAAGAATGCTGCTATTGTTCCCTTCTACAAAAGAAAAAGTAGAAAGAGTGAATGTAAAAATTAGATAGAGTGACGTTTTTTGCCTTTGCGGATCTGGGGTGGGCGTGGCCTCCGCAGATTGCCAGTTTGACAGGCCAGTTCTAAAAAAAGAAATTCAAGCTGTTTCACAGAATAAGAATAAGGGTGAGGAAGAGGAAGAGGGAGGGAGGGAGGGAGGGAGGGAGGGGGAGAGAGAGGAAGGGAGAGAGAGAGGGAGACACCTCTATTATAGGAAAGATTTGAAGGATTTCTTTAAAAAAAATATTTTCACTAGATAGAACACTAATGATTTTCAGTCTGAAACTTGGTGATGCTGCTACAAATGGCCCTGATTTATAACTTTTTCTGTTTACTCACATTTCTGTATTTCCTCTCTCTTTTTTAGTGCGGCTGTTGGCATTGGGTTTTATGGCAACAGTGAAACCAACGATGGGATTTATCAGCTGATCTACGCCCTTGATAATGCTAATCACACCCTCTCAGGGGTTGATTCACTGGTAAGGCATTTCTTCTGAGGGGAACAGCCTTAGATAGGTTTTGTGGAATGCTGGAAGTTGAAGCAGCTACAGTATCTGAGAATAAGATTCCATTGGAATGGTCATCCATTGGAATAGCTAATACCAAGAGATCTTCCATTGTTGAAATCTCTTCTCTTACTTCAAAGGGTTAGCTTTCCTGCTAAGAACTTCTGGAAATTTTATATTGATGGTTCTAGAATCAATCTCAAATGACCCTCTAGGAAAGCTTGATCTTAACATTTCTGGACAGGTTTTGGATCTTTCGGATAAGAATTGTGGCCATCTCACCAGTAAGCTACTCCATAGGAAAAGAATGTGACGGAATGTCCACCTTCAGGTATTTGTTGTCAATCAATCAGAACAGAGCTGGAAGAGACTTTGGAGATCTTCTAGTCCAGCCACCTGCTCAAGCAGGAGATTCTATACCACCTTCTATAGGTCACACACCTCCTGTTGGTGGGGGCCTTGAAGAAAAGGTTCTCTGACTGGTCTGATCAAGCTGGCAGACTTGATCAAGGAAATTGCATTATTTCATAGCCAAGTTGATAGCAATTTGGGCAGTTGTAAAATAAAGGGCAGATGAAGACAAGCCAACCTGAACAAAAAAAGAGCCCTTGAGAGTGCAGGGAAGAAAATTATATCTAAGTGGGTTTGAATACCCTTTCCTTAAATAAGGCTTGCTCTTGAATCATTACAGCTGCTGAAATTCTTTGGCATGGTTTTCACAGATTTCCTGCAATTTTACCTAAGTGGTTCATTCCTCTCAGTGAGGTGAAACTGACAGTTAATACTGGGCAAAGAATTGATTCATATCAACAGTTCCACAGTCTATCATTATATTTTTCCCTGAAGCTACTATCATCTGTACTTCAGAATGGCATAATGTGAAAGAGTTAGTTGCATCATATACTGTCTCTGTTGGATATAAGTAAGGTTGATAGTTTCCCTTTTTCCGGAAGGCATATCGGCTGCAAAAAACGGGAAGTCAGAAATCTGAATTTGAGATTGGAAACGTTCACTTTGGTTAGTCAGTAAAATGGACTAAATGGATTTTTGTGCTATCAAGAAATGCCTTGGCTCCGGTTAACTTCAGAGCAGTTAACTGAAGTTATTTTATTACTGTTGAAGGGAGCTGAGATCATAGTGTAAGGATTTGGGCTAAGATAACCCATGAGAATATATTGTCTGAGGAAGGATTGCTTGAAACAGAAGGGGGAGGAAGACTGTTGAACAAAGAAGCATTGAGAGGGTCAAAAGGATATGAGTGAGCGAATGGGAATGTAGCCATGGAGTGATGGTGACATAACATCCTTCTAGTTGTCTCATCCTGCTTTTGCTGTACTGCTATAGGATCCCTTTGGGATTTTCTGTAATTTTACATATCTTTGCCAACAAATGTTATCAGAGCTTCATGTGGATCCCTATGACATACAGTATAAAAGGAGTCTGAAATAAGAAGACAAACATAGGGTCCTTGTTTCATTTATTTCATAAAGTGATCCAAAAACGTGATGTTCTAGTATTGTTCACTGGAAACTGTAAATTCAGTTAAAGAATAACTAAGACCAATTGTGTATCTCACTAAATAATCGGTGCTGGTTTGACTCAGCTCAATCCTAAATAAATACACTACTAACTTTGGCTCCTTCGTCACAGAGGTCACCACTCAGATGTCTCAAGTAAGTCATGCCTCACTAAAAGAAATCTGTTAAGATTGCCATTTCAACAAAATTGTTGCCTATTGATTGGGGTGGGGGGTGGGGGAGAGATTTCAAAACCATTTCTCAAGAGTTGAGACTCCAGACTCACAATCAGAAACTATTTCGCAATGAGGAAAATTGAGGTAATAGTGCTCTTTCTTAAAAGGGGGCTGTCAAAATCAGGCAAAGAGCAAAGCTTAAAATTGTCCAGGAAATCCCAAAAATGTTCTGAAGAAATTCAGAGATATGCAGGCATTTTTCAACTTGGCTAAATTTAGTGTTAATGACTACTATCAGAGAAGCACTGAATGAAAATAGAATTCATGATAGTTTTAGTATGTTGAGTGCTGTTGGTCACTATGAAGAACAGTGTGGTTCATCTCAAGTTTGTCAGAAAATCCCCCCATGAATGACTCCCTAAATGTCTGGCAAAATGTTCTATGAACAAATATCAAAAGTAAAACTTCTGAGGTTACACAGATGTGTTCATGTATAATAGAGGACTGACTGACAAACACTATGCTCCACAAGAAGAACCATATTTCAGCTGTCAAACATGGAGGTAATAATGTCATGGTTTGGGGATGGTATGCAGCTTCAGGGCCTAGATGACTTACCATTATTGAAGAAAGGATACATTTTGGTTTGTTTCAGAGAATTCTACAGAATAATATCAGACCATCTGTCCGTTAAGTGAATAAGTCAGTGACTCAAACATACAAGTAAATTTACAAAAGAATGGGTGAAGGACAACTAATCAAAGAGAGAAGCCACCTAGAACTAAGGAGAAATTTCCTGACAGTTAAATAATCAGTGGAACAGTTTGCCCCAAAAGTTGTGAATGCTCCTGGAAATTTTTAAGAAGAGATTGGACAACCATTTACCTGAAAAGGTATAGGGTTTCCTACCTGAGCAGGGGGTTGGACTAGAAGACCTCCAAGGTCCCTTCCAACTTTGTTATTCTATTTTAATAATTGGTGTTGATAGGAGGCGGGAGATCCAGACCTCGCCCACTGCTTTGTAGGGTCCCACAGGGCTCGGTACTCTCTCTTCACCATGGACTGAAATATCATCAATATGCTGATGATATCAGTTGTATATTTCAGCTCATGGTGAGTTAAGCGATGCCGTGACCTCCCTCTCGCAATGCCTGGAGGCTGTTAGGAGTTGGATGGGGAACAATGCGTTGAAACTGAACCTTGGCAAGACCAAGTAGCTCTTGGTTTGGGATTCTTTGGTCCAGGGAGAATTGGATGGGGTGGCACTGCCCCAAACAGACCCAGTGCATAATCTGGGGTTCTCCTAGACTCACGACTCCTGCTCGAAGAGCAGATGGCAGTCGTGGCCAGAAGAGCCTTTATGCAACTGCAGATTGTGCGCCAGTTACACCTTTTCCTGGACCAACAATCCCTACTCACAGTCACTCATGCCCTAGTCACCTTCCATCTTGACTATTGCAACACATTCTATATTGGGCTGTAGATGAAAGGCATCTGGAAGCTCCAGTTGGTGCAAACTACAGCAGCCCGCATGGTTTTGTACAGGCCTCGATGTGCATATGTGTCACCTGTCCTGCTGATTTGCTTTAAGGTGCAATTCAAGATGCTGGTTTTCACCTGTAAAGCCCTTCATGACTTGGGACCAGGTTACCTGAGGGACCATCTCTTGCCAGTCACATCCACCCAACCTACTAGAGTGTGGAGGCAAGGAATGTTGTGGGTTCCATCCCCCAAGGAGATACATCTGGTGGGACCCAGAAGAAGGGCCTTCTCTGTGGTGGCTTCTTCCCTCTGGAAATTCATCCCTCCAGAAATTAGACTGGCCCCCACTCTGACACTCTTTCGGAAGGCCCTGATGATGTGGTTCTGCCATCGGGTCTGAGGAACCCAGAGTGGGATGGAGCCCATTAAATGGCTGGTATGAGTGTGTGTTGACGCCGGGGTGGGGGAGAGGGGGGTTGATATTTTATTATTTTTATATTTTATTTCTTTCTTTTACACTGTGTTTTTATTTCCTGTAAGCCGCCTTGAGTCGCGGTGAGAGAGTAGGCAGCAATATACATTTGCCAAATAATAAAAAACAAATAAATAAATTGCTTTGGAACGGCCAAATCAAAATCCAATCCAAGCCTCATAGAAATATAGCAGCAGGGCCTGAAATGACTATATCATGCTCAAAAACCTTGAGATACTTCTGCATCTAAACAATTCACCACAGAGGCGTGAGTCAAAATTTCCAAACGTTAATGTGAGAGATAGAACGCCAGTTGGAAGAAGTGTTTGGTTGCAGTTAATGTGACTAAAAGTGGCACAACCACTTTTATCTAAGGGAGATTTTTTCCCCCAGGTTGATCCCTGTAGAACACATGAATTCTGAGAATATTTGTTGGGGGGGAGGGGGAGGGAAATTTAATTCAGAAAAACTGAAAGGGAGCAGGTACTTTCTTATAGAACTGTACCTGTATTGACTAATTTCAGCAGCCTCTCAAAGGCCTTGCAAGAGCCTAGGCATTTTGCCAGCATCTCTTTTTGCGTCTTCCTGTTGCAGCTAAGAACGCAATGCTAGAGCATTTCATGTGGCATCATGCCCAGGAAAAGTAGCCTATCACCTGAGGTATCTGGGAGTCATGCTTATTAGAAGTTCTTCTGGAATTCTTGGCAGAGGGCCACAACTAAATAGTAATGCTTATAAGCTAAGGAGCAAGGAGCACCACAAGGTGATGAGATTGGACAATGTAACTCTCATTCTCATTTTAGTGAAATCGTGCTAAACAAATTCTTATTTGTATTTTCCTGGGTTGATGCTATATTTATATATCAAATTTAGAAACCACCCACATCACGCACAGAGAGACTCTTCTGTTTTATGTTTCCGTTCCTGTATGCTGGTGGTCTACTAATAATCTGAGGAATAGATTATGATTATGATTACGAGTACAGTATGTCTAGATCAGGAGTGTCAAACTCAATTTCATTGATGGCTGCATCAGGGTTGTATTTGACTTCGGAGGGCTGGGCTTGGCATGGCCAGGGTGGGGGTGGCCAACTCGACAACACTCGTTTCGGTGGCCCAAGCACTCAGCCAGCGAAAACGGGCTCCCGAGCTCCGTTTTCGGCTGTGACGGCCTCTTGCAACCTCTGCCAGCGAAAACGGAGCTCGGGAGGACTGCGGATGGCCCTCCTGAGCTCCATTTTCGCTAGCAGAGGCACCATGGACTGGTCCTTCGCTGTTTCCAGGGCAGCCCTATGGGCCAGATCTAAGCATCCCGCAGGCCGGATCCAGCCCCCGGGCCTTGAGTTTGACACCCCGGTCTAGATCTTTCCTTCTCCGTTATTGATCTCTCTCTCTCTCTCCCTCTCTCTCTCTCTCTCTCTCTCTCTCTCTCTCTCTCTCTCTCTCTCTCTCTCTCTCTCTCTCACACACACACACACACACACACACACACACACACACACACACACTGTATATACAAAAATACTGGTTCCACAAATACTGTTTTTCAGTTGAAGACCGAAGAAACACAAATTGGCCTTCTACAATATGGTACCTTTCAATACATGACTTCTTGGCATGTTAGGTGTTCTACTTTACGCATCAGGATTGCAGAAATTTATTCTGTACCTTTACATGGAAAGCAAAGGAGATAACCTGAACTTGCTATTGTAGGCAAATGACCAGCAATTTTCATGACCATTTGTTGCTGCTTTGCCCCTCCTTTCTTCCTGGGTTTCCTTTCCCAATATTCCTTTAATAAAAAAAAAATGGATGGGAGGATAGCTGAAAGATGAGCCTGTGAACAGGCCCTGATGACTAGATAGATTTGGTTCATTCCAGTCCCATGGTGCTAATTTAACTTGCTTTTCAGAAGGATAATTTCATTATCTACTATTGTGAGAAGAGCCTTTTCACTGGGGATTTATGGGAATTGATATGTAATGCATCTGGAAGACACCAGCCTGAGGAAAGCTGTTCTAGATTATAATATGTATAAATGAAGAAAGTTAGTCACCATCTCCTTTGTGTTGCCTTTATTCTTGGGGTGATGATTGCATAAAACGACTTGGCCTATCCAGATCAATATACAAGTAGTCCTCGACTTAACAACAGTTCATTTAGTGACCATTCAAAGTTACAACAGCACTGAAAAAAGTAACTTATGACCATTTTTCACAGTTACAACCTTTGCAGCATCCCCATGACCGTGTGATCAAAATTCAGAGGCTTGGCAACTGGTTCATATTTATGACCATTGCTGTGTCTGAAGATCATGTGTTCACTTTTTGCAGTCTTCTGAGAAACAACGTCAATGGGGAAACCAGATTCACTTAACAATCGTGTTGCTAACTTAAGATCTGCGGTGATTCACTTAACAACTGTGGCAAGAAATGTCATAAAATGGGGCAAAATTCACTTAACAAATTCTCACTTAACGACAGAAATTTTGGGCTCAATTGTCGTAAGTCGAGGACTACCTATATAAGTCAAGGTCATTGTGGTCATTCTGCTGTACAAGTGATTTGAAGCTATCTGCCTGCTGGTTCTCATAGGTCTGCTTATTGTCTTTTGGCAGGTCTCAGGAACTACAACACAGATGAAAGTAGTTCTGGAGCAACATGTGGCTCGCCTGAATGAGATCTTTGCAACCCACAGTGAATATGTACAAACGCTCAAATTCATGCAGCAGATGGCAGGCAATATTGTGCTGCAACTGTCAGGGCTTCCTGTGTGGAGTGATGTCACTGTAGACTTGTCCATGATTGCCAATGATGTCAGCTATGTAGAATATTATAGGTAAGTCAGCATGGTCACCGTAGCAAGAGAAATACATTGCCAGTAAGGAGCTATTGAAGAGTCTGTGGATTTCAGCCTTCTCCAAGCTGGATGTCTTCCTTCTCATGTTCCCAACTCAGGATGACTCTTGACTGAGAAATGCAGAAAATGAAGTCAAATATATTTAAGAGGCCCTCGGCTGGGGAAAGATTGAGGTCTCCGGTTAGAAGCTGTTTGAGCTAATCTAGAAGGTCTTGAAAGTTCAAAGGGATTTTTCCTTCAGGCCTCTGAAGCTACTGGAGAGAACAGTAGCTCCATAGTTCAATTGCTGGCTTTTCCTGGGGCAGGGGATGGGGGAAGTGCCTGCTCTGATATCCTGCAGAATTATTGCCGATCAGCAGAGATGATATCCTGTCTGTACCAATGGACTGACTCCTTAAAATAGCACTTTGTGGATTTCATTGCACCATTACAGAGACAGGAATTCTTTCATTCATTTCCCCAGATTGTTGGGGGCAATAGGCTGACTCTGTAAACCGCTTAGAGCGGGCTGTAAAAGCACTGTGAAGCAGTATATAAGTCTTAAGTGCTATTGCTACTGCTATTTTCTCTCCTTTCCTTTTACCCCTGATGGAATGAATGGGCCTTAAGCCTAAAATCTTTCTGATTTACAGCAATATCCAGGAGGGCAGTGATTGGACAGATAGGAAGAGGAACTTCATCCTGGTCAAGTGACTGTGTTTTTTGCTTAATTCTTTCTTTCCAGCATGAAACAGCTTTCTTTTTTTAAAAAATATCAAATTATGTAGGAATAGAATAGAATAGAATAGAATAGAATAGAATAGAATAGAATAGAATAGAATAGAATAGAATAGAATAGAATAGAATAGAATAGAATAGAATAGAATAGAATTTTTTATTGGCCAAGAGTGATTGGACACACAAGGAATTTGTCTTGGTGCATACACTCTCAGTGTACATAAAAGAAAAGATACGTTCATCAAGAATCATAAGGTACAACACTTAATGATACTTTAAGTGATTAAAATGCTAACATTTCCACCATATTGCTGCATCCTAGTGGTAAAGATTCTTTACCTTACCTGACTTTTCTTTACCTTCATTTGATTTCCCCGTTGAGTTTGCGTGTTAGAAGATCGCAAAAGGGGATCACATGAACACACATACACACACACACACACACCGGGGACACTGCAACCGTCATAAATAGAAGTCCATTGCGAAGCGTCTGAATTTTGATCACATGACTATGGGGATGCTACTACGGTCATAAGTGTGAAAACATCGTAAGTCACTTTTTTCAGTGCCGTTGTAACTTTGAACAGTCACTGAATGAACGAAGTCTATTACTACCTGTCATCACCTGCCTGCTAGCTTCAAAGTAAGTACAGCTTATTCCCAAGAAAGTATGATTGCACTGGAGAAGTCTCAGCTTCTCAAATCTGTTCGATTCTGCTAGCCATATATGTTTCCATTTGCATTGGAATGTCCCTTGGATGATGTCTCCCTTTCAATTTCAGCAGTCTGTCTTCAGGTCTCTAGAGGAGGAGTTTGCCCTTCATAAACTTGGATAATTTGTAGAAATGCCATATTGTTGTTGTTCCATGGTTCTGAGGAGGTGTTGCCCACAAAGCCTAAGAACAGCGTCCTGCTTAAATTTCACCATCCCTCCTCCTGCCAAGTTTCTCCAGGGATGTATGAGTTACCCAAGCATTCTCTCTCTTTCTTTTTTCTTTTTTTTTTTTCTTTTCTCCAGATGGCTCTCTTACCTCTTGCTGTTCATTCTGGACTTGGTGATTTGCCTTATTGCTTGCCTTGGGCTGACTAAGCACTCCAGGTGTCTGCTTATTACGTGAGTACACAAAATCATTCCACAAGAGAGGGGGGAAGAAAAGGTATCTTTTACAGCCATGCGCAAGGCACTCAAGTCTTTATTGCGGTCTGATGATCTTGGACCCTAAGAGAGAGAGTCCTCCCTGGAGAAAAACCACCTGGCAAAGGTCTCCGCTTGTGGGATTTAGGGAGGGTTTCTTAGAATTGGTAGGCTCACGTGGAAGGGATCCAAGAGTTCCATGCTGCCTACATTGCATTCTATTGTAACTATCACAACCCTTCCTGACTACACTTTATGGATGAAAACACCAACCAGCAATTTTCCATCTGAATTTTAGAAACTGTTTCTGGAATGCACTGTAGTTGTGATATAGGATGTTGTTAGACTAGCTTTCTCTTTTACTCCTGGGAGTGTTCCTTTTCATTAGAATGACCGCACCAGAACAAGCAAATGCAACAAAATAAAAGGACAGAATAAAGGATAATAGTTTTCAGTGAGGGATTGATAGTCTTACCATAGATATCTGCTTTCGTTTATGGCACAGCTGTTCTAACATATAGCTAGCCCGAGTCTGCAAAAACTAATATATTTTCTTGTTTTTGAAGATAATTTTTCTGTTAACTCCCACTCCATATGGACTTTGCTGTTTCCAGTCAGGCTGGAAAAGCAACACAAATTTAATATGAATGAAGTTACCAGAATTGCAAGTTAGAGGAAACTGGTTTCTTGGATATCTGTTGTAGTATTGATTTTAAAAATATATTTTCCGGTGCAGGTATCTCCTCCCACCCCCTCTCCCTCCTTCCTCCCCCCCCCCTTCTGTTTGTGTGAACGAGAGAGAGAGCTCTATGTCCAGGAAGGGGTAGATTTTAGTAAGACTGGAAGCTGTGATCTGGATCAAAATATCCAGGACAATCATGCATTTCATCAGTTTGTGCAGACAAAATAATTGGAACTGGATTCAAAGTGCTTAACTTCAGTTCCCACCTGCACCGTTTGATTTACAGGCAATATTCTCCATGCATGATTATGCTCTGCATCTCTATGATAGGCATAATCAAGACTTGTCCTAAAAGATGTTATAGGAGCAAGAACAATAGCAACATAAGACTCTATCCAGAAAGAGTGCTCAAACCAATGGTGCAGAGTCTTGCTGTTACCTTTCTGAGGTCTCCTTTTGATTCTTTGTTGTATATTTTTTGCCCACAGGATGCTGTGCTGTGGACTTTTCACACTTTGTCTCAGCTGGGCTTCCTATGCAGCAGATGTTTCAGCAGCAGTGGTAAGCCCGACACTTGAACTCGAGCTTTAACATCAAACTGGCTGTTTTAAGGGCTCAGTGCGCAAAGTTTACTGTGATGCCTTAGGTCCTGACCACCGGAGACCGCCCAACTATTCTTTCCAACTTTCTGACAGCTAAAAGGCCTGTTCATTTGGGGAGGACGTGTTTTGCTCTTCCTTGCCTTGCTTCCTGCAGCCTTTCCTGCTTTTGTGTTTCCAGAATCATACCTTCTCATAGCACAATGCACACTTAGCAGGAGGAATTTTGAGCAACAAGGAGATTGGTTATTTAAAATGAGCAGAAGTCATCTTGAAGGTGTTTTGCTTGGTTGCCTGCCTGCTCTGCGTCAGGCAGAGGAAAATTAATTTGCCATGTGCCTTCAGCACTGCCAATCTCATAAAATGCTCTACTTGTAAGTTAGTGGCACTTCTGCCAAGATTTCAAGGGGAGCCAGGAAGAAATTAAATGGTTTCCTTTCTGCTATTTACAAACTTTGGTTACTCTAATTTTTTGGCAGATGGGAGTATCAGAAAGTAAATTTCATCTAAGCATGAGATATTTATTTATTATGAGTTATTGCAGCCTCCGTATTGCTCTGGTTTCTTTCTTATCTGAAAAGTCAACTTTTATAAACACCTTGATTTTTTATGCATTGTTTTCATACAGATATAATTGGTGTACAAATTCAACATAGAAGAATAAAATTTAAAACAAATGCATATTCATAGGAAGCTTTAATATCTTAAATTCATATGCATATTTTCCTGTGCGCTGCTCCCACTATCCATGCATGGGTTAATCCTTCAGTGCTTGGCAAACAACTGAGTGAAAACAAAAGGCTTTTGTTCCCCTTTCCGGCTCCCAAGCCACGCCTCTGGTCCCATGATCCCCCAGTCTTCACTCAGTTGCTGGCAAACACTGTAGTGATTTTTGGAGCTCCACAGATTTCTAAGGTACTGTTTCTGTGGGGATCTTTTCTTCTCTATCTTCTTAAGAATCTCTAAGTTCACAGGCTTTCTCCTTTCCTTTGAGCGTCTAGGAATTTGCTTTATTTTTGAATAGCTCCCTTTCGCGATTTCTTGCTGTTGCGCTTTGCGCTGAGCGATTTTGTCAACAGGGGGGAGAGGAGCAGAGCGCTCACACGCTCGCTCGCCAGCCCCCCAGCATCAGTCCGGCCAGTTCGCTGCGAGCGCGGCGCTAGGAACGACCCACGCCCGTTCCTGCTGCCAGGGGCCTCAAATTCCATCGCCCGCGCCGGAGCCCTTAACTAGCGGCGGAGCGCTCATCAGCTGGCCGGCGGAGCTACCGGAGCGATCTGCGCCTGCTCCAGCCGGCAAGGGGATTCAAGCCTCATCGCCCCCACGCCGGAGACCTCGACCAGCGGCGGGGCGCTCATCAGCTGGCCGGCGGAGCTACCGGAGCGATCTGCGCCTGCTCCAGCCGGCAAGGGGTTTCAAGGCTCATCGCCCCCACGCCGGAGACCTCGATCAGCGGCGGCGCGCCCATCAGCTGGCCGGCGGAGCAGGAAGCGTCGGCTGCCCACGTGGCGAGGCTCCGAAGCCTAATCCAAGGCCGGGCCTCGCGGAGCGGCATCAGAGCGAGGGCGCGAGGCGGGACAAGCGCCGAAGAGGGAGACAGCCCCCCCCTGCACTACAGAAACCCCTCGTTAGGGGATTGCGCGGCGTCTGGCCGGACCCTAGGGCTGCCATTGTAAGACCGCTGCCAAGTCTGCCACGTGGAGCAGCGCCATATTGGTGGACCTTCGGGCCGCCATTTTGGGCATCGTTTCAGCTTGTGCCTCCCTTCCCAATCAGGGAGCCAGCTGCAGACCGGCACACCCCCCCCCCCACTGCGGGAAGGGGCACCAAACAACCACTGCCAATCATCGGAAGGGGTCTCGGGCAAGGTCTCTACCGCCTTTCTCCAGCCGCCTCAGCCATGTCTCGCTCCCCCCCATCATCAGACATGGAGCTGGAGCTAAGCCCACCACGTACATCCGAAAGAAGGGGGAAAAAGAAATCAAAAAAGAGGCACGCGAGCTCGGCCAGCAGAGCAGCCTCTGAAGGCTCCCTTCCCTTACAAGATAGGGATGCCCTCAGGAGACACAACACCCTGGAGCGACAGTGGGAGGGGGCGCACAAAGCAACTCCAGGAAACTCACCCAGGGTTCTTGCACCTGGGGAGCTTAACCCCATCGCCCCAAGAGAGGCGGAACGGGGGCTTACGTCTGTGACCGACATCACAACCACTCCTGGAACCCCTGAGGGGGTTGGACCGTCTCGCACAACATCCGGCATCGAGACAGCTTCAGGTCCCGGACTGGACGCTTCAATTTCCTTTGCACCATACCAGCATCGCCAGACTAGAGAGGCGAGTGCCACACCGTCAAGGGCAGACCCACAAGGTCAGGGCGGACTGGGGTTGGCACACCCAGTGGACTTCCAGGCCATGTTCTCAGCGGCCCTGTCATCCTTTTTCACGGCAACAATGCAGCAGGCGTCCCAGGCTCCCGCACAAGTAGCACCGGGCCATCCACGGCCACTCCAGCCCCAGCCTCATCCCATCCCAGAACGAGGCCGGGACTCTTCATCAGACGAATCAGACCAAGCGGAGGAGGGCCCAGAAGAGATGGAGCTATCGGAGGATGAGGGCCTAGCACCGGACACCCCGGCCTTCACAGGCCTTTTCCGTCCGGCCCTATTCAAGTCGCTTCTCCACAAGGCACGACTTACAACCAACCTCGGAGTGCCAGGAGATGTCGCAACACCCTCCACGTCAACGGCGGGCCCTCACGACGCCCTTTTCAAATCGTCAAAGCCGCAAAAGGACTACATCCCTTGCCCACAGTTATTTACAGACGTGATCCAGAACCCCTGGGTGCAGCCGGCCTCCATGGCAACTCCCAGCAACCTCGACAAAAAACTCTACTGCTCAGCCCCAGAGCTAGAGGACCTCCTGGTGCTCCCCTCAGTAGATCAGCCGGTGGCAACCTTATCTTCCAGCTCCCTGATCTCTACCGACCCGCTAGACACGCTCAAGGCGGAGGAAAAGAGGATGGAATGGGCCTTCCGCAAAGCACACCAGGCCGTGGGCTGGGCAATCAGATCCGCAACAGCTTCGTCCTTCTTCAACAGAGCCTCGCTCATCTGGCTTCGTCACCTGCAGGACAGGCTCCCGCCTGAGGACACTAGACTGCATCAAGATCTAAACAAGATAATAGCGGCCACCGAATACACTGCCGACAGCTCCCTGAACTCAGCCAAGTTCGCCTCAAGGGCCCTGGCCTCTACCCTTACGGCTAGGAGGCTATTCTGGCTCCGGCCTTGGAAAGCCGACTTCAAGGCCAAATGGAAGCTGGCGGCTTCCCCATACAAAGCACCAGATCTGTTCGGTGCCTCGCTGGAGCCCCTACTGATTGAAGGGAAGGACAAGAGGAAGATCCTCCCATCAACCTACAGGCGCCAGGAACGCAGGTACACGCCTTACCCGCTCCAACAGCCCTTTCGGGCAGGCGCCGGACCCAGGGGGTCCTCCTCGCACCGCTCCCACTACCAGGGAGGAGACAGATTCAACGACAGACAACAGTTCCGAGACCGAGGAAGACACCAGCAGCCTAAACGCAACTTCCGTGGAGCCGGCCCTAAGCCTGCCAGAAGGGGAAAATGACTCCAGGCCCACGGGGCCCATAGGGGGACGGCTCATCCTTTTCCACCAACAATGGGCCAGATCGACCTCGGATGCCTGGGTAAGGCGTACGACCTCTTCCGGGCTGTCCATCGAATTCTCCGGCCAGCCGCCCCACCGGTTTGTCCGTTGTCCAATCCCTCGATCCTCGGAGCTCCAAGACCTGATGGCGCAGGAGATTGCCCACCTCCTGGAGGTCGAGGCCATAGAGCCGGTCCAGCACAGCCAGCGGGGCTCAGGATTCTACTCGACCCTCTTCCTGGTCCCCAAGAACTCCGGGGGCTGGAGGGGCATACTAAATCTAAAGCGCCTGAACCTGTCGGTACATTACCGCAGGTTCAAGATGCACTCCCTCAAGTCCATCCTAGCGGGAGTGAGACAGGGCGACTTCCTTCAATCAGTCGACCTCCGGGAGGCTTATCTGCACGTGCCGATTCACCCGCATCACCGTCAATACCTGAGGTTCGAATACGCGGGCCGTCACTACCAATATCGCGCGATGCCATTCGGACTTTCCTCGGCCCCCCGCACCTTTACCAAGCTGGTAGCGGTGGTGGCGGCCAAGCTCCGGGCCGTCCCGATCTGGGTGCTATGTTATCTGGACGACATTCTGGTCCTGTCGTCCACGCCCGACCAAGCTTACAGAGACATGAAGAAAGTGATCAAGACCTTCCAGGATCACGGCTTCACCATAAACTTTGCAAAGAGTCAGCTCCTGCCCACCACCAGACTTCTCCACCTGGGGGCACAGATAGATTCGGCCAGCGGCCAGGTATTCTTGTCACCGGACAGAATCCAAAGCATCCGAACTTTAGCTCTGCAGACCCTGACGAGGAGGAGAGTCGCCCTGATCCACCTCTCAACCCTCCTCGGGAAGATGGTATCCTGCTTCGGCATCGTACCGTGGGCACGCGGACACTCGAGACCCCTGCAGTGGTTCCTCCTCCCCTTCCAGCGAACGGGAAGGGCCAACTCCAAGAAGGAGGTTCGCCTCACCCTACAGGTCCGCAGGTCCCTCAGGTGGTGGACATCACCGTCGCTCTTCAAGGGCTCCAGCTTCCTAGAACCAGACCGTCTGATACTCACCACCGACGCCAGCCTTCGGGGGTGGGGAGCCCATCTCCACAACCTAGTCACACAAGGTCAGTGGTCGCAAGAAGAACGACAATGCAGCATCAACCTCCTAGAGCTTCGAGCGATCAGACTGGCACTCCGCAACTTTCAGACGACGGTGCAGGGGCATCACGTCTTGATCCTGACCGACAACATCTCGGCCAAGGCACACGTCAACAGGGAGGGGGGCACAAAGTCCCGTACCCTGATGAAGGAGTCCGCGGAGCTGTTCAGCTGGGCAGAGAGACACCTGCTCTCGATCAGAGCAGATCACATTTCCGGGACAACCAATGTGACGGCGGACTGGCTCAGCCGCGAAACAATAGATCAAGCGGAATGGCAGCTCCACCCTCAGCTGTTTCAAGAACTCACGTCACGCTTCGGAAACCCGGTCGTAGATCTCTTCGCAACCCCGAACAACGCTCAGCTCCCCCGCTTCGTATCGCGTTATCCGACACCACAAGCGGAGGACCACGATGCGCTGCGCTGCAAGTGGCCCGAGGGTCTCCTGTACGCATTCCCACCAGTCCCGCTGCTCCCGCGACTCATTCGGAAGCTACTGGCAGAAAAAGCCGACCTACTCCTGGTAGCCCCGAACTGGCCCCGGAGACCCTGGTTCGCCGACTTGGTAGCACTGTCCGTAGAACAGCCGTGGCTGATCCCACCGCAGCAGCTCGTCCTGTGCCAGGGAGCAGTCACGCACCCAGAGCCCCAGTGGCTCCAATTAGCCGTCTGGCACTTGAACGGGTCATCCTGAAGAAGGACAGCCTACCAGACGAGGTGGTGGCCACTATCCAGGCGGCCAGACGTCCAGCTACGACCCGCATCTACGAGTCGTCATGGCAGGCGTTCTGTCGATGGAGCGCCCAACAGCATATCGACCCCACGTCAGCCACCATTCGGGACATTCTGCGGTTCCTACAAGCCGGCTTAGACAAGGGCCTGGCCCCCGCAACCCTACGGAGACAGACAGCCGCATTGTCAACAGTCATTGCATGCTCTCCGTACCAATCCCTCGCGCACCACCCGCGCATCAAGGGGTTTCTGCACGGGGCCACCAACCTGCGGCCACCCACGGTTCACCGCTACCCCTCATGGGATCTACCACTGGTGTTGCGAGCTCTGACCGGGCCCCCTTTCGAACCCCTGGACTCGACAGCGCTTAAGTATCTATCGTTTAAGGTGACCTTCCTGCTGGCGATCACCTCAGCGAGGAGAGTCTCAGAGCTAGCGGCTCTGTCAGTTCGCAAAGATTTGTGCATTTTCCACGACTCCACGGTGACCCTACGCCTGGATCCTGCCTTTATCCCAAAGGTCAACTCGTGGTTCCACCGAGCTCAGGAGCTCATCCTGCCGGATTTTTGCCCCTCACCTCGCGACCCCAGAGAGGAGAGGTGGCACACCCTAGACGTACGACGTGCCATCCAGCTCTACATCCAACGGACCGCTCCTTTCCGCCGTACGGAGGGACTCCTGGTGTCCTTCAACCCAAAGTCCATGGGTCAGAAGATATCAGCAGCCACAGTTAGCAGATGGATCAAGGCCTGCATCGCCCTGGCATATGACTTGAACGCCAAACCGACACCCGGCAAGATCCTACCGCACTCGACTCGCAGCGCGGCCACCACGGCGGCCTGGGCCACCCAAGCCTCGGTCGTGGACATCTGCAGAGCCGCAACGTGGTCATCCCTCACACCGTTCATCCGCCACTACAAGATCGATGCCTACAACTCGGCTGAGGCATCCTTCGGCCGCAGAATTCTGCAAAAAGTACTGTCAGAGGAGGACTCTGGGGGCAGTCAGCCCCCCACCCAGGGGGTTTAAGCTTGGGTATATCCCATGCATGGATAGTGGGAGCAGCGCACAGGAAAATGGACGTTGTCTTACCTGAACGTCCCTTTTCTGGGCGCTGCGTACACTATCCATATCCCGCCCGTTTGGGCTGCCTGCCACTGGTAGGGCTGAGACTAGTTTTGTTTTTCCTTACATTAATTTGAGTTAATAAAGTTGAGTTTTATAGGTTACCATAGTGTGGTTTCTTGTCCGCTGCGCCTTCGTTCAGACTGGGGGATCATGGGACCAGAGGCGTGGCTTGGGAGCCGGAAAGGGGAACAAAAGCCTTTTGTTTTCACTCAGTTGTTTGCCAAGCACTGAAGGATTAACCCATGCATGGATAGTGTACGCAGCGCCCAGAAAAGGGACGTTCAGGTAAGACAACGTCCATTCTACCTGTGCAGTCTATCCATTCACTTGGCAATGCTGGGATATGTAGAAACAATTTCTTAAGCCAGATGTAACCTCAGATGTAAATCAGCATGTAACCTCCTTAAGTACAACTTCAAATAATGATAACAACTTCCTTTTAAAAAACATTAATTTTATCTTCTTTTTAAAAAATGTGTAATAAAAATTTTGCTTCTTATAGGGTACCAGTGACTTTTGCGTGTCCCCAGATAAATTCATTGTGAATATGACAAAAAGTGACCTCAGTGCAGGTAAAAATATTGCTTTTGCCGTCATTTGAATAGCGGAGGAAAAAGCCTTAATTGAAAGTTGACTGAAGAGAAATAAAATGTGAAGTAGATTTAGGGCCAGCCCTGCATAGATAAACATCAGTATACAAAATCCAGAGATTTAAGGTACCACACTTTAATTAAGGGATAATGTGAATATTTGTGTGGAAAGTGCTCAGAATATTTAAGTGAAAAGTGCTCAGAAAGTGATTGTGCTTTTCCAACCTACCTTTGTGACTATGTATGGAAGTGTTAAAAAAACCAAGGAGCACACAAGTAGATCCTAGAGAGACCTCTTTTGTTGGCCATTCTAAAATTTACTTCTGATTTGGTAGCATGGAAAGATCATAGAAAGAAGGAACTTTGGAGGTCTTCTGGTCTAACCTTAACAGTCCATTAACTGACATCTTATGAGAACACTGACCAAGTACAGTTAATTTACCCCACAAGAGTCCCATGGCTGTTTGAGGTAAAAACTACCCCACTCTGCTTATGCATTAAATTATCCTCCCCAAACCAGTTTAACATATTCAGTGAACAGAGGCAAAAAGAGAATACTCCCGGCTATAGAATCTGGGCCAAAACATCCCTTTTGTTAATGTTTGCCGAAGTTTTGATATTTTTTTCCCTTAAGCTAGGGACTCAGATTTCATTTTATTTCCTTTTATTAATGTAGAACCACAGTTTAGCAGTTGCTCCAACTTGTTTTGAAGGATTGGGTGAAAGAGAAAAGGTTAAGTAAATTTAGTAGGGATGGGAGATTATGCAAAGTGACCATTTGCTAATTATCTTTGGCATTTGCTATGTCTCTTAACATACTAAGGCAGAACTTCAGATTAGTAGGGGAGATTGGTTTGGAAAAATCAGCAAGTGTGGAAGGGTTAAGTAGGGATAGAGATTTGATGAACCAATCATATATTAGTTACCATTTGCAGTTGCTTTTATGCTGGTAGGTGGGCAGTATTTATGAGATATGGTGTAAGATGTAGCTTTATCATTAATGAAAGCTGAAATTTTTACAAAGTAATACATTCATGGCAGGCTATGATTTATGTGGCATATGAAAATAGATTTATTCAAATATTGCTTCTCATTCTGCGCATGTCAAAAGTCTGGCAAAACCTTTAGATACAAACTTTTCTGCAGCATTATTTTTTCAACATATATTAGACAACGCCAGCATTATAAACTGAGACACTCCATATAGTGTTGTCTCAACTGGTGCTGAGCAGTGCTGACTCAGTATGGCTTAGAAGTTGCTAAAAGTGTCACACTTTAACCAATAACTACAATAACTCTCTTCCTCTTGCACTTTGCTTTTGTAGAAATCGTACAGTATTACCTGTATTGTAGACAGAGTCTGACCAACCCCTTTCAACAGGTAAGAACTTGGTTGCCTTTGTACACCTTTGGCAAAGGATTCCCCAATAGCAATGAAAACAGAAACCTGGCTCTTTATTCCAAGAATCAGTTTGCTTTCAGTGATAGGGCAGGGAAAATTGATGAACATTACTCTCCACAAAAATAGCAATAGCATTTAGGTTTATGTACTGCCCCTTAGTGCTTTACAGCACTCTCTGGTCTGTTTACAATCTAGAAGCATTATTTGTTGATTACTCCCAACAAACTGGGTCCTCATTTTACTGACCTTGGAAGGCTGAGTCAACCTTGAGCCCGTCAGGATCGAACTCTTGGTGTGTGGGCAGAGTTTGCCTGCAATACTGCATTCCACAGGGCTCTCCCCAGGTAAGGAAACATCCTTATCTGAACATGTTAGTTCAGTTAGTTCAATTTGGAAGATCCAGCTCTGATGTCTCCTTACTCAATCTGGAGCTGTGGCTTCTGTAATCTCAGTAAGTCCTGGAAAGTTGGACCTCTACATAGAAGGTATTAATTATGAAATGTAGGTAAGAGAACCATTTAGTTCATTGGATTTCCAGGAAGAGAAAGCTTTCTGATGTTGTGAATGTTGATGTAAAAGAGTGTGGACTGACTCCTAGTTGTTGAAAGAGGATAGTATTTAATCTGTTTGCAGGAAATCCTTGATTTACAAACATTAGTTTAGTGACCATTCAAAGTTATAACAGCAATGAAAAAAGTGACTTACAATCATTTTTCACGCTTACAATCATTGCAGTATCCTGTGATCAAATGATCAAAATTCAGAACCTGGGCAACTGGCTTTGTATTTATTGATGGTTGCAATCTCCCAGGGTCATATGATCACCTTTTGCAACCTTCTGACAAGCAAAGTCAATAGAGAAGCAAGATTCACGTAAAGCAGCATTACTAATTTAACAACTGCAGTGATCCACTTAATATCTCTGGCACCTACCCTTTGGAATCAACTGCCCCTGGAGCTCCGGGTGGCCCCCGACCTCCGCTCTTTCCGTCGCGACCTGAAAACGTGGCTGTTTCGTTTGACTGGCCTGGACTGATGGGGTTTTAATTTTTAACTTGTTAATCTTAATTGCACTTTTAACTGTTAAATTATGAGATTTGGATTTAATTTCTTTTTAACTTTTTCATTAGATGTTTTTTACTGTTGTGAGCCACCCTGAGTCCGGCTGGAGATAGGGCAGCATATAAATCTCAATAAATAAATAAATAAATAAATAAATAAATAAATAAATAAATAAGAAAAGTTGTAAAACAAGGCAAAATTCAGGTAACAACGGTCTCTCTTAGCAGTGGAAATTTTGGGCTCAATTGTGGTCATAAGTCAAGGATTACCTGTACCTCAAGTTAAGATTTATGTAGAAAAAAAAGACTAATACCTTGCATGATGTGTTCTCTATTTGTAGGCTCTGACTATTTACCAGCGTTCTCTCACAACTATGCAGATCCAGATTCAGGGTCTTGTGCAGTTTGCAGTGCCTTTTTTCCCTACAGCCAAAGTAAGTTGCACACTGTTGTCTTTTCCTATGGAAGTAGGCAAGGTTCTTCGATGGAAGCTTCTGAGTTACGTATATTTAGAAGTGGGTCACACACCTGCTGTTTTCAGAAACAGTATTTGACAAATACAAAATATGGGCACATATTTAACCAGGGAAATGTTGAATATTCTTATGAACTACCTGAAGGTAAAGCAAGCAGCAGAAAAATCATAGGTTATGGTTGACAGGATGTAGGTGCCATGACCATACAGCAGCAGAGGTACAAGTCTAGGATCCCCTGTAATCATAGTCTTCACTGATTTGGTTTTCTCCAGGTAGTAATTCTATGAGCTTTACTCCCAACATATCCAGAGAATATAAAGTTGGAAAGACTGCTGTAGCGACTGGAAGCCATTCTAATAGATGGAGTGAAATTTCATGTGAACAGAAAAGAGTTAGCAATTGTATCCATTTGTATATTTCAGATGTAGATGAAATTTCAAAGCCTTCTTCAGCTAGATTTAAAAAAAGCCAGATGCTTAACAAACTGGTTTTTGACAGGAAATGTCATTCGATGTTCTGTATAACATGAATGAGCAACCTGCAAACCGTAGCAAAGGCTTATGATAGTTGGAGTCGAACATAACGCATGGTCACATTTTGTCTGCCGTGTGAAATGAAGTGTAATATTGGCTTCAGAGGGTAGGTGGATCTGTCCCTATAGGCTCCTCAGGTATCTGAGAAACTTGTCCTAGGGCATTGTGAGAGATTGTGAGCAGGGGATGAAGCCACTGGTTTATCTGAGAAGAGGCTGCATGGTCCAGATGTGAAAGTTGTGAGAAAAAAGTGTTTCAAAGAGAGTCCAAATTAATAACTTACTATAACTGTGGCTGACAGTTTTCAAAAATAATGTTATCTCAGACTAACATTACATATGCCTTCCTGAAAATTAGGTTGTCTTTGCTTCCTCAGTTTTGCCAGTTCCATGGGCTTTGACAGGCATGCCCTTGAGCTCCCATATGGAGCTTTAGCAAAAGAATCTGAAATCAAGCAATGCCTCCATGCATAAGTGAGATGGCTTTCTGTCTATATCTATTGCTGACAGGTGAACAATAAGGTAGTTCTTTTTCCTTTCTTTTAGCATTTAATCAAATGAGAGAGAATCCCTGGTAATAACTAATAGCAGTACCAAGAGAAGATGCCCTTTTCTTCTTCATGAGGTTTTGTAAAAGCACTAAAGCTCTAAAGTTATCCCTGTTTCTATAAAACCAATGTTGGGCAACAGTTAAATTAAGATCGGAAGGATAAGGGTTCCAAATTTGGAATCGGCCAAAAAAAAAAAAAGTCACTGGGCCATTCACCATCTCTCAGCCCAATTTGATATCACAAGATAAAATCAGAGAGGTGATATTGTGTGTGCCAGCTGAGAAGGATAGGTTACGACTGCAGTACAATCGGTAGTCTATTCAGTGATGGTTGGACAGTCATTCTAGGTATGGTGAACACTGTTCCTTTTCCAATAGAATATATGCCCCTTCTCTGACGGCTTTTGCCCTTGCTGCAGAAAGACCTGCTTGATATACAGAAGTTACTGAACTACTCTGAAATCAACCTTCACCAGCTGACTGCCATGCTGGACTGCAGGGGCCTTCACAAGGTAAGCAGCATAAGGCACACTCTGCTTTGGGTACAAAGGTGTTCGTAGCACAGGAGCAAGACACTTCCTTTCTTCTTTTCCCCCCCTCCCTTCCTTTCACTAAAGGATTACCTGGATGCCTTGGTTGGGATCTGCTACGATGGGGTGGAAGGCTTGCTCTACCTCACCCTCTTCTCTCTGATGGCTGCTGTATCCTTCTCCACCATCATATGTGCCATGCCTCGAGCCTGGAAACATTTAGCCAGCAGGTAAAACGGAATAAGTTACCCAGGGCTACCATAAAGTCAAAATAACCTTGCTGACGACAGAGGGATGTTTTGAAAAAGGGATGAATAAAATAAAAATGGGTGATGTTCTGCAACAACCAGAACATCAGTCTGATTTCTCCTTCAATAAAGTTGCAGAGTTATGAGCTGATCTTCCTATTGTCCCATCATTGAGAGCTATGCATGTTGAAGAATTTAAAGAAGCATTCTAGAGTGGGAGTGGGAGATATTGACTAAATAGCATAGCATAAGGTTATTTAGTAATGTTATGGCCACTTAATGTCACTTACCAGAATTGTTGAATAGTTAACCTCTCATGTCTTTCCGGGTTTCTCATATTCACCCTTAATTTGTTGAGAGAGAATGGAGAGAACAGTAAGAGGGGGAGAGAATCAGGCAATTCATCTATGAGAGAGAAAAACACAACACAAGAATATTCTCCCTGTTATCTAGCATCACCTATAGGCACTCTCTAGCATTCCTTAGTTTTAAGCTCCCCAGGGTCACTCGACAATGAGATGAGTAGCATATAAATTTAATAAATAATACGTTCCTGATCATAAAAACATCAATTTTTTGATAACTTCTGTATGTTCATTCTTCTTTCATTACCTAAAATTGGTGAAGGAAGCACAATCAGTTCTTTCTGCTTTTTTTTTCCTGTTTCCTGATTAATGTGAACTGTCCCTTAAAGTTGGGTTTTCTACAGTGGAATAAGAGCTCTCTTTTTTCAGATACTATGGTTCCTTTCCTGGTCTCTGCTAACATTACAAAAGAAACCTTAAAATTAAGGGATACTTCAAGCAACTGAAATACCATATCCCTCCAGGAATGAGTGTTACATCTTCTCACTTGCCACTCCGTTCATAACTATCCCCTGTGTTCAGATTTTATTTTATTTTCTAAGTTGGCCTGTTGTTGTTGTTTTTTCCTTCTAGGGATCGGGATTATGATGACATAGACGAAGAGGACCCCTTCAACCCACAGGCTCGACGTATTGCTGCCCACAATCCCAACCGTGGGCAACTCCGTAGTTTCTGTAGCTACAGTAGCAGCCTGGGCAGTCAGACGAGCCTTCAGCCTCCTGCCCAGACCATCTCCAATGCACCAGTGTCTGAGTACATGTAAGTATGCATGGAATTAGTAGAAGATGCAGAAGTTAAGCAATAATCAGTACTTAAACCCACATCCTCTCCTGTGAGGTTTTCAAGGTGGCAACAGACATAGCCTCTGCTATTTGGTGTTCTCCACCTTAACTTAATATACTCTGATACTGTCTGTCCTCGTTCAGATTTGGGCTGCCTTTTGTTGTTGCTTCCATCATTCCATCTTTCTTTGAAAACCATTATGTTTTCCCATTTTACCAACCTAATAGCTGTGAACCCATGTCCTCCATACTCCTGACTTCCCAGCCACGAGACCCAAAATCCAGGTTTATACAGCTGCTAGGTATTCAAACTGTAGCAATTGCCTTCTTATTGAAAGAAGATGGCCTTAAGATGAAAAACATTGAGAAACCCTACTTTTGAACTGTATGTTGGAGAAAACATTTTTAAAAATAAAGACTAGATGCAGTTCTTAAAATATCCCTAGAGAAGATGTGTGAAACAAGCTGTTGTCCTACTTTTTGCATCTTTTATTATTCGTTAATTACTGTAGTGTGATCCTTTAATTTAACACAGGAAGGGGTTTTTTTCTTGTTGAGTTGTCATATAAATTTGCATGTCCTTTTATGAAAAGATCTTTGTTTTAATATATTTATGGATTGATTGGTTGGAAAATGTGCTGACTTTTGATGGAGGAAGTCCTGGCCATTTATCGTTTATAATTACAGATAAGCCAACCCATGAAATTTCAACCAAAAATGCCATGAAAAATGGGTCACCCGTGGATAAGTCAGTCCTTGTATTATTAATCATAGCAGTGGACAGATAATTGAAAGCGTAATGTCAGCATTTATAAAACTATGATTTTAAAGGCCATGACAGACTGGTCTGCAGATAAGCTGAACCCAATTTTGGGGATGTATTTTGAAACCCAAAATTCTCAGCTCATCTACAAGTATACATGGTACTTCCTTTTTGCACCTTTCTATGACTTGGCTTGGAATGAAATAATAGATAGCAATACAAAGAAAAACTGGGGGAATGTTTGATGTCAAAAAAATCGAACATTGTCGGAGTTGCTTAGGCCTTGGATGGGAGATTATTAAGAAATCCTAAGGCTGCAGGCTAGGCTAGAAGTTAAATCTTGAAGAGAGTGCAACCATTTCCATATTTTGGTCAAGCAAAATACATGGATTTCATTAGGAATTTATTTTGACTCAAGTGAATCTTTATTTTTCATCTATGCATGAGAAGATATATATAGCTACTACCATCTTTTCTGTGAAAATGTAGTAACTTCTAGCTCCAGTACAGATTCTCTGGCCATAGATGTCAGCAGCCACCAGAAAAGAGCATGGTGGGGAAACTCTGGAGATGGCATCATATCCCATCTGTCACTATACAGATGTGTATTGTGTACAACTTAATCCTACTTTGGGTTTCAGGCAGCTGTTGAACCCCCATCTTCAGTACCCTCATAAGTTGTTATTGTTTCCTTCAGGGAGATGGTGTTACCATTGAATTGCCTCTGAATTTGAGTGAGGTTTAACAATGGAAAAGGTCCATTGGAGGAGAAAGTCCATCCAAAATGGCGGGAAGGAGATTTCCCATTTCTGTTTTCATAACTGGTGGAAACCATCTGGTCTCCCACCTTCAGCTCTCTGAACCATTTGCTGCAAAATCTTAGAAAAGAAAAGTTCTTCTGCTAAGGAGCAATCGAACAAATTGTCTCTTTTCTGCCTAGTCACAGAGCTGAGGAAGGGAGCATTGTGTTGCCCACCTTTATGGCTCCAATTTAGGTAGGAAGACAAAGAGATTATGTGATTTCTTTGCTGAATGATTTTTTTTTCCAATTGTGACCTCAGAAACATACCCTAGTTGCTGATTCCAGATCTGGGTTAAAAATGGAAGCTGATTCAAAACTGTTCTTTCGGATACTGTACATTATAGTAAATCCTCAGAGGGAAACAATGCTACCTAAAAACTACCTGAGCTTTCACAGGCATATAAATTTTGCCACATAAAGATGATTTGCAGAAAAGTTGGTTTCCCACTTGGAATATAGGCCCGTGAATGCCCTGCACTACAGTCATGGCCAAAATTGTGGAAACCTTTTGGGAAAAGTGTATTTTTGAGGTTTGATGGCTAATAACATTACTTTTTTTTGGCGTTTCAAGATAATCATATTCCACTGCTGGAATGGCCTGGGAATAGCCCAGACTTTAACCCAATTGAAAATCTATGGAGCAGACTAAAGAAACTTGTTAGTCAGAAGCGACCCAGCAATAAAACCCAGTTAATAGAAGCAATCATTCAATCTTAATTTCACATGATAACAGCTGCAGAACTAAAAGACTTGGTTCACTCCATGGGAAAACGTTGTAAGGTTATAATTATAACGTTGTAAACGTTATAATTCATGCTAAAGGTTACCCAACTTAGTATTAACTAATGTGATAATTTTTGTATATCTCGATTTTTCTATGTGTTTCACTTTTCTTCTTTATACTGTAACTGCTATTCTAATAGCAAACCCTTCATAAAAGTTATTGCATTACATTCTTGATTAATTATCTTTCCATTGATATATAATTTTATAGTACTACTCCAAAGGTGAGTTCTACTTATCTTTACTACCGGTTCGCAACAGGACCGCGCGCGCTCTTCTGAGCATGCGCAGAAGCGTTCTCATGATGTCAGGGTTGGTGGGTGGAGCCTCCCTCCGGTTTTACTACCAGTTCTATAGAACCGGTCCGAATCGGTGGCAACCCACCACTGTACTACTCCCCCCAAAAAAGTGGTGTTATTAGTTAGTTTTAGAAAGTACACTTTTCCCAAAAGTTTTCCACAATTTTGGCCACTACTGTATATTCACACTTACTTCACAGTTCAGTACAACTTCTGAGTTGCCAGCCTTTCAACCTAGTAACCTTGATTACATGTTCAAATTTCCTACCATATGGGGATAATGGGAATGGGAGGCCCACATGTCTGAAGAACATTTAGGAAAGGCTGCATTAAATTTTAACTTGATAAGCAACCAACTTATTCTTCTCATCCTCTTTCTCCTTTGGAGGATGTTGTAAAATAAACTTGGAGCATTGGTAAGCCTAATTGTTAGCTACTGCTCTTTTTGTCTGTCCTTGAGTGACTTTTGCTGGATGTCCTTCCTCTCACACTCATTGTGCATAAAAGAAAGAGGATACGCATGTCCTTTGCTATTGTTCTCAAGGCTCAGTTGTTCTTCGCAGTACCGTGTTTCTCCGAAAATAAGACCCTGTCTTATATTTTTTTTGAACCCTGAAATAAGTGATTGGCCTTATTGCCCTGCACTCAAAAGCCCGATTGGGCTTATTATCAGGGGATGTCTTATTTTGGGGGAAACAGGGTACATAGTGCTCACTGAATGTAGAGGAGTTCGTTCCAGAATGAATTCCTTCCCCACGGTGTTTTACAGATCAAGGAGACAACTCATGAGAGCTGGTGTAGCTTCTCCCAATCAGGCGTTCTTCAGCTGTGTTGGGAGTAACATTTGTATTTTCCTCAGCCAGCTGTATCTTTGAGTATTGAACTAGAAATGATGGAAGTTCCCATCTAATGCATCTGGAAAGTACCAGGGCAAAAAAGACGATGATCAGGGCATTTATGAATGCTTGCTGATTCCCTCTCTAAGCTATCTTCATGGTGCTGCGAGGGGCAAAATTAATAAATGGCTCGAGATCCAAGTGCTGCTGCGTGACGGGATGAGCTCCCATCATTCGCTCCAGCTCCTGCCAACCTAGCAGTTTGAAAGCATGTAATCGCAAGTAGATAGATAGATACCACTTTGGTGGGCACATTAATGGGGACATGAAAGAACCCCAACTGGATGTCCCCAGAGCAACAGTGATGTCACTGGCTAATTGTTTCAACTTGGAAGCACCACAGGTACTTCCGACACAAAGACAAGCGTGAATAAATACCCTGTGTATCCACACTCCCACCTTTTCCCCACTCCCACAGGCTTCTGCCTCCAACAAGGATCCCCTGCTTCTGTGAAAATGTCAGGAATATTTCATAGCCCATAACAGATTTCCTTTTAATAGATTGTCCTCCTGATCTGACTCCTCTTTACCTGCAGGAACCAAGCTGTGCTCTTTGGTGGGAATCCACGGTATGAAAACGTCCCCCTGATTGGAAGAGGATCACCTCCCCCCACGGTATGGTGGGCTCCGGAGGCTAAATCATTTTTACAACAAACCCTTTATTCTCCCTCCCCCCCCTGCTTTTACTAACACTCCTGATCAATTTAACAAACACATTTTCTTTAAAAACTGTGATGAAAAACCCTTCTGCTTTTTGTCAGAAAATGTGAAATACTAGTTTATGGGATTCTCCCCCCCCCCCCCTGATGTTAGAGATGAAGAAACAGGCAGTATATGATTTAAATGTAGGCTTTTCAGTGAAACGACAATCCAGAATCTATACTGCTATCTGAAGATGAAAATTGCTGCAGCAGCCCTACTTTCTGGAAGCTGGCTTTGTTGTTGTTGTTGTTGTTGTTGTTGTTCCCATAATTGTTTTAGCTATATCAATGAGACACAATGTAGAATGTATCTCCCACTGAGATAGCATCTTTCTGGTTAGCTTCAGGCAGTTGTACAGCGAAAGAGCAGAAAATGTCGTGTTGCATTACATTGCATTGCTATTTGGCTGCTAGTCACTCAGGCAAACTGTTGTGCGAGGCTGTGCTGCAATTCTTATCACATCGGCAGACTTTGGCTGTTGTTTCTATAGCTTGCGTGATTATGTTATCCAATGCATGTTACACAGTTTGTATATTTCAGTTGGTTTTTTTAGATTTTTTTTTAATCCCTTTATTATTTTTATAAATCACTCAAGGCAGCGAACATACCTAATACGCCTTCCTCCTCCTATTTTCCCCACAACAACAACCCTGTGAAGTGGCTTGGGCTGAGAGAGAGTGATTGGCCAAAACTTACCCAGCTGGCTTTCATGCTTGAGGCAGGGTTAGAACTCACAGTCTCCTAGTTTCTAACCTGTTCCCTTAACCACGAGATCAAATTGGCTTTCCCCTGCATCTTTAACATGTTGTTTGTTTGAATTGCACGTTTCTGTTCATCTAGAAAATGAGTGGGTATCTTTTTTATTTTCTCCCCATCTTATTCTACTTTTATAAAATGTTTTTCTTCAAATATATAATGTTACAATGCATATCACTTTTTTGTTTAACATAAGATTTATTTGTTGTTGTTTTGAAATCTTTCAAATTGCAATGCTTGCTTTGTTTTTCAGTTAACTTGTTTTGGAGCTATATTATCTTTTAAGGTGCTTGCATTTTAAAAATATCTTGGGAGGGATGGGGTGCTTTCCTCCCCCCCCCCCTACTTTTTCATAAGAGATTTCCCTGTGCTGTAAATATCCCCAACCTCCCAATATACAAATACTGTAGAATCTATGGATTCTGGGCATTTAAAATTGCCATTAGTTTGCATTTAGATCAGGGGTGAAATGCTCCCTGTTCGGACCGGATTGCCTGATCCAGTAGCGATGGAGGCGGGTGGTTCGGAGAACCGGTAGCAAAAATCCCCGCCGCCACCCCCCCCCCCACCCCATGCCCAGCTGAGCCGCACAATTATCAGAGGCTTTTTTTTTTTTTACTTTTAAAAGCATTTTTTCTACAACTACGGCTGAAAAAATGTTTTTAAAAGTTAAAAAAAAGCCTCTGATGATCGTGTGGCTCGTCAAAGGCATTTAAAAGAAAAAAACCCTTTTTTTCTTTTAAATGCTATGACGATCTAAGCTGAGTTCCTGATAGGCAGCCCCTGGCGACGCCCACCCAGTCACATTACCCCACCACCACCAAGCCACGCCCACAGAACCGGTAGTAAGAAATAAATTAGGGGTAATTTAGACTCACTGCATCCTTCTGCAAATTCGTTCCTTTCCTGAAGTATTTGGACTGCAATGTCCATAAGTCCCTGCATTTGGTCTTGCTGGTTGAAAATTCAAAGAACTGCAGTCCCTGCACATCTGGAGAATGCCATATTTTGGAAATGTTTAGCAGAGTGGATTACATTAATTGACAACGGAGACCTTTTCAAGGTTTTCCACGGAGACCTTTTCAAGGGCAGAATTGTGGGGGAAATTTCTGGTAATTTCAGGTTGTTTAGTTTTCCCCATAACAATGCATGCTGCATATGGATTGAGTGTGGTGTTTCAAATGGGCAAAATTAAAAACCCTCTTGAGTAGTGCTGCTTCCCCAATTGCCTTCATGCTGAGAACTCATGCTGGGAATAACATTTTTTAAAAAGTTTATTCCAGACTTCCAGTCATGCTGATTTAAATAGTCAATAAGTAAAAGCTCTTGAATTTGATGCAGTGAGCCTTCCAAATGGTCTGTTCCTGTTATGGTTTACTCAGCTGGAGATTTCCTTTTGGAAAGTTCCCACAGGACAGCCATGTTTCAATAAAACATCAAACTAGCAGCGGCCTTTGAAGCTGAACAGATTTAACAAAGTCTACAACTTCGGAAATTACAATGTACTTCATCAGTTACAAGAAGTGTTTTCCCCAAATCTGTATAGAGAAGTGGAATGGGAAACTATTACAAAGGCAGAGCGCAAGGGAAAATTGCTGCCTTTCTGTAGTTGCGTGAAAGGTGTCCAGACTGATTGAATTTGATCTGTTCCCACCTATTAAAATATTATGAAAAAAACTCATGGTAAAAGTATGAGGCTCTGAAGTGAGCAGTTATTTATGTTTATGCACAGATTTAGATTTGGTAAGTATTAAAAGGGGTAATACTATCTCTTTCTCTCTCTCCTTAATGTATGTTATGCATAGGACTAGCATTATATTAATTGATATCTCTTACTGTTTGGATTGCATTACCAGTACTTTTGCATTCAGTTCTTGACTATTTCTTGCATGGTTGAGACCGAACTTCACTTGATCACATTCCCCCCATAAGCTTCTACTGCCAACTGAAGGTAATAGTGCATACCATGAACCTAGTTCTAATTCAGAAGACTTCGTCTTAGTACAATACCAATCACCATGAAAGTAAAATTCCTTCCTTCCTCCCTCCCTCCGGTACAGACATTACTTTTCCATTGGATTAAAGTGTTTCACTTGGAACCAAAGTGCAAAAGTAGAAAGATTAAGAAGTGGTGTTTACAAGGAAGACAAAAAATGGGATCCAAGACACTGAACAGCTTGTGTTTCTTTTTTAAAAAAATACAAGCTGCAGTCAGTTCTGGGCCAATGATGGAAATGCTCAACACTACCATAAAAATGAATAATTACATCATTGAGCCCTAAACTTGAATTAAAAGAACAGGAAAATTATTGGAAAAATTATTCAGCAACTTAATCTATAATGAATAAAATATGTCCCTAGCCTTTGATAAGTAACAAACATTATTATTATTTCTTCTTATTTAATATATAGGCTACCTGAGTCCTAAAAGACTGAGCGGCTTACAAATATGCTTTATCTATGAAAGCATATAAAAGATACAACTGACTGGAAGTCCAGAGTATTCAAAACAGAATAAAACGGAAGGACAAAATTATCCTGTCCCCAATCAGTACACCCAGGTCTTAATAGTTTCCTGAATGATAAAAAAGTAGGAGCCACATGAATCTCTGGGGGGAGATCACTGCAAAAAGCACAAATTGCCACAGAGCAGGCATGTTTCCTGAGCCCTGCAAAACAACCTTATTTCATTGAATTCTTTCCTGGGGTGTTGGGGGGCGGGGGGGAAGGGTTGGCTTTACATGATGTCTGAATCTATCCCAATAACAAAAGCATGGAGTATAGACCACAACCATGAATTCATGATAAGCCATAAACCAAACACATTATGACAACCGCATGTGTGAATCAGTCATTTGTTATATAGCTGCAAAGACCACCAAAGTAGCTGACTAAATTGAACCCAGACCAGTGTTGTGACCGAGGCCCAAGTAGTGATTACCAAACACAATTCAGTCCTGAACAAACTTATTTTATTAAAACAGCTGAGAATTAATTCATTCTCAATGTCGTCCAAAACAAATTCTTCATAACCAGTCCTTTGGCTGTTTTTTTTATTTTTAAAAGTATTTTTTCTACAACCTCTTTGGCCAAAAAAATGCTTTTTTTAAAAAAAAAAAGCCTCTGATGATCATGCGGCTCAGCTGGGCTTGTCAGAGGCTTTTAAAAGCATTTTTTTACAACCTCTTCGGCCGAAGAGGTTGTAGAAAAAATGCTTTTAAAAGTAAAAAAAAAAAAAGTTGGCCACGCCTACCCAGTCACATTACCACCACCAAGCCACACCCACAGAACTGGTAGTAACAAGTTTTACATTTCACCACTGCCCTGGCCCCATCTCTGCCTCCGATGCAGAGCCCTCGTCCGGGCCTTCCCCTGACTCCAGGACTGGCCCATTGTCCTTCCCAGCCTCCTCACTATCCGAATCCGCTGCCAGGTCCACAGGCTGCTGGCGGACCACAACAACCAGGCTCTCATAAGTATCAAAAATAAGACTTTAATGTTAATGAAACATCAAATACAAATTATGCCTCTGCAGTTAATATGTGTCTTTAACAGTTATGATAATAAATAAGAGAGAGGTGAGTTAGCTGTTAGAAAGAAGCCAAAGAAACCTCAAAGGGTGACACTTTATTTAATTTTTTTAATATATTGTATTCTAGGTATGACTGCCAGTGATTTACACAAAACAAAACACCAAATCAATGAAACAGTTACAATAAATTAAATACCCACCTACTAACATCACATCACAATGGCGACGTCTAAATTAGCCATTAATAACTCAGGGGAGCGATATTGTTTTAATGGCCTTCTTGAAATGCATCAGAGTTGGTGCCTATTGTATATTTGGAGAGGCTATTCAAGAAGGAATGGAGAAAGATTGCCTCTGGCCCTCTCAGCCACAAATGGGGAAGATCTTGAGTTTCTCTTCTGAGGTGACAAAGCAGAATAATCCTACTCTATAGCTCAGGAAGCTGAAGCTGCTGATCTATTAATGGAACCAGTTTTCCAGAGGCAAGCAATTCCCTAGAAGACAAATCATAAACCATTCGCCATCATTCTGTATGGATGAACTTTGCATGCCTCATAAAACAGAAGTGGGTACATTTTAGTTCAGTTACTAGGAGGTAAACAGAAGAACAGCTGCCCCTTTCTAATGTCACAACTGAATTCTTGCATTCTGCATAGTCATGCGACACTGCGTTCTCATCCGATGTGTAAGCAGACTCAGGTTTATGTTGTGATGGTCTAGAGAAATGGAAATTAAATCCATGCTTAAATGCAGCCCTGATTTTTATATGTATACTATTCTGAGAAATGTATATGCTTCATGGAGTAAATGCCCTGTGATGTGAATTATTAAAATTAATATCAATCTACCTGAAAGATGGAAAGCATATGTAGAGAGGCTGCCTGCTTGATGAATGATCAGGAAGACTAGTTGATATTTGCATTACAAGCTGCCACAATCCATTTTCAAGCCTAACAGTTGTTTAAATATTCAAGGAACTATTTCTAATTTGGGCATTTAAAAGTTGGGGCTGTGCCAGTTTTTGGAGGCTTTAATCTCAGTGTTGCAGATATTTGCTATTGCAAAAACCTCAAAGCTGATGGTAAAATTAAATGTAGCTCTTTTCCATATAGAAGTAGTCCAAATTGAATAAGATTTAAATGCCTTAAGGAAACACTTTCAAGTTTTATTCTGTTCCAGAAAAGTAGTCTGTGAATAATTTTCTGTGACTGGAAAGACAACTTTCTCATAATAAATTCTTTCACTCATATTTACCAATTATATTTTCCAGGCCTGCATTCTCTAATTTAATGTCTCCCAGATATCCTGAAGCTACAGCAAGGGTCTAAGACAGAGGGTCTTCAAACTTGGCAGCTTTAAGACTTGTGGACTTCAACTCCCAGAATTCTCCAGCCAGCCAGCTATGCTGGCTGGAGAATTCTGGAAGTTGAAGTCCACAAGTCTTAAAGCTGCCAAGTTGGGGGACCCCTGGTCTAAGACAACTCACTACAGCCAACTCACCATGGCCAACTCACCATGGTCAACTTGCCATGGGACAATTCGCCATGGCCAACTTGCTGCGGGCCAACTTGCTTCAGGGCAAAAGTTTTAAATTATTTTAAATAATGAAATAAAATTGTTGAATTGTCCCATGATGAGTTGTCCCGTGGCGATCTGGCTGCAGTGAATTGCCCATGGCGCATTGGCAACGGTGAGTTCTGTACAGCAATTGGGGGGGAGGGGGTGTTTCTACATATTGTAATTCCAACTCATTTGAAGAATACTGATTTAGGAAAGGTGTTCGTTCTCTAATTTTATTATGGGTCACTGATACAATTAGGAAAAGTGTGTGTATATAGGCACACAGTTGTTCCTTAGCGCTATATTTCCAGTATGCTAGAAATTTGTGATCCCATTTGGTTCCTATCACTTTTTGGGTTGTCTGTATTAATAAACCTAACTCTTACCTCTACTCCTTAGAGGTAGTACCGAAATAGGGAAATTAATGGGGAAAAGAAGTTAACTTAATTCTGTCATCTTCTCTAAAGACTTTTCTTGATAATGGGACTGGAGATGACCTGAAATGGTATAAGGTCTCCTGCTTGAGCAGGGGGTTGGACTAGAAGACCTCTAAGGCCCCTTCCAATTCTGTTATTCTGTTTCTAACTCCTTCAAGGCTTGCCTTCAGAATTTGTGGATGCTCCATCACTGGAAGTTTTTGAGAAGAAATTGGATGGCCGTTTGTCCAGAATGGTATAGGGTCTCCTGTTTGGGCAGGGGGCTAGACTAGAACACCGCCAAGGTCCCTTCTATATTCTGTATCTCTGATGGAAAAGAAATTTTTTTACATTTTCTGTTGAATTTTTAAAAGTACAAAGCTCAATACTGGTCTAATATATACTTTGCTGTTGGTGTTTGTGTAATCAACTCACAACTTTCCTGTGAAAGATTCTCCTTTTCTCCATTACTGCTGTATCCCAGTAGTGGAGAATAGCAGCTGGATGCCTATCCCAGTTTCTCATTGGAATCACAAGATCTTTACGTCTTACCAACATTTGCTTTCTAGTTGCCTTTCTGTTGTCATTTCATCCCACTCCACCTCTGCTGCTAATGGTCAAGCATGTTCTTCTGTTCCTGATGGTACAAATAATTTCTGGCTGGTTCTGTAGAGCTAGTATTTCATCTGTGAGACTTTAGAAGGAATCTTTGTTTGTTTGTTTTTTTCTGTAGTTTCTATCAGTAAAATCCTAAACTTGTCATTGAAATCACAACGTATAACTTCTCTCCCATTTTCTCTCCTCTGCCTAGTATTCTCCAAGTATGCGAGCCACCTATCTTGCGGTTAATGATGATTTCCGGCGACAGCCTAGCAACGAATTTCCAGCCTAGCACTCAGATCGTAGAGAAGAAACCACCCACGATGCTATAGTGAAACCCAATAATAACTGAAGGCACATAGACTGCTGGGAATAAGATTGCTTCCCTAGCAAACCGGTCAGGTGTTCAAAGGTGTTGAAAACAGATCAGCCTGAAGAAAACTCCTGCTGGCAATCCAGGTACTCTTCAAGGATTATCCTGTGTGCTTGATTGGCAGCTTTTCTTCTTCCAATATTACGTCTTCCTCCGTTGCAGACCCAGGATGGTACCCGGATCCTCCATCCAATGAGCTAAGGATCAGAGGTCTATTGATTTCTTGCTCAATTCCTGTCACTACTGCTTTATAACAAACTTTGTTCTGTTATATTGGAGAAGCAGGGAGATGTGAAATTAGAATAAGGCCTGCCATGGGTTTGCAATTAATGCTATAAGTCCTGTTTCCTTTTCTTCTGCACCAACTTCAGGGCAGTTTTGTTCATCTCTGATAGGGCGGTTCTGTCTTCCTTTTTGTTTTATTAGGGCAGATAATAAGACCAGTACACTGTACAAGTAAAGAGAATACTTGACACATGGTGTACAATGCTAACCTCAGAGAAATGGGGCAGGAGATTGCCATGAAAGAAGATGCACCTCACTCCTGAATCACATGCAATGCTGACAGAAGTGAATTTTTAGTGTCCTCTGATGAGGCCTCTGCACAGAACTTACTGTTGGCTTGGAAGTGTATCATCCATTATCCTTTTTGATAGAACCTGTTTGGTATTTTATGATACAAAAATCCATGCACAATATTACCACTTGTCACTCACTCTTTTGCATCAAGAACTGACATGAACTTCACCAACTCCTGTTGTGGTGGCCTCAGGTATTACTTAGAACAAATGCCTTTTTTGTTCTATTACATACTTCATTTGGTTTGCTATTTTTTTTAGTCTATGTTTTATATTAGCTACCCAAAGAACATAATTTTTGTGTCTGTTTTTATAGTTTTCTGTTATTAATAATTACACCTTTTTTATGTACTTTGCAAGCCAACTTCTGATTTTGGCACTGATTCCCCCTCCCCGCCCCCAAAAGGGAATTAAAAGTAAAGGCAAAAATTAACCTTCCAAGATAATGTATTTGTGTGGCAAATACTGACATATTCCAAAATACATTTTTCTTACTTTGTGAGGAAATAAAAAATACCAGGGAACTTTGGATTGGGCTGGATTGGCTACTCTAATATGCAGGTAGTGTTGAAAAGGACAGTACAGTTTCTTCCGAATAATGTCTTGCTTTCTCCATCCATGAAAGAACTGTAATACCTTGAAATTAGGAACTGTTCATAACTTCCATTGTTACTTGCACACATTTGTGTCTTGTAAGGGCAAGTCCTATCACTGGGCAAAGTGAGTCAAGTTTCAGGTTTCCCAGTTCAAAACTAAAGAGAAGTCCCCAGTTTCACACAGCTTGACAGGATTGATAGTCAGGCCTAAACTCAGCAGAAGTCTTTTGGATATTCAATCTAATTTTTTTAAGATTCCTCCTTGCAAACTAAACTGAACCCAGACTGCTATAAGCAGTTAGTTTCCCTCTGTCACTGTGAGAGTGTAGTTTCCTTCTCATAGCCACTGCTGTTCTTTCTGCCCTTCCCACTGCTTTTTATCCTGCTCTTCATGTCCTTGAAGTAGAACAGTTGTTGACATATCTGTCCTGAGAACTGCTGGCTCTCATTTTATCTCAGCCACCAGGAGATGAGCAATGACAAAGTGTTGGAGGTTAAAACAGTGCCAGGCAGTCTGTCCTTTGTCTCAGCAGCCATTTTCAACTACCAGTGTTAAGATTTCTTTTCCAGTCTAGTCACCATTTGTATGAGCAATCACAGGCAGGAGATACCGTCATATCATTCCCTCAGGTAACAAAGATCTTGTGGGCTTTTCTGAAACAGAATCAGATTCTTGTTATCTACTATTGGAGAGAGAAAGTAAAAGAAATAGTAACATTTGGACAGGAGGGATTCCAAGGAGATGAGAAGCACTGAAGGAAGGAAATCAAAGTACAGAATATCAAATTGAAGAATCAAAGCCTCTTAGAGGTCTGTTCAACTTTTGCCAAAAGCAACTCCTTTTACAGTTAACAAGTTACATTTTCTTGGGTTATGCTAAATTTTCCCAAATGAGTTAGCTTATCTTTTTCTACTTAGGCATAGTTGGAAGTGAAAATAATATGTGAGCACTCTCTTGGAAACATAAAACAGGTGGGTTTCCTCAACTAAGTACAAAGAACTCAGAATATCTTCACAGGCTGCTGAAAATGCGCGTTTCCAGTGGTCTCAACATAATATTTGGACAATTTGCACATTGTTCAAAATTGCCACTGACAACCACTACAATGACAACAACTGTAAAGGTAGAGAGCTGCCCTCCAAGATGCATAATGTGACATGAAGATTTTTAATTACTTGACAACAATTACATACTGTGTCTTTCTATCAAGGATAACTTGTACCTATCACGTACAGCAACATAATTTATATATCCATCTTATATGTAATTGGCTACATTTTTAAGGCAGAGGGAGAAGAGAATCTTAATTTTATGCTATGAGTAATGCTATTGATAACTACAATTGTTTTTTTTCAACAAACAAAAAAAATGCATGTGAATTAACTATCACAGGCTACTTCAAAGCTGTGCCTGATTTATATGTACTGACTGGGAAACTGATAATAAACACATACTAAAATATGAGTTTCACTTTCCTGTTTTTTTTTAGTTTAGTTTGATTTCAGTTGTTTTCAATGTAAAGCTTTGTGTTTGGGATTAGTTATTATTAGATGTACTTTAAGTACTGCAGATGGCAAAAATAAAAAGACATACTATTAATAGATTCACGCATTATTTTAATTACGTTATTAAATAAAATAGTAGTATGGTATATGGTGTTATAAAACTGAAAGAAACCTGAAAATGCAAGCATATATAAGCAGAGCAGATGCTTCTTAAGAAGATATCTGCAGTGTGTGTAATTTATACTGTAATCAAGGCCTACCAAAAAAAGACTTGCCTTGATTTGGAAAATAGTATGCTAAACAGTAGTTTAAAACTACAGTGAGCATAAATTAACAATCAGTAAGTCTTAATTATCTTTCAGACTCTCAATTTAATATCATAATATACTTTGGTGACAATAGAACATTAGAATTATTCTGTTCTTTTATAAGAAAATTTACAGTGAACAGCAAAATTTACCGTAAATCTCAAATTGGAAATAACTGAATTATACATCATGACCTTCATACCCACCTTCCTAAGATTGAAGATGGAAGCAATTAACTGTGTCTTAATTTGGCTCTCCAAGAGCGTCAAGTGTTACACTTTCAAAATGGACTCCAGTTCTCTTTTCTTAAAGCAACCTGGCATTACTTATTGTACTTAACTTCTTTTTTTAAACAAAAAATTTCCTTTCCCCAACTGAAATGAGATGTGGGAGTTAAACATATCTTTTGTACAGTGGGGAAAGGGATGAAAAAAAGTTCCTATACAGTTTTTGTCCTGACTGTGAGATCCAATAATTGTTGCTAAAAGCATAATGTGTATGTGTAGTCTATCATCTAGCTTTGTCCAAAATGGACAATATGTGATTAGTTTCTTGATGACGGCAAACCCCTACTACATCAACTGACCTTTTTGATGTATTGATGGAATCCTTGGTTGTTTGCTTGCATACATTTCATTACCCAATTAGGTAACATCATCTGAGCGAGGGTGTCTTGCCTCCCGCCTTGAAAGAGGCGGTGGTGAGGCCCCTCCTCAAGAAGCCTTCTCTGGATCCGGCTGTTTTGGCAAACTACCGTCCTGTCTCCAACCTTCGCTTTGTGGCGAAGGTTGTTGAGAGTGTGGTTGCGCGACAACTCCCGCAGTACCTGGATGAAGCTGTCTATCTGGATCCGTTCCAGTCCGGCTTCAGGCCTGGGTACAGCACGGAAACGGCATTGGTCGCGTTGGTTGATGATCTCTGGAGGGCTCGGGACAGGGGTTGTTCCTCTGTCCTGGTCCTATTAGATCTCTCAGCGGCTTTTGATACCATCGACCATGGTATCATGCTGCGCCGGCTGGAGGGGTTGGGAGTGGGAGGCACCGTTTTACGGTGATTCTCCTCTTATCTCTCCGACCGGTCGCAGTCTGTGTTGGCAGGGGGGCAGAGGTCGACCCCGAGGCACCTTGTTTGTGGGGTGCCACAAGGGTCGGTCCTCTCGCCTCTCCTGTTCAACATTTATGTGAAGCCGCTGGGCGAGATCATCCGTGGATTTGGGGTGCGATGCCATCTGTACGCTGATGATACTCAGCTGTACATCTCCACCCCAGACCACCCCAACGATGCCCTTGAAGTGATGTCCCGGTGCCTGGAGGCCGTGCGGGTCTGGATAGGGAGGAACAGGCTTCGACTCAACCCCTCCAAGACCGAGTGGCTGTGGATGCCGGCGTCCCGATATAGCCAGCTGGTGCCAACTCTGGCTATTGGGGGCGAGTCAGTGGCCCCCACGGAGAGGGCTCGCAACTTGGGCGTCCTCCTGGATGCACGGCTGTCTTTAGAAGAACATATGACGGCCGTGGCCAGGGGGGCTTTTTATCAGGTTCGCCTGATACGCCAGTTGCGTCCCTTTCTGGATCGGGACTCCCTATGCACGGTCACTCATGCCCTAGTCACCTCTCGCCTGGACTACTGCAATGCTCTCTACATGGGGCTCCCCTTGAGGAGCACCCGGAGGCTTCAGCTGGTCCAGAATGCGGCCGCGCGGGTAATTATGGGAGCGACTTGGCGCTCCCATGTGACACCTTACCTGCGCGAGCTGCACTGGCTCCCGGTGGTCTTCCGGGTGCGCTTCAAGGTATTGGTTCTCACCTTTAAAGCGCTCCATGGCTTAGGGCCCAGCTATTTGCGAGACCACCTTCTGCCACCGATAACCTCCCATCGGCCAGTTCGGTCCCACAGAGAGGGCCTCCTTAGGGTGCCGTCGGTCAAGCAATGCCGACTGACGACCCCCAGGGGGAGGGCCTTCTCTGTGGGGGCACCCGCCCTCTGGAACGAGCTACCCCCAGGAATACGACTAATCCCGGACCTCCGTACCTTCCGTCGAGCTTTGAAGACCTTCCTTTTCCAGCAAGCTGGGCTGGCTTGAAATTTTTAAAGGGTTTTAAGGGGTAATGGGTTTTTAAATGCTTTGGGGAGCCAATTGGATTTAATTCTGTTTTAAATTATTTTAAATTTTGTATTATATGTATTTTAATCTGGCTGTGCACCGCCCTGAGTCCTTCGGGAGAAGGGCGGTATACAAATTCAAATAATAAATAAATAAATAAATAAATCTGTGCTGTTGAGTGTGGGGTTTATTGTTTATACTGTATACTGTATACATATTGTTTATACTGTATACAGCCCAGCCAATGATGGGGGTTAGGGTATTGTGATGATGCTAACTGACACAATCACTTGACACAGTTTTCCCTGGACCAAAATATTCCAGGCAGTGAAAGTACATAACTGTTGATCTCCAAGAAAGGTAACCTACAAAAACACTAGCTTTCCAGATAACAATCAGACTCTTTTTAATGTAAACTGTTCAAAATTACAATGGCGCTGAAAAAAGTGACTTTTTCACACAACTGTTGCAGCATCCCCATGTTGCATGTGATCAAAATTCAGACACTTGGCAGCTGACTCATATTTGTGACGGTTGCAGTGTCTTGGGGTCATGTGATCACCTTTTGCAACTTCTGACAAGCAAAGTCAATGGGGAAACCAGCTTCTTTTAATAACCATGTTACTAACTTAGGAACTGCTCAGATTCACTTAACAACCGTGCCAAGTTATAAAATGGGGTAAAACTCACTTAACAAATGTCTCACTTTGCAGCAGAAATTTTGGGCTCAATTATGGACTACCTGTACTGTACTTGGAAATCAGCAAACGAGTCACTGTTGTTATTTTTGGAACAATGGGCTTTTAAGCAGATGCTTCAATCTGAAAGACGAGTTTCCCCTGACTGTAAAAGCTATTCTGGCATTAAATGAGGACGTCTCAGTGTTTATGTACCAGAATATCCACAATAGTAAAGCCTTGGGGTTGCATTTCCACCCATTTGGGCTTTGAGCTCACAGCAAAAACATAGCACTTTATACACATTATACACAACAGATCTAAGGAGTATGAAATACAGAGAAGCAGCTTTTTGATGTTGCATTGTTTAAGCTGATGCCAAAGCAAAATTATGTTTTCCAACCTCCAAAAACATTCCTTGCCCAGAGTTTGTAATAAAATCAAGATACAAGTTGTATATGTGAAGCCCTAAAAAGAGACTCAGGCTTAATTTCTCTTACCTATTGAAATTACACCAACCCGTATTTTCAAATAATAGAGATTCGCTGTTTGGAATCCAGGCATCTCTGACTTGAGTTTAACATAATTAAAAATTTTCCAGGATTCAAACCTCAATTAATGTGATTCTTTTTCCAGAGATGGAGGCCATGGGAATGTGGTTTGGAAAGCAATTGTGTAAGGAAATAACAATATACAATAGTACTAATGACAACACTAATCAAGGGATGTTTAAACCCTTTGTTTTACTTTGAACAAAAAGCAGTAAAAAGAATACCAGTCAAGAATAAATTTTCCATCTAAATCTCTCACAAGTTCTCTGCCATAATTCTTTGCTGGCTCTTTGCGCCCATATTATTCATACAACAATAACAACAGAATTGCAATATGCACATTTTTTAAAAAAAATCAAAATCACAACATATACTATACCTTGCAGGAAAAGCTCATTGAACATCCTAGCCCAGCACCCAAAAGATCAGCCACGTCTTCAAAGCCTTCTTAAAAATAAAAACTAGCAAGGTCAGGGCGAGTCAAATCTTGGGGTGATGAAGGCTGAGATGACAGTCTACTAGGTCATATAATTCAAGTCAATGTCAAGGCATTGTCAATGTTCTCTACTTTGGTAATGAAACATTTCGGGAATAAAACTAATTTCACAAATGTCAAGTTCCCAACCAGAATTTTCATTTCGTTTATTAGCTTTGCACATTTTCCACCCACTGATTCTGTCATGACACACAACATCTATTCCCTTGCAACCCTCCAAACAAAGCTACTCCAATAAATTCATTCAATTTTTATGGCTGCCCATTTCAGTCAGTGAAATGGGCAACCATAGAAATTGAATGAATTTAATGGAGCAACTTTGTTTGGAGGTTGCAAGAGGATAGATTTTGTCTGTGAATGGCTTACAATTCAAAAAATACATTACAATTAAAAATATTAAAACATTTTAAAACTATAAAAACACTAAACCAATAAAACACTAAAAACATCTAAATGAAATATACATAAAAGACCTGTGGCGGCACAGTGCTTAGAATGCAGTACTGCAGGCTAACTCACTGCTCACTCCAGGAGTTCGATTCTGACTGGCTCAAAGTTGACTCAGCCTTCCATCCTTCTGAGGCCGATAAAATGAGGAGCCAGATTGTTGGGGGCAATATGCTGACTCTGTAAACTGCTTAGAGCTGTAAAGCACTGAAGTGATATATAAGTCTAAGTGCTATTGCTGTAAGAGCAGGGCACTTGGCCAATTAGTAATATAGGCAGGAAATGGGGCCTTTGGCACATTTAGCACCTGGGGCATGGAAACATAACCAGGTTTTTAAGGCCTTATGAAAGGCTAACAGAGTTGGGGCCATTCTGATATGTGAAGGGAAGATATTCCATAGAGCAGGACCCATTGCTGAAAAAGCTTGTCTTCTGGTCACAGCCACCTGACGTTCTTTGGCCTGACAGGATTCATAGCATGCCCATTCTGCTCAACCTGGTTGGACAGGTAAAGTCTCTTGAAAAAAGGTGATTATCAGTGATCTGTTAATTATCAGTGATCAGTAATAAACTGTAGTCCATTCCACAGTGATACTAATTGTTCACAAGATTTGATGACTGTTTACGTACACCTGCAACCAGATCATATCACAAAACAAACAAACACACACACACAATCCTGCAACAAATGCAGTTGTCAACAGCATTGCATAAGAATGCAATGACATTTTGGTTTGTACCAGAACAATATACAGAAAAGAATATATAAGGTTTTTGAGTCATTAGGGCCCTCTGAGCTTGATCATTTGCCTGTTTGCTTCATTATCCAACTAGGTAATATCATCAATGCTAGTCCTGCACTCAGGAACTGATGATGTTAGCTAGTTGGGTAGCAAAACATCTGCAAGCTACCAAATTCAGAGAGCACCAAAGCATTTCAACCTTGAGCTACTGACTTTCTCTTTTGTTGCAAATAGTAGTTATTTCAGAAATGGCTCTTTCTACAGAGAACAGTCCACGTATGATGCCCTCTTAAGTGGCACTCCACTGCTTAAGTTGTCAAAAGTTGTCATTCTCCTACAAAAAATAAAATTCAAGGGGAACTGCAGCATGAGACGAAATAATCAGACTCAGCGATTTGTTCCATTTGCTGAGGCTCAAAGGAACCTGACGGTTTCCGTTCTTAATAAATTTTGTAAAGGTGGGAGGATTGTGCTAATCGTGAGTTCTGCACAGCATTGTTCTCTCTTCTGCCACCGCTTGGTTGGGCATCATTTTTCCCTTCCATACTTCTGTGTGACGGAAGGAGACAAGAATAAAATGAAAAAAACAAAACTACTAGGCTGCAATAATTTGGGGCAGTGGTGTATAAACCATTAAGCAGACTAAGCATGTGCTTAGGGCACCAGACCCAAAGAGGGCACCACAAAGTTGAGAAAGGAAAAAAAACCAACCAATGAAGTTTGTACAGTATGTACAAAGGAAGGGGGGCACCAAGATTTGTCAGTGCTTAGCGCACCAGGGAGCCTTAATCCTCCACTGAATTCGGGCAAAGGCAAAAAAAGGAAGTGAGACAAAAAGCCTGTACACGGGTGGTCGTCCTAATATTTGCAATAAGCCTGGGCACTAAACTTAAGATAATGCTACAAAATATCTGTCTGATTGGGCATTTTCCCATTCTCTGCTCTAAGAGCCTGGGCTCTAGCGCTAACGCACTCTGCGCTTACTCAGAAGACATACTTCTTGCCTATCGAATCTGGGAATCTATTCTCTCGATGGCCATATTTTAAGAGAGGATTGATGGCGGGGGGGAGGGGGAGGGGGGTGTCATGTCTTGTTTCTCTTCCGCTTCGTTCATTCCTCCTTCCCCCCCCCCCACTAGGCTTCGCAGATGGTTTCTCCCGGCTTCTAAAGAAAATAAATTGTCGCTGTCACGTGACACCAAGGACCCGTTGCTAGGAGACGAGTAAACGCTTGCCTCCCTAAGGTGGAATATTGGACTGTCTGGGAGAAGAGCGGGGTAAGGAGGCGGGAACCGGGGTGGCGGGAGTTTGATGGAGGGTTTGATCCCGGAGGAGAAGGGAAGACGCTCCTACCTCCCCGCTACCTCTCCCACTGGGTTTCTTTCTCGAACCGCCCCACGCGAAAAAAACTCCCCCCTCCTTCCAGGGTTTTTGCTAGCTGGGATGATCTCCAGGATCAGATCTTGTTCCTGATCCCAGGATGCTGATTCCAGTTTTCCTGTGAATCTCCATAGACACTTAGGGGATACTCTTTTTATCCGATACTTTATCCTTTAAGGATAAAGTTTATCTTTCAAGGATAAACTCTAGCCTCCAACAAACAAAATAACCAGAATTCAGTTTCAAGGGAGCCTTAAGCTCAAATTAAGATTTATGGAAGAGTAAACCTCTGGTCCCGGTGGCCCATCTAGATTTGATCTTGTAAGATTTATTTATTTTTTATTCACATTCACTATAGATTCAAGATCATTGCATCATGACAGTATCCTATAGTACCCATAATAATTAAGAAAAACAATACAGGAAGCTCAGGAACTAAAGAAATATATATGATTTATATAGTTGCCCATCTCAAAATTGAGTCAGGCATTTAACAATTATGATTGAAATTCGGGGGGGGGGGACCCCAAAAAATCATTTGTCTGCTCTCTTGATTTTTTTTTTCTTCAGTAGCCTTCAGTCATTTTTTTCCAGGACCAATTCTCTAATCCTTCCATTTCTTGTTCTGCTGTTCTTTTATCAGAGTTGCTCACCAAATACCCCAAATTCAAAATAGCTTTTATTGCCTACTAACAGTACGTATATGAATCATGACTGGAACTTCATGCTGAGGCAATTATGCCTCACAATATCAGATGCTGGTGAACAAAAACAGAGCCATTGCATCATTTCCATTTTGTATATTTCCCAAGGCATCTATCTGACATTGGCATTAAGTTACAAGTATTAAACATTTTGAGAGCATGATACCTGAAAGAACGTTTCATATAGATCATCCCAATCATATGAGAAGGGGTAGAAAAACAACCTGTAAATATTCACTTCATATCAAGCAAAAAGAGACCCTCTTGTTTTGTGGTTTCCATGTTTTCAGATGACATACAAGAAGTAGCCTGGACTGACTTTATTATTTAGTCACATCATAACTTTTAAAATACAGTATTTACTTGCTTTCTATCTACGTACGTACAAACATACATGCATGCATACATGCATACACACATACACACATATACACAGCATATATATATATATATATATATATATATATATATATATATATACACATACACAGTATACACACACATCCATATAATGTTTATCTTTTTCTTTTCCTTGGGAGGTTGCACTCAGATAATGATAAAGTATTTCTTCCTCAGAGTATTTGAGAATTATTATGAATTTGATGAACTAAACTACATTTATAGACATAATTTTTATGATGTTTTATTTCTATATTTCTATATTTCATTTTTAAAGTTTATCCACTGCTGAGCATGATATATATGAAATAATTATTCTGACAAAATAATTCCAGAACTTCAAGAATTTTAACTTATATGACATAGGTCTTTGAAGTTAGACTTTTTGAATAACACATCTCAAGAAACATTTTTTAAAGTATTGTTTAGCTTTGTATCCTATACACTACAATGTTTGTATCAACTAGACAATAGATTTCAGTACCCAAGTACAATATTATGGCTTTTTAAATATTAACACTTTTACTATGACATAATCTTCTGAAGATCAGTCTGTCACATGTAGTAATGGACTTTCATCCCATGAAGTGATCCACCAAAAGTTATGGTATAATGAACAGGAGATTGTGGAAGTTTTAATAACTGGGTAGTATAACTATAATAAATCTTCAAGTTTACTTTCCTCCTGGATTATGGACACATCCATAAAATTATTTTGGTAACAGTTCCAAAGTAGGTTGTTGCCATTACTAACAGGAAAACTAGTGACCCTCTCTGAAAAGCTTTGTTTTAAGAAACCTGTCCAAATTTGAAACTTTTCTTTCCAGGACTTTTAGCCTGATTTGCTCTTCTCCAGGACAAAAAAGCATTATTCCTTTTCATTGTTTCTTTTTTCGTTGTCAGGTGCAAAAGACCAGGTCCATGCATGCACTGTAGGTGCAATAGCTGATTTCTTGCTAAAAACTTATGCATGGGAATCTTCTCAACTAACAATCAGCACCTGGTTAGAGATAGATAAGGGTCAATAGCACTGGGAGGAAGGGGTTGGGCTTAGTTCACTTGTGGCTACATAGGAATTCTAGGCTGATCCCCCTTTTCACTCTGCCCCCAAGTTCTGCCATACTGTATACTGCATTTGTTATCTCATTGAAAGATAAGAATATTAGGAGATTTACTTGCTTTAGCTATTTCTGCTCTGCCTCTTTTTTATATTAGACTAAAAAATACACTTGCTCAGCTGCTATCAAAATTCTTAATTGCCCAAGAGTACTGTACTCTTGTAAGTAAGTATTCAAGGAACATCTTTAAAGATATTGCATCATTATTTGCCAATGAAGTCATAATCATTATCCAGGTGATTCCTACAAATAACTTACTCTTTCCCTTGGAAATTGCTAGATTAATTGGTTCTCCAGCTGTTTCCTAGTAACAAAATAGTGTAGTTTGACTGCTGAAGAAATGTGAAGTTCCTTTATCAGAAATGTTGTCTTGGATGAAGATGCTCAGAGTAGTGTTATGATCATTTCAAATAGTTTCACAAAAATAGTAAAGATAACACGCTATACTGCTCTCCCTCATATCTGATCCAGCTTTTACCATAACCTGAAGCCAAGCTTCATGTACCTTAGTAATTGACAAATTTGGGGGCAGAAAATTCTCTGAGTAATACCAGAAAAACAGTTTAACTCTTTTCTTTTGTTTGAAGTGAGCAGCATGGAGATTGTCTATGTTTATTTGAAGAAGCGCAGTGAATTTGGTCGACAATGCAACTTTTCCGATCGGGCAGCAGAGATCAACGTGGACATTCAGCCAGATCCAGTGTTAGCAACAAATTTTATTGAAAGAGACCCCATTGATACTGGAGTGCAATGTGCTCATGACATGTCAGAACATGAGGTAAATTGCTTGATCTTGAATGAGAAACTTCTACAGTATATTAGTTTCTGTTTCAAAAGAAATCATCTGACAAGATCCATGGCTAATCTCGCATGCATAATTTGTATAAGCAAGAAATATAAGGTTGTTGTTCAGCCATGCATGTAAAATTGATTGATTATATCCTATTGAGTTGTTTTTAATTCCGAGTGACCACATAGATAGATTTTCTCCATGTAAAAAGGTGATCTTTATGTATTGTAAACTCTGCCAACAGTACAATGTGGCTTTTTGTTGTTTTTTTTAAACAAAAGGATTATTCAAAGGACAGGACCAGAAAATTCTAATCCTTTATTAGGCTTCTTAATAAATAACAACATTTTGCAACATTATCATCCAGAAATATGTGTTTTTCATCCACCTTCCAACTGATATAAATGTACAGGTAATTTAATACCTTCGATTAGCCCTATCTAGGCACTTTCCAGATATTATGGTTTTCCATAATTTCCAGATATTGTAGACTAATTGTAGGATGGGATTGTAAGAGTGATGTTCTACATATGTAGAAGTGTCCATTTGGAGAATCAGTTTTCATCTAGAAACACTTTTCCAGGTGAAGATATCAGGAAGAATGGGAATGATGTAATATCTAGATTGGAACTCAATGATAAGGAAGCCACATGACTACCCTCAAAACAGCAACCTCATAAATTCTTTCTCCCTCAAGTAACTGTTACCATAAGTGTTGTGGCTATTATTCCTATAAGAAACAACCTGTGAAGATGACAAAGATTTATTTGAGAAAGTTTGAAGCTATAGAAAAGAGAAAAGATGAGAAAGTCAATGAGTTGCTTCTTTCAGTAGATATACTTGTCCTCTCCAGCATTATCTGCTGGATTTTGCCCCCTTTACAATCACTAAGAATATCTTTTAGGTCAAAATAGATTCACAATATGTAGCTTATTCTAACACAGAACTGAGAAGAGCTTCATTTGCTGAATTTATCTGCTATATATGAACAGGCACCCATAATATGGATATTGTTTGTTTTATCCACCTTGATTATTTTTATAATAACTCAAGGTAGTGAACATACCTAATACTCTTTCTTTCTCCTATTTTCCCCACAACAACAACCCTGGGAAGTGGGTTGGGCTGAGAGAGTGACTGGCCCAAAGTCACCCAATTGGCTTTCAAAGTCTAGGACAGGGGTGTCAAACTCAAGGTCCACAGGCCAGATTCGGCCTGCGGGGTGCTTAGATCTGGCCCATGGGGCTGCACTGAAAACAGCGAAGGACCGGTCCGCGGTGCCTCTGCCAGTGAAAATGGAGCTTGGGAGAGCCACACACAGCCCTTCCAAGCTCTGTTTTCGATTGCCATGGCCTTCTGCAGCCCTCTGGCAGCAAAAACCTCCCATGGTCCATTTTTGCTGGCAGAGCGCTTGGGCTGCCATAGGCGCCCCCGACATGAGTGACATCGAGCTGGCCACATCCACCCTACCCACGCCCCCACCCCCACCTGAGGTCAAACACAACCCTGATGCGGCCCTCAATGAAATTGAGTTTGACACCTCTGGTCTAGGGCAAGAATAGAATTCACAGCCTCCTAGCCTGATTCCTTAACCACTACTAGACCAAACTGCTTTGTTTACTCTCTAAAATATAGATGAGTTCCTCTTAAGACCACTGTGGCTTGAACTACAATAATTAAGAAAAAATATATTGTCCCCTCTATAGCCTTTAAACAATTGCGGTTTCACATGCTAATACGTTACCATAAAAAAACTACATTATCATCCCAAGTTTGAACAAAAGCAATCACATACGTTTTCATTGCTTTTGTATTTTCTGTTTTAGCATTAATAGTTAAGCACAATCATTGTATACTGTGCATCTATAACAGAAAAAATAGGGAAGCAAGTGCAAGATTTATTTTCATATCATTAAACTTTATGCAGTCATAGAAAAGATTAAATCCAGTCAAAGGTGGAATTTTCAGTCCTTACCATGTAAATTCTTAGAGCTGACTATGGTTTCATGGCATTTAAAGATGAGAGGAGTTGTTGTGTTGTCCCTTATATTGTGTTGTCCCATATTCCATTTTCAAATGTACATAACGCAGGACTTTAATGCATTATGAAACTACTAAAAACTGAGAAGCAAGATGATTCTGGTCTGATCATAGACCTAACCAGCTTATTAATACTATACACAAAACCACAGAGAGACACAAATAAAATTTCTCTTACAAAAGCTATAATCCTTACCATCATGCAGGTACACGCTCACTTGGAAGAACTGTTGATTTGTTTTCTTCATTAGATTCCTTTCATTCATGTGGCTGTTCATAGCCATGTACATCACATACAGTATCTCTAGAGAGAACCCCTAGTTCTGTAGCTGAATACATACTTGGCTTTTATATACTAAATTGTGCCAGATCTTATTAAGGAATCTCAGGAAATTATAGAAATAATCTTTATTGACACACGTCATGCGAAAGTCTCTGTAAACAGTTTCGGTATATTATTTTGGAAGGTCAGGTTCCAAAAAGAAGCAGCCATTTCTGGATACAAACCTGCCTATAGAATATTAGTATGTATAATAATAAGTATAAAGTAAGATGAAAGGCAGTTTTGATAATCATTGGTAAACAGATGTTTTTATATTTTTGCAATGTGTTGTATTGTTGTATCTAATATTTTCACATATTTAATAATGCATTCTTTATATACTGCTGTTCCTTCTCCAGGTATGATGCATGGAAAATCCAATGAGCCATCAAGATGTTCTACGTGCTGCAACATTTATAACTATCTCTGTAAAGCTTTGCTGTATGTGTATACTTCAAAAAGCAAGCAAAAGTACTAGCAATATACAATATGTCAGTGGTGTTAACTAACACCATTGATAATAGTTTTAGATCTGAAGCTTTTCATGATGAAATATAAAAAACAAATAACCCCAATCCAAAGATAGCTTTGACTTTCTTCCGAATTAGGTTAACACAGAAAGGTTTGAAATGGAAACCCGAGGTATTAACCACTTGGAAGGTGGCTGGCCTAAAGATGTCAACCCACTAGAAATGGAACAGACCATTCGTTTCCGGAAAAAAGTGGAAAAGGATGAGAATTATATCAATGTCATTACACAGCTTGGCAGTGTAAGCATCTTTGATTCTATTTAGTTATGTATTGGTCTATTTGAAAAAAAAACTTGAATATTGTCTTTTTTATTTTTTCTTCTTTTCCATCTTTGTTCCTGTTACATTTAACAAATAATTTCACGGTCATTCATGGATTGATTCTGTTGCTTTATTAAAATAGTTGATGGATCACTGCATCAAACAGAACAATGCCATCAATATCTATGAGGAGTATTTTGAGGAGGAGGAGACAGCAGCAGTTACCGAAGAGCCACCATCCGCAAAAACTATTAATCTTTTCAGGTAACGGCTAAAAACATGTTTTCAAATTTTGCTTTAATCCAATCAGAGAAACTGTTGCTAGAATGGTTGTTATAGCTGTTGATATCATGAAAAAAGCAGCAGACTGTTGTTCTAATATGTGTAATGGACATTAATCATATTAAATAATCTAGATAGACTCTACTTGAAGAATGCAAGTTACTTCAAATTGTTAGTTTTCTGATGCCATGCCATGCCATAAGGATATGTGAGTTGGAAATCCTTTTTACTAGCAAATAATTCAAAGCAACCAAGGAAGATATAAAATGGCAGACTGAAGACTGATTCTTCATTTATCCTTCTTCCAGCTTTTGATATAGAACTAAATAAAGTTGAAGAATCTCTGCTATTTCTTTTAAAGGTTAGAGACCCATGCTAATCTACTGTAACCAAAAAGTGACCCTATACAGATGAACAAACAGTAGCACAAGCATTTGTAAGGTCAGTTTTTATAGATGCAAGGAGCTCTCACAGATTCCAGACTGATATATTTATAGATACAGACAGCAGAATGTATGAGGGATGGAAAAATTGTGAAGAGTGAGAGATAAACCTTCCCCCAAGCTGAGCTTATTTCCTGGTGACCACATGAATTAGTTCATGTCATTCTCTTAGCAACAATATAGACCAGCTACTGCCTTCTTTCATGTTTTTTTCAATTTCCCAGTCCAGCTGGGCATTCCTGATGATTCATCCTCCAAATACTACTAGATCTGACCCCAGTTAGCTTTTCCAAGTCAGTCAAGATCAGCTAGTTGCTGCCACCCAGATGGATTATGAATGAGGCCAGAAGAAAATGAAATGTAGAAAGAACAGATAGTAACATATTAAACAGATTGACATTTGGTTGCCAACAATGGGAGCATGGATCCAGTTATATTCTTGTATTGAAATGAAAGACTAATTGACATATACAGTGTGATAACTCTGCATTATTTTAATTTAGCTCCTAGAATGCAGAGGTGAAGCTTTTGGATAACTGTACTTCAGCTGTTCTATCCTTAAACTATAATTCAGTTGTTTTGTACTATAATCTCCTAAGGAAAGTTCCCTTGTTCAAGACAATTATATTAAACTCAGTTCGTAATGTTTTCTCTTCCTGCTTTTTGAAAATTTCCATTTTGGCACCTATTTGTGCTAATTTATTGCAATAGAAAATCTCATATGTATTTATTCAATGTAGACTACAGAAAACAGTTGTTGGCAGCCTATAGAAAGTATTGAAAAAAATACATCAATATTCTTATTTTATATGGCAGCATGCTATGTTCAAGTCATGTGGTCTTAAAGTAATTAAATAATTTTTTTTCAGTGTAAGGATTTATAGGCATTTGGGACTTTAAAAAGGACATTTTTATGTATTTTTTCCCCACTGAATGTACTCCCAGGGGGTCTTTTTAAAGCATGATCTGCTATGACAGATGTATATGAAACACATTTCCCAGAGAAATGTCACAGTACAATCCATTTTAGCAAATGAATGCAGCTTAAATGTGTATTTATTTGGCTTTTATATGAAAGGGACCCAAACCCAATTAAAAGAACTGCCACTCATCTCTCTTGGCACCCTGACCGAAGCCGGAAGTTGGCCGTAGCTTATTCCAACCTTGAGTTCCAACGGAGTTCCAAAGATATGTCCTACGACTCATATATATGGGATCTTGGTAAGTGGCGAAAACACTGCTGTTATGATTTGTATACAGTATTTGTAAAAATTATACAGCTTTTTTATTTTATTTTATTTTATGTTATTCTTAATTGACTGAGCCGTTCCTTCACTACCAGAAATGTCTTCTTGTTATGGTCACCCTACCTGGTGTGAAGAAAGCAGACAGGAGGAAATATTTCTTTGTAACCAATGCTCCAAAAAGCAATAGGAGAGGCAAGGAGGGATTGGATCATCCCTCTTTCACAGCTCCATTGGAAGAAAGCAGCTTTTTAACAGGCCTGCTTAGAGGCTGATATCCCAATTTCCATATTGAGTACTTCTTTCACTTGTACAGAAATGCATGTTACTTCTCAACCAGCTAATGATTTTATGGCTGTATATACAGATAATCCTTAATTTACAACCATTTGTTTAGTGACCATCTGAAGCTACAATAACACTGAAAAAAGGTACTTATTCACCCTTATGACCACTGCAGTATCCCTGTGGTCTAGCATGTATTTATGTTGGTTACAGTGTCCCAGGGTCATGTGATCACCTTTTGTGACAAACAAAGTCAATCTCCATCCCATTCATGTTGAAGATACCATTTAAGACGCTTCTGGGTTGAAGATTAGCTGGTGACATCACTGTTTTCTGGGGGATGCCAGTGAGGGCTCCTTTCCTGTCCCCATCAAGGAGCTGGAGCAAGTGACAGGAGCTCACCCCACCATGTAGCAGCACTTGGGTCTCAAACATAGGCTTGCTAACCTCCAATCCAGCGTCCTAAACACATGAGCCACCTCACTCCTAGCAAAGTCAATGGGGAAGCCAGATTCATTTAACAATTATGTTACTAACTTAACAACTTGTAGTGATTTGCTTAACACCCATGGCAAGAAAAGTCATAAAATGGGGCAAAAGTCACCTGCCTTGCTTAGCAACAGAAATTTTCAGCTCAATTGTAGTCGTAAGTTGAGGACTACCTGTACTGTAAAAACTCATGTAATTAGCTATGCAAACCAGTCTCACCCTTTCTTTTCTGCCTTTTGAAGCACATTCATTTTCAGATGATTTTTCCCTATTTTCTTGTGCAAGCAGACTGGGGAGCAGAGGTGACTGCCTATAGCACCTAGGAAGAAAAGATGAATGTGAGAAGAGGAAGAATAAAATAGATACTTCACCCCTCATTTCATGAGAATTGGAAACTTGAGAGACAACTATGCTATGCTTGTTCCTTTTTTTCATATATCTTTTTTCTCCTTTTTGTTAGAAATCCCCAATAAACCAGATATGGTTTTCCAGCCTGCTTCGCCTCTGGTTTGCTTAGAGTACAACCCCAAAGATTCACATATCCTAATTGGAGGATGTTACAATGGACAGATCGGTAAGGGAAATCTGATACTGAATGTAAAGAAAAAATAATTTTATTCTTGGTCGATGAATTGCTGAAAACAGGATGAATTGGCCCTATTTGATGTATCTATTTCAATCCAATCCTTTACTTACATGTGGCTTTTGACTTAAAGATGCCTCCTATAATGTTTACCATATTCAACTGCAATCACATTTTACAGAATTATTGTTGATATTAGGAACAGAGAAATGATTTTACTTCATTCTTCATAGATCTCCCCACACAGTCAGTAACAGCCCAATGAGAAGGATTTCTGTCGCTTCCAGCTGCCAAAGTATATGCCATATAAGCTGCAGATAGCAAAAGTATTTCAATGCTGCATCTGCAGAAACCCAGTCTACATACATTAGAGAAGAGGAATTCTCTAATGCAAACATTTTACAATCCTCTTCTTTCCTTTGCATCTTATGGTACCTTATATTTAACTCAGGATTTTTTTCCTCTGCCATTCAAATAAGGATATTTCCTTCTGCCATTGGTTAAATGGTACATCAGTTATCAAAACAAGTATTGTCTGAAACAAAAGTAACATTCTAGGTAAAATCTTCACCTTGATCACATAAATTCCCTCCAACAGTGACAACTGTATTTTTCCCATCTTGACATATGTTTTTTTAACTTCATTCTACGTTTTGACATAGTTATTTTGAAATAATCAGATGCAATAAACTTGTATTAACATGATTTTTAAGGGAAGATAGCTGAGAGGCAGATTTAATACTGCTTTCTTTACACCCTGCTCTCTTCCTTGCCATCTTTGTTAATTTAAAATAAATTTTAACATTGATATTTATTATTTTAATATTTACTGTTTTAGCTTGTTTTACTTGGTTCCAAGCCACCTCAAGTCGCCTCTTGGCGACATGGGTGGCATATAAATTTAAGAAATAAATAACAGGATTGAGAGTGGATAGTAGAGAAGAAAGGTGAAGATCATTCCTGGAGTCTGCTCAGCTGAGCTCTTCATGCTTCATGCTATCATCACTGCTACTGATCCATCAGGCTATTTCCAACCAAAGCTGTGTGATGAGGACACTTCCAGGATTTTTCTTTCTTTGAGGAATCAGGGTGGCACAGTGCTTAGAATGCAGTACTGCAGGCTAACTCACTGCTTACTGTCAGGAGTTCGATTCTCATTGGCTCAAGGTTGACTCAGCCTTCTATCCTTCCAAGATCGGTAAAATGAGGACCCAGATTGTTGGGAGCAAAAGGCTGACTCTGTAAACCGCTTAGAGAGGGACTGTAAAGCACTGTGAAGCGGTATATACATCTAAGTGCTATTGTTATTTACTGTATTATTTACTGCAATTTTAGCTGCAATTGTTTGACTTGTAAGCCATTTTCAATTATTTTTATTTAAAAATAATTGCAATGAATAAATAAAAATGAAACACTAATGTTTCTAAATGTTTCTCAATTGTCTTTCATTATCCCTCAGCTTACTGGGACACCCGGAAAGGATCATTACCCGTGGAATTGACTGCAGTTGAGCTTAGTCATCGAGATCCTGTGTATAATGCTATCTGGCTACAGTCAAAAACAGGAACCGATTGCTTCTCAGGCTCCACTGACGGACAGGTTACAATGAAGAAAGCTAGGCATAGATCATGTGGCTTGTCACAATTACCTATAATGTAATTGGTAGTCTTTGCATCAGAAAGTAGGTGCAACAATGGTTCCAGAGCTCAGAGAAATAAGAACCACTTTGGTTTGCAATGGTTTGACTCTTCGCTCTGTTGTTTTAAAAATAGCTTGTGCACTTATTATTCATTACATAGTCTTGGCTAACTCAGTGACAAATGGCATTTGTTAATAATTTGATCCCAGTATTTGATGATAGTTTGATAAGTTACCCACAATACCAGTATCTAGGAGAATCTAGCTGATTTGTACACACCAAGAGCAGTAAATAAAGTTTCTGTGTCTTTATCCATCACAGATTTATTCAGCTATGGAACATTAAATTTTCATATAAAGCTCTGAGCTGGGAGAGTAATAGCAGAATTTAGATTTAAAGTAAAAACTAGGGTAATTGTTAAGCACATAAAATACTTTAGAATAATTGTGGTATAAAGCCAAGTTGGACATTTTAGAACATAGTTTTATACAGTCGATATTCCTTAAAGTTTAGACTGCTGAAAATGTGAATTAAAGTGTATCTATGATGATAGTCATGTAGAAAATAATTAAACCAACCTTAAAAGCAATAGGCTACAATAATTTCAGCTTCCAACCTAGTTCTGGATGGTAAAATTGAATAGATCAATAAATAGGTACAGGATAGCAAACAATTCTCATGCAATCACATTGTTGCTGACTCAGTTTAAACTATCCACATAAACATGGGGCAATTTAAGAAATCTAATAGCAATTAACATGCATTTCTCTTTGGCCAGGTTTTGTGGTGGGACATTCGTAAACTATCTGAGCCCACTGAGACACTTGTTATGGATATCAGTAGAAAAGGCAACCTAGAAAATGCTTTAGGAGCCATTGCATTGGAATTTGAGCCAACAATGGTAAGTATTTATTGGATATTCTCTATGTTTCCTCTAAAATCTTTCATTGGTTCTGTTCTTAGGTTTTGGATGCCGGTAGAACATCCATCATAATTCCTAGTTCGTAGTAAAAGCGTAGATGACTAGAACAGGAAAGATATATATATATATCGTTCTTGAGTGAAATTGCAATAATGAACGCTCTATTCTTTTTTCCTTTGAAAAAAAATTGAATTAAGATGGCATCAAAAGAAACTAAAATTATATAAACTGGTCATGGAAAATCATGATTTTGTAATAAGGAATATTGTGTTCATAATAAAGAATAGCAGGTACTCAATAAAGAATATTGTGTAATCTTGCAAAGCAAGATTAATCAAAAGAAGCATTGCAATCTAGTTTGGTTTCTCTTTGGTTTCCAAACCCTCCTCATTCAATTTCCCTTGTTCAGACTGTGATACAACTAAAAATAACATAAGGGCATGATAGAACAATGCACCAATGAACTGGTATGGATTGCTTATGAGAGAAATATTGCAATGCTAAGGCTTTCAAAGTTATTGAAGGAAGATAAAATTATACTTGCATTTTTAATATTCTATTAAACTAACACTGTATTGGAGTCCTACAAAACAATATGAAAAAGGTAATTTCACAGTGTTAACACACCATTAAACATAATTTAGCAACAGCAATGTAAATTCTTCTTAATATTTTTTTCTGTCTGTTAGTATTGTATAGTCCAATATATTGTAGCAAATGTAGTATTCATCCATGGTCAGATGGAGGTATTATAAATTAAAATATATTTCACTTGCTCATTTTAATTATAAAGAAAGGCAGATATGTTATCTTCAGACTTCAAAATATATATTTCTCTGATTAAATATTATCTCCCAAATCCTGACATGAATATAATGTTAGATATAAATGCCTTATTCTCCAATGTGTAAATAGTATGTATATAGAACATCAAGGGTTAACTTATTCCTTATTTCTTAATGTATTCATGACTCACCACTCCTACTTATAGCTCCACCCATTGTATATATAAGGAGCCACCTTCACCCCTTTTCCTTGCTTCTATCTGTGAATATTCAGTGAATATAGAATGCCTATTGTAAATAAAAGGATATATATTTAAACCTTTAACATTTAATGATATTATTGAGTCTGATCCTAAATTTCGCAACAATCTGGTAGCAGAGGATGGTTAATTGACTCAATAAAAGAAAAAAGAATTAAAATGTCCAAGAAAGATAGACCCAACACCAGGGCCTACAGCAAAGAAATGGAAACAGAACAAGAAATAATCAACGAATCGACAAATGCAATCTCAAGAGAAACCGAAGAGTACACTACTGAAGATGAAGAAGTAATAGATGAGAATGATGACCAGGAGGAAACCGAAATAGAGAATAACGAACTCAGGTCAGAAATATTAAAACTATTAAAAAGCCAAAAGAATGATGAAAACCTCATCGCGAACCTCCAAGAAATGCTGAGGACCAGCGGAGCAGCGAGAGGAAAAAACGTCGCCAATGAGAAGTCTAAAGAACCAAAAATTGTGAGTAATATGACTACAGAAGAGATCGTTAAAAGGAAGAAGAGATGTGATCCCGCGCGAAATTTTGAATGGCAGCCATCTTGGTTCCAACAGACCTCCAAGATGAGCGAAGCAGAACCAATCAAAATGCTCAGTTCAAAATCTCTGGCGCGAAATACGTTATCAGACAATGAAAATGAGAAGGAGGATTCAAAATCCTCAGAAAAATCTGAATCGGAGAGTGAAGATGATTCAACAAAGTCCCAAACAAAGTCTGCGATGAAAACGCTTTTTGCTGCATTTGGGCCAAAACTGAAAATCATCAAAGAATCACCAAAGAAGCAAACGAACAAACCGATGCTTCGAGACCTGCATGCCTCCACCCTAACTTCAAGAACGACGACACCAGAACCCAGAGAACCTTGCCGATTCCGCCCTACACCTAAGACTGAAGCAAGTGACAGCGCTCACAAAAGAAGGAGAAGAGCAGCCACCGTCACCAGGACTCCAAAGACCGAGCCAGAGACCGACTCGTCTGAAGAGGAGCGGGACGAGCGAACCAGCCAGGAGAGAACCTTCCACGACGACGCCAAAGGAGAAATGGACAACGCGCATGCGCGAAGTCTTGCTGATGATCCGGGAAGATTTGAATTGATAAGAGAACCGCGCAGACTCGTTGCAGACATCCCCACGCCGTTTTGCAACTTTCTACATCTACAAGACCACGGACTGCCTCAGGTTGTAAGTAACGGACAAAATAATGTGGGGAACTTACCCAGTGACTTCCCAAAGCTAAGGGTTGACGGTATTAACTTACAAGAATGGTACCAGCAGCTCCAGGTCGTTTTTATGAAAGAGAATCTGTTATTCTTTATCACTAGTCCCCCAAGAAGACCTTGGACTTTGAAAATAGATTGTTTACACCATAAAGCTTTTTTCTTAATAATAGCTAGTGTATGTCCTGCAATGTATTATAGCATCAAATCAAACCTGACTGTTTCAGAAATTATTCAATGCATGTTTAATTTGTTTCACAGTGACAGTGTAGCTACTACTACAAGAATGTCTAAAGATTTCTTTTCATCTAGAGTGAAACCAGGGGTTTCTATAAGTGAGCATTTAATTTCTTTAAACAAAATAAGGGCTGAACTGCATATGAGGGGGGAAGTGATCTCAGACCAAACAATGAAAAGTGTTATTATTAACTCACTTGATTCATCATGGGACAATTTTATGTCACACTTAGACACTATTAACCTAGGATATTTATCCATAGAAAGCTTATCCAACAAATTGATAGCAGAAGACAATTCAAGAAAAAATCGTTCTAGCAATCACGTAGAACACAAACCTTTTAGGAAAGTAGCTTTCCAAGAAAAATATAATGAGGCATATAAATGTTATAATTGTGGATCCAAGGAACACAATAGAAGAGATTGCCCCAGATTCTCAAAAGAAAAACATAGATCAGAATACATGAACAGACACAGTTATAGACATTCTTCCATAGATAGACATAGACATAGAAGTCCACCAAATTATAGAGAAAATAGAGGGGGCAGAGAAAATTCAAAAGACAGAAAATCAGGTTCACTGAATGGACTAAATAAACAAGACAACACAAAAATACAACAAAATGAGAACAATAATTGGCTTATTGATTCTGGAGCAACAAATCACACCACTAATAACAAAAATATATTGTCTTCTTTTACAGAAGATAAATTTGTGATAAAGGTAGCTAACCAAGATAAGGTTCAAGTATTAGGCAGAGGGAATGTAACTTTGCCTGGTCTAGGAAAAATAGAGGGGGTATTGTTAATACCTGAAATACCTCATAATATTTTAAGTGCCATAAAACTAAGTAGAGACTCTGACATTAATATAACTTTCTCAAAGGGAAAAGCAACTTTGGAGAAAAATAAAAGTAATATAGGTACTGTGATGATTAAAGGAGGTCTACCTTACCTAATAACAAAAGAAGAATGGTTACACAATATTGATTCAAATGTAGAAGACTGTGTAGAAATAGATGATGAAAATGTTAGCAACAGTGACAATGATGAATGTAAAATATCTAGTGATCATACTGATACACACCATATAGAAAAACCAAAAATAGGTAAGCCAATCCATGATGAGTGTGCTCATATCTTACATAGGAAGTTAGGACATGCCAGCTTTCCTGTAGTACAAAAAATGATTGAACATGCAGAAGGTGTCAAAATAAAAAATTGTGAAAACTATTTAGAATGCTCAGTATGTAAATCTACAAAACTGAAAACTAGTCCCAGACCAAGAAAATCTACTAGATCAACTAACAAAATTTTTGACTTAGTACACATGGACCTAGTAGGCCCACTAACCCCATCAATTAATTATAGGAAACGTTATTTCCTGACAATAGTGGATGATTATAGTCGTTATGGATTTGTTTATACACTGAAACACAAAGATGAAACTTTTCAAAAATTTAAGGAATTTTATAAACGCATAGAAACGCAACATAATACCAGAATAAAACAAATTATGACAGATAGGGGATGTGAATTCATGTCCAAAGAATTCTCCCAATGGTTAAAAGATAGGGGAATGCTACATTACACGTCCAGTCCATTTTCTGCGTTCCAAAATGGAATTGCAGAGAGAAAGAATTCCACGTTACAAACCATGATTAGATGCACATTAGAGGATGCCGGCTTAAGCAAACAATTTTGGTCAGAAGCCTTACATTATTCAAATTACACACAAAATAGAACCTGGTCCAGTGTTATAAATAAAACACCATACGAAGTAATGTATAATAGAAAACCAAAATTAGCACATATGCACATCTTTGGAGTCACTGCAGACGTACACATACCTAAACAGTTAAGAAGAAAGGGAGAAAATGTATCCAGGAGACTTAGGTTCATGGGATACGAAACTGGTACTAAAGGATATAGATTCATTGATAGCAACAACAAATTTATAGTTTCCAGAACGGCCGTGTTCCATGAACAGGCCAATTGGTCCAAACTACATCTTAATGAGATATTCCCAAATAAACATAAAGAAACAAGATATCATGAAGAAAGAACTGTAGATAAACAAAATATCAACAAACAAACAAACAAAACAAAAACCTGGACAAATAGTCAACACAAAATAAAGACTGATACACTAACAA